>NC_046357.1:42654998-42978243 GCF_000738735.6 Corvus cornix cornix | reverse complement strand
CCTTCCACACCTTCCCTTCCTTCCCACACCTTCCCTTCCCTTCCCTTCCCCTCCCTTCCCTTCCCTTCCCTTCCCTTCCCTTCCCTTCCCTTCCCTTCCCTTCCTTCCCTTCCCTTCCCTTCCCTTCCCTTCCCTTCCCTTCCCTTCCTTCCCTTCCCTTCCTTCCCTTCCCTTCCCTTCCCTTCCCACACCTTCCCACACCTTCCCACCTTCCCACACCTTCCCACACCTTCCCACACCTTCCCACACCTTCCCTTCCCTTCCCTTCCCTTCCCTTCCCTTCCCTTCCCTTCCCTTCCCCCGTCTCCTACCTCAAGTTTTCTAGAACAGCCATTATTTTTCTCTGGATCCTCCCCATTTGATAAATATATTCTGTGGACTCTGCTCTTGTTGAGACCCTGCCATTTCTTAGTAAAGTGGAAAGATTGCTTTACACATCTTACTACCAATTTTCCTCATCTTTCTATATATCTTTCTTTGATATTTGTCCCTTTTTTTGAAGCAGCACATCATTGTTAACCTGCTGTTCAATTTGCGATTTACTTTCATGTCTTCTTCAGCAGATCTGTTTAATCAGATCTTCCCTATCTGTCAGCTGCAGGATTGATTATTCTTGTCCAGGTATAAACTTCACGTTAGTCCATCAGATCTGTTCTTCAATTTTTCATAATTTTGATTTCTAATTCTATGTTGTTTGACGTGCGTGTAGTTCTTCTGAGATCTGTGAACTTAATAAGCACATTTTGCATTAAAAAAAATTGAATAACATCATACATACACCTGCAGAATATTCAATCCTTCCTTCACATTTTATAGAGCACCAGTGATAACCACATATTGTCAGTCTGTCTGAATGTTTTGCTTGGTCCTGCTGTGGTTTCATAATAACCATTATTTTCTTACTTGTTCCTAGAAAGATCTCATGTCAAGAGAGTTTCCTAGAAAGGTCTCATGTTCTTGAAGTGTCGTGGTTTAAGAACAGATGGAAATTAAACACCATGCAGCTGCTTGCTTAGTGCTCATCTTCTCTCCTACCCCAGTTAGATGAGGAGGAGAATCAAAAGTTAAACTTGTAGGTTGGAATAAGAATGGTTTGATTATCAAAACGGAAGTAAAATACAGAAATAATGGTAAATTATAATAATGATGATAATAAAAATGGAAAGATAAAAAACAAGCAAGTGATGCACAATACAACTGCTCATCACCTGCTGACTGATGCCAGACTCCCCTTCCCAAACCCAGACTGGCCGTGCTTCTGGATAATTCCCTTTAGTTTATATACTGGGCATGATATTCTGTGGTATGGGATATCCCTTTGGTCAGTTCGACTCACCTATCCCAGATATGGTTCTTTACAGTTTGTTTTGCACATCTCCTCACTGGCAGAGCATGAGACAATAAAGCTTCCATTGACTCCTTGAATTAGAATAAACACAACAGCAAAAAATAAACCATCAGTGTGTCAGCACCATTCTCATTCTGAATCCGAAACACAACTCTATAATAGCTACTGAGAAGAAATTAACTCCACTTTAGCTGAAACGAAGACACAAAGGTAATAATAGACACCTGTATTTCTTTGTCTATCTGTGAGAGATACTCCTCTACAATAATAGAAAAGACAATCTGTTTTCAACAAATGCACACTGGGTGTTACTCATACCTCTGTTTCCCTCTAGCTGCTTTATTTGAAGTTAAGTTCAGGTTTGATTCTTTTTTTCAAAAATTTTTAAAGAATGCAAGTAAAGTTGAAATTCCCTGGCTTTTCTTTTCCTCTTACACCTGTTAGTAATGATAAACATTTCATCTGCCCTTTCTCAATCCTTTGAAATCTTGTCCTCCCTGGGTTCTTAAAAATTGCTGAATCACTAAATAATCTGCAAATATATTTTTCATTTGGACCAGAAAGTTTGTAAACATAATTATTTAAACCTTGTCCAATCTAATTTTAGTGTGTGTTGCTCCTTTATGCTTTGTCTCTGGTATTGATGCTGACAGGAAAATTATGATACCTAAACTGTAAAATGAAACTATGCTTTAAAAGACACTAATAATGACTTTAATGCAGTTATAAGAAAAATTCATCAAGTGAAAAACCAGCTATGGTGATCTGCTGGTAATACTCACGAAGCCTGCCAACTTGTTTATTTCTTCACTAAAACCTCCTAGTATATTTAGGTCTTGGCTTAATGAGTAATGTATCCTGTCATTAAGAATTCATAGAATCATAGAATTATTAAGGTTGAAAAAGACCTTTAAGATCATCAAGTCCAACCATTAATCCAGCATGTTACCACAAAACCTCATCCCCAAAACGCATGCATTAGTCCTTAATCTTCTTACAATGATTTTTCTTATATAACTGATTGTTACTGCCTGTTCTGAGCTTCCTTTCCCCCCTCCCCAAGACAAGCCAGGACTTGCCTCTGCCATGTGCTCCTTTGTTCCAAGCGCGGGCAAAGCCAAATGTAACTCAGACTCTTTAGCAGTGTCTCATTGGCCGGTCACCCCGGGTCCGCCCCCAGTCCTCCCCTTTCCCCTTCTCAGGGTAAAAGAAGGACCCGAGAAGGGGCCCACCCTCTTTGGCTTGCATCCCTTCTGCGAACATCTGCCTCCGTCACTGTTTGAAAGCTTCTAATTGCAGGAATTGCAACCAAAGGCTATATTTCTCCCTCTTTGCAGCTACCATTTGCCAGTTTCAGAGCTACTGAAATGCTGGATTGCCCGTGCTACCTTTCTAGGCTGCCCGAGGCTTTCTAAGGCATTGAACTACGAGCCTAGCCGGTAAAAAGCTGTGAGTATTTCCACAACTGAGCCTCTGATTGTGATTTGAAATCAGTTAAGATATATATTACCTTTAATAAAAATAAATGAAAACAGTGTTGCTCTTAATATCAGGACGCTTTTCATAGGTAATTCAATCCAAAAAAGGGTGGCATCTCTAAGCCTTTGAGTTAATGTTGACAATTTTTAGAGCCAGAGTTTTTACAGAGATTGTTAAGTATACTGTAAATTTCTAATCTTCACTGTAATAGGATCATTTTTATGAAGCTCATAGATGGAACAGTATGCTTGTAAAACAACGTACTTGTAAATTTTTCTTGGTCTCTGGATTCCTACAGATAGGTGGATTTAGTTTTAGATTATTTATTTTGGGGGCCTAAAGCCAAACTATTATCACCAGTGAATAATTTTAAGATGGAATGATCACGCCATATAATGTAACAAACAGATGCAAAAGCCACAGCACATTTTTTATTAGAATTTGGAAAGTTTACATTTTCTTCTCATTTTTGATTGCCTGTCCCCTTTAATTTATTCACTTTGAGAACCAGAGCAGAATTTATGTGGTGAGGAGACACAGAGTATTTTCAATGCAGTGCTTTGTCAGAATTAATGCAAGAGAATTGTTTTCATGTTATGCCTAAGAATAATTATGCTTAGTTATACAGAACTACTTCTCTAAAGCATTCCTTGAAGGAATTTTCTCACTTGTAGGCATGTTTTTTGATGTGGGGTATTTTTGTGGTTTTTTTTTTTTTTAAGTTTTGGTTTGGTTTGATTTTTATAGGTTTGGTTTGGGTTTTTTTTTGTTTTTTAAATATCTGCTCTTGTGACACCCTACCTGGAACAATGCACCCAGCTCAGGGTGGGGCCAGAAAAAGAAAGATGTGGACCTGTTGGAGCAAATCAGGAGAAGAGCCCCTAAGTTGATCCCAGGGCTGGAGCACCTCTCCTATGAAGACAGGCTGAGAGAGTTGGGGCTGTTCAGCCTGGAGAAAATGAGACTCCAAGGAAGGCCCTCCAGTACCTAAAGGGGCCTTGCAAGAAGGCTGGAGAGGGACTTTTCATAAGGGTGTGTAGAGATAGGACAAGGGGAAATGGCCTTAAACTGAAGAAGGGCAGATTTAGACTAGTTATTAGGAAAAAAATTCTTTCCTGTGACGGTGGTAGGGCACTGCAAGAGGTTGCCAAGACAGGCTGGGGACTCCATTTCCTGGTTCAAGACCAAGCTGGATGGGGCTCTGAGTAACCTGGTCTAGTGATACGTTTCTCTACAACGCAATTCATCCTTTTCACCAGCTGAAAATAAAATGGTTCTATATTAGGTGCAAAAGGGCAATGGGGCTTCTCTGTATGAGAGAATGTATCAAATTTTACCTTGTGCTGTGATGAAGGCTGTGTAAATAGGTCTTTTTTTCTTCCCAGAAGAAATTATTTAGTAGAACAAGCTATATCTGTATGAGACTGTAAACCTTCACACAAACCCAGACCCTTTCGCCCTGGATCATTGATTTTCAGTTTCTGCTGTACAAAAAGCAGCTTGATTTGTCTCACTCATTCTTCAAGGGCAGAGAGCAGAGGGTCTGCCAGCAAAGCTACTCTTCAGACTCAGTACCAGTGAACCACAGGGAACCCCCAACACTTTTCCACTGCAGAAGTGAGGGGTTCTCTTCACTTTCCTTGTGTAACAGATGACTGTGTGTGCAAACTGTTCTTATCTCAGCCCACAATCTTTACCTTTTGTGCCTCCAGATCTCCTCTCTATCCTGCTGGGGGGGGGGGGGGGGGGGGGGCGGGTAGAGCGGAAGTGAGTGAGCTGCCTGTGTTTTGGAGTGTTTTTGGTGTGAACACTAACTTGGGGAAACCATTCCTAAACCATGAGAGTTGGACTCCTTATGGGTCACTTCCAGCTCCAGGTATTCCACAAATATATGACAAAAACATTCTGGTGTATGTTTATTAAGGAAGCCCCCCAATTATTGTAAGGAAATGTTGATTTTCCCAGCAGAGGAATATGCTCTTGTGTTGGAAGAAAGCTAATAAATATGACTTTTGTTTTCTTACTTCCTGGAAAATGTTTGCCTCACTTGCCCTGAAATTAAAATACAAAAGGAAAATAATTCCTTTGGCAGCTCATAAGCCTTTATACTAGCCCAAATTCAATAAATGCCAGCAGCTGACATATGCATCCATATCTATCTATCTCTATATCTATCTATATATCTATATCTGTAACTTCAATGTGTTTCTTATAGCAACATAGTATTTTAAGGATTTGCATTATTAACTTTGATTTTTTGTAACTTAGCGGAGTAACATTTCTTCTGTTACAGAATCACAGAAATTGAGAAGTTAATTCATTTCCCTCCTCTCTTATTCCCTCTAAGTAAGAAACAGGAAGTAAAAGGTACCTGGAGTCTGGGCAAGGGGTCAAGAAGAACAGATATTTTAATAACCCTGAAAAACTTAAATGGTCAAATATGAGCAGGAAGAAGGATGAAAAGGACAAAAGGCACTCAGTAGAAAAGGCACCTTCCTTTTCTATATTTTTTCCTAAAAATTATTTTCGTTTTTGTCTACTCTCCTCCTGAAGCCTTCCTGAGAACTAGCAAAATTCTTTATAAAATCAGTACAAGTTTATTCATAATTCAACACAGTACAACTCTAACAAAGGGCCAGAATCCTCACTCTTAATTGCACTGTTAAGTGCAAAACACAATTGTCAGGTAGAGTTGTTCAATCTCCTGTAGAAATTGTGGTGTGTATTGGGCAAATTCTGCCTCGTGGATTTTCATTTTCATGGGAGATTTTCATGATTCATTCTTCTATACAAATTCACTTTTCATTACAGCATTCTATTTTTCTGCCTAATCAGAGGTCACCCATTTCACTGAAATAGTAATTTTTTTTTTCTATGCATAAGCAATAGAGCCGTTTGTCCTATAATTTTCTTATATTAGTCTCTTTTCTACAGAATGTGATTTCATACTATTTCTTTGTTTTGCCTTCTTTATACTGCTATTTTCTCAGTTTTCATTGAATTCTGCAAGCAATTTTTTTCATGTTACCTACATGGCAAATTCTATGAAAAAAGGGAATGACATCTTAAATGTTAGTGATAAGGATTATTTTGCGTCTCTTTCCAAGATCTTTTTGAAATCACAGGGCTATAAATTGATAAAGATCTACAGAGGTTTTAGTAATATTCAATAGTTTCTTGATAGCATGACTACAGCCACGTGTATCACCTACACAGGAGCATAAGTTGTCTGTCTATGCAAAGCCATTTGCTTTTCCTTACCTCTCTTTTAATGTAATTTCTGGTAAAGATCTATTCGAATCTCCTGATCATTGTTCTTTTTTTTTTTGTGGTTTTTTGGAGTGTTGAATGGGGCTTATGACCTGTATCCTTCAATAAATTGGGTAGAAGATGTGTGCCTAGGCCACAAAGATTGGGATTCCTTTTTCCGGCAAACTGGCCCTTTGACAACAATGTGGCTGAAAGGCAAGTGGTCTGGGGCTGCCCTGTCACATCTTGGCACGATGATGTCTAAGTCATCAGATGATGCATTTTAGTTTTATAATTTAAGGCATGCAGCTACCACCCTGGAGTTTGTTATGCTTATTACAAGAGCAGAGGGCTTAATTTCAACTTGCCTTGGTCATATTCCAGTTGGGTAAGTATAGTCTCAATGACATAATAAAAATCTTTTAACAATAGCATAGAATTCATTTTTAGAGTAGCTTGAGTTAATGAGATTTGTTACTGGAAAAACTTTGGCTTGGAGTATATTTAATTGAGTTATTTTTACTCTAACAAAAATTGATAAAAATATCATTAATTTTCATGTGAATCTGAGTCTTATATCTGCTCTTTTGCAGCCTAGCATTGCATAATGCTATTGAATCTTCATATGAAGAAATTTGTGAAAGATCAAATAATGTAACGACATTATTGTTTTCACATGATTAGGAGGGGCTTTTGCATTCTAAAGCAGATGTTTGTACTGGAAAAAGGGGAATGGGCTAAATACACTCAGTAAGTGTTAGTGTACAAGTCACCTTAAACCATTGGTCTCTATGGTCTGCAGGGATTGTCGAAGCAAGCACACAAGGAAAACGTGACATAGTTGTCTTGCTATGATTTCTGCAATGACAGTTAACAATACTGCAAAATAAGGCAATGTCCTTCTAGCAATGTGACAAAAAGATAAGCAGAGATCAAGAATTCAAATGGCAAACAGCCCGTATTCCAATTTCTGAATTTTATGTTGATTATTTACATAAGACATTGTTGTAGTGTTCACCCTTCTGAGTCTATAACTGTGTTTCTGGGGAAACAGGTTCTTCTTCTGCTGACCACAGGACTATGACATCTTTTCCCACAGCATATGGTGTTATGAGCTGCTATCATGGACAAGATATTGGGCCCAAAGGACAGGTCTTGTGTAAAATTGAAGCTTTGAGAGGAGGTGCACAAAAGAGGTGGTTTTTGGCATGACAAATATTACTGCAAGCATTCCTCTGTAGAATCTTTCTTAGGTGAAGTGTAATAATAGTGTTTATTCCTAATGACTTTGAGTAGACACAAATTTTCTTTTTCTCCACAATGAAAGCAACAGTTTGCTTCTACCTTTTGTCCTGGTGCCAGTTTTTACTGGGCTGCTCGTTTAGTGGTTGAATGCCCAGTCTGTGTCAATTTTTTCCATTGAATTTTATGCAGATTTAAAAAGAAAAACCCTCTGCATATCTGTTTTCTCATAAATTGATAGAAAATGCATATCTGTCCATATAATTGGGACTTGTTATTAAACATTAGAAAAGTTTTCACATTTAAAATTGGAGAAATACCTTTAAAACTCTATGTAATGTGTTTTTTGATTACCAGAGATTAGCTGACACTAGTAATGGCTTCTTGTAGATAGCTGTATTATATCAGCATTTATTACTTATCGACACTTGCTGATGTTCCACAGGAAACAGCAAAGTGGTGGGGTTGAGCACGTATCAGTTTCAGTAACTAGTGTGCACAAAGTACTGTGTGTGTATGTGTATATGGGCATATATATATATGTTTTTCAGTCTGTATGTATGTCTGCATGCATACATACAGATACATATGAAGTCCATACATTTTTCATGTTATTGATGACTGCTGGTATCTCCAAGTGTCCTGATTTTTGCAGACAGGTTTTCACACCACTTAGTATCTGAAGAGTTGACTGTACAGGGTAAGTCAGATTAGGTGAAGAATTCCATGGTTAAACTTGGTAATTTTGGAAACAAGCATTCAGAAAATACCTATATACCAATTTCTCTTTTTCTTCTACCATTTATATGTAAAGGTATCCTGCTTTTGAAGACAGTGTAATTCTATTTTATACTTCTTCAAGCCTTTTTATCTGATTGACACAACTTCAGGGACATCTGTTCAAGGCAGTCTCTGTGATATTGCATCAGACACTGCTTTCAAACAGAACCTACCTATTGTTCATTCTGAGTGAAAAGTTAAATGCCAGCTTGAAATAGAGAACATTCTTTTCTCAGTGCTGCAGAATTAGAATCATGGAATCATTAAGTCTGGAAAAGACCTTTGAGATGATTCAGATCAACCATTAATGTAGCATCACCATGTTCACAACTAAACCATCCTTTCTGGTAACAGCACCCTGCGGAGTGGATACCAGATTTGAGTTCCTTCCAAAGGGGGGGGGTGACCACTGACTTCGATATACCTTTCCTAAGAATTCAGCCGCCTCTAAGAACCCACAGACTAGAAGAAATCAGGGACTGTAAACCAAATTTTAGCACAAATCTCCTTTTGTACTGTTCCACAGTTTTTTGTCTTGTAGACACTCTGATTCCCATTGTAGATATCTCCTTTTTTTAATAAATGGTGCTACCACAAGAAAGGCTGTTGGTCAGCAGGGTATTTACAGGGAAAGCTTGCAAGTCTTCAGTACTTTTCTTTTTCATTAATACTCCAAGTACAGTGAAATGTGTCAATAAAATCCAGCTGAAGTACTGCGAATTGTTCTCTTTTTTCTGCAGCAGTCAAAACACTGTCAATACTGATGTGAGATGACATCAAAATATGTTGGAAAGCCTTGTGAATACCAATCTCTTCAGAAAAGGGGGCTCTTTAAAAAGAAGTTTCTATCAAAAATCCAATTTGAACACTTCCTTTTGCTTTGAATTATACAGAAGACATCTTTGAAGAACATGACCTGCTTTACATCATTCAAGGGCATAATACAAGAGGAAATTTTTCTTTTTGTCTGACCCTATGGGAGATGTTGTACATCTTCAGCACAGGTGACCTGGTACTGATACAGGAGATGACACATAAACGAAGTGACAGCATTCACAACTGGTGATTTAATACTTCCTAGGGACTCACAAAACAGTTCTGCAGAAAATGAAAATGGAAACTAGGAGATAATTGGAGCCTTCATGCTCCCCTATTCTGAGTTCACTTTTTCCCTGAACATGGTATTCCTGCAATTAGTCTTTTTACAGTTGATTAATTACCTGTCCTGGTTATTGTTACTATCCATGATGTAAACGATTGATTTATGCCTAAACAAGTGAAATCATGCTATTTGTCAGAAGAATACATATTACATCTTACTGTTTTAGAGACCTTTCATTCTAGGACACTTTGTATTGACAATTTGAGGACATTAACCTAGTACACCCATGTGCTGTATTTTTATGATAACCTGATTATCATAACCAGGTGACCTGGGAGCAGAAGAGAGCAAGGACAGTGATGCATATGGATAGCAGATGTCCTGACTCTTGGCCACCGTTTCTGGCCAGGAGATTCAGACACTTGATGGTTTTCTGTGGACAGCAAATGTCTTGTGACACTCATGACCTGAAAACAGCATTAATTGCAGAATCCTTGAGGGAAAATACTATGCCTTACAGCTAATAGGAAAATAGATATCCTAATAAAAAGAAAATAGTTGCAGCATCTTTGCTGTGGTTAACAATTCTGCATTTTGAACTTTATAAAAAGACTGGCATTGGTTTTTGGTTTATTCTTAACTGCAGGTAGTTGTGATATGCAATGGAAATGTGCCGTAACAAAGAACTGGCAGATTGTTATTTTCCTATTAATTAAGTTTTCTCTATGTTTAAAATTGCTTATTTGAGGTATGATAAACTTCCACCTGAACATGAGAGAAAAGTTAATCCCTCCACAGTGATCTTTGGTGTACCAAATTTGTGCTTCCAGTATAAAGCGTAATTAATTCCAGCTTCTTTGAGTACTACACCTGTTTACATTAATGTATTCTATGTTGTATTTTAAGTCATAGATTTCCTGTCAGCAGTTCTTTATATCTGTGGTGTGTAATAGGTTGAGCTGTAAGAGGAATGCTGTGGCTCGTGCTGTCTATGCTGACTAGCTGAATGTTTTTAGACCACACACGTATGTAAAAAAATATGCTTTTTCCTCTAATTGCAGCTCAGTATTGCAGCTTTGAAGGAATAACTGCATTGCTTAGGGAGTTACTCACAATAATATCAAGAAAAAAATGAATACCCATCAACATGGTTTGAGACACTCCATGAAGGAAAGAGGGGTGTATGACATTTATTTACCTATTAAAAAAATGTGACACATAAAGAAATATGACAGCATAACCTTTCTGTCACTCAGCTCAGGTCTCAGATGTGCTTTTGAACGAGGATGGAGAGGCAGAGCATAAAGCAGAAAGAATTTTGTATTTCTATGAAAAGGAGGAATGGCAGAGTGATTGTTTCCATGACCACTGCCCACCTCTCTGCAGTCATTCTGCCAGAAGTCTTGCATGAAAATATTAAATCCTTTGGGATGCCTTTCCCTAGGCTTCATATTGTGCCTCTGTGAACACTAATTCATTATGCTGTTCTGTTAACAGTTTCTGAATTTTTGGCTGCTTGGGTGGGCACATACCATTGCCTTTCTCATTTAATCAACAGAAGAGATGAGATACCTTATACCTTCATCCCACAGATCTATCTTCACACACAATTGTAGATCAAGGTATCTTTTCTAGTTATAAGGCACTTTTAATATACATGAAATTGGAGAAACTCTGAATTCTAGAAGGTGCTATAAATCATTAATTATGGGGTTTGAATGCATATGGAAATACCTGAGATTCAAACTCAGTTTGCATATATATTTTCAAGGTAAATAGCATTTGATTTGTTTTTTTCTAGTTAGTTTTGATTGATTTTATTATCTTTTATTCTACTTCTATACTTAAATTTATTTAGTTCTGCTTTTTGGAAAACAAAACATTACCTTTAGCATAACAATGAAACTCTGACATTTTGGGAGTGTTTAGGCAGCAGTCAAATATTTTGGGGGGAAAACTATACTGTTCTCAGTAGAGTCAGTCAAGCAAGGTCATCAATAGCACAAGAGAGGTTTCACAATCCAAAATTTGTCCTTCAGCACTTCTCTCCTACAGAGTGTCTAACACAGAGGCAGGACTTTAGGCTTTTACCTACAAAGTACTGAAGTATGTAGATACCCTAAAGCTTATGAATACGTCCATTTGGTTCAGTGGGGCCATTCAGATGCTCACCATTGAGCTTCTGACCAAGTGCGCCTGGAAACCCAGTCCTAGACTGAGCCAGGGTACATATCCTGGTGCTTCTCTGACTCAAGCAGAGATTTAAACAGAAATAGGTTTACCATATATTTATTTTCTTCTTTCATTTTCTAGAAAAATTATGATTTAATTTTCCATGGAAAAACAAAAAATTAAATTTTTTGTGGAGTAACATTACAGAAGCCCAAAACTCTGCTTGATTCCTTTTTTTTTTTGGGGGGGAGTGTGAAATGAGGTGTTTTCATTAATTATTAATTTTTTTAAAAATAATTACCTGTTTTTCCTCCTCATTCCTATTGGGTAACAATGTTCCTTGTGTTCTGTGAGATCATGACTCTATTTTATGTATCAGCCACCAGGGAGTAAAATTGGAAGCATTCTGTGCTTCTGAGATAGAATGGTTTTAATTAAGAAATCTTTTAGAGATAATGATAAAGCTGACATTACCTTTCTATCCAGAAGAATGCACATAGGACTCTCAGTGCTTTTTCCAAAATTATCCCTGTGCAATCCATGCTGCTAAGTCAAAGCTCCATAGTCTTTACAGATTCAAATCTGGGTCACTGCAGTGCATAGCCAGCATTTACTTTAAATTAAATAATTCCTGAGCATGACAAATTTTTATTTTCAATTTCTTTCACAAGTTGTTGTGATTATGCATTATAATGTGCTAAACTTCAAAGAAGGCAAAATGTACAATGGTAAGGGAAACAAAGCACTATATTATACCGAAAAAGTTAGCTTTGGTGTGCTTTGTAGCCCTTTATGCTCTATGTGAAATATTTTGTACTGTTTGGTGGGGTTTTCTTCAGTTAACACCTAAGCAAACATGCAGACATAAAATTGTGCAAGATTTCTGGAAATTAAATGAAACTGAAAAACACCTAGATAGTGCCAGCTGTAGTGACAGATCACTTCATAAGGATAACCCTTTGTTCATTCTTGTACTTTTGCAAAATTTTAAAAGCTGTTTTGCATTTGTTTTCAGGTAATGTCAAGAAGTAATTTATACAAAGGAAAATCCTGAAACTGCGGGTTCATACATTACCAAACATAGACCAGTGAATGTGTGAAGTTAATGTACCTTATTTTCAGTCTTATGCAACAGGAAATTTCATAATCAGCTACTAAGTACAAATATTTTTAAGCAGAACTAGTAATTTATATGAAAAATACTGACAGTATATACATTAAAGATATTCACAATGAGCAGGCTTTCTACATTATTGGTAACAGTCTTTAGTAGGCAATGGAATTACCCCGAGGATGAATTTAGACCAATCTATTTTTTCTGATATACTACACATAATAATTTGTATTTCTTGGCGGACACTCATCTTTGCATGCAAACAGCTTCTTATAAATTCCTTTCCTTTGGGGAAGTAGAAGGGGAAATTATTTTTTTCATAGCTAATGTCAGCATCTGCGATTGGACACTGTCCTTGTTTTACATAGTATAAACAACCTCAAATTTTTGTGACTTCTTGATAATCTCTGTAATACTTATAGAGCTCTACATTCCTATTGCCTACCATTAAACTTTTTACAGTGCCTGGCTGAAATGGAAAAATTTTCCATAAACCCCCTCTCTTAATTTCTTTCTTTGAATGCCTGATTTTAAGTAATTTGTCTTTACAGGTGAAAAACTCTCTAGTTCATTCAACATACAACTTTTTTCTTAAGCAAATGGTTGGATGTCCTATATTCTGCGTAGAGCCATCACAGACATAAGACATTCAAGAACTAGCCACAGTGGACTTTATTCTAGTTTGTAATTTCTCCATAGTCCATTCTCCGGAGCTCAGGAGTGTCAGATTCCTCTTAGGTAAGACTGCAGTGTTCCCTTTCCAAAAACTCTTGTGTGAGTGGATGTGAAATGCATAAAGTGAGAAGCATTTGTGCCAACAGAACATGATCCAGAGTGTTAGATCTTTCTAGGTGGATTGTGTCTAAAGTGAGCTAGGATATATGGACCATTCCCTTCATTTAGGGGCTAGGGAAAAGACCAGAAAATGAGCCAAATTTATCTATAAACATAAGTCTATAACAATATTGACATAAAATATTATTGCCATAGTTGTGTTGAAAAGTATAAACTCAGGATAATTTAGCATTTGCAATTTCCTCTTAAGGCCAGTGGTATCAGGTTACATTATTCTGATAGTTCTATAAATGATGGTGACATGTATTATAGGACAACCTCTCAGGTTAAAAAAGTTAAAAAAGAGAATTATTGTTCTCTTTAAAAATATATTTTATGATGTGTGAAGTGATTCATTGATTTGAGTTTATTTTAGATCAGAGGTGGGCAAGGGAACCCTTTCTAGTCTGTACAGCACAGATAATACAATGAGAGTTCACATTACTTTGCTAGGAACCCTCTGAAGTATTTCAGTTATTGTGAGACTACACCAATTATTTGCTCTTGTGTGGAAGGGAACTACGGTCTCAGAGATGGACCAAAGCTATGATCAACAGTGACATTTCTTGTCTGCTGAATAGAAAGGACGTGTTTCAAAAAATATATGACACAGTGTTCCTACAGTAGGAAAAATAGCAAACATGCACGATGAAAGCTATTTTTAAAAATGGCAGTGTGAGATAAATAGGATGGTGATTCAACACTTAATCATTTAGTGTAATTTTCCCACTCAGTTCACTAAGTACTTTATTTATTTTGAGCCTACTCAGCTTTGCCAAAAAGTTGTTTTTCTTAATTTGTCTGTCATTAGTTTTAAGTGTAGTGGTTTGGTTCAAAATATCTATTACTTACTTATTTTCCTTCTGTGAGATAAGAATTAGGAGAATGCAAAGCAGGCACAAAACTTAAACAGTTGCAGTACAAAGAAAGAGTTTTATTACTAATAGAATTAAAAGTAAAGAGAAATAACAAGAAATTAAAGCAAACCCCCTCCCCTTTCCAGCACTTTCCTCCTTTTACCCCACTCACACAAAAGGTAACAGAACATGGGATTTTAGTCAGTGTTGCAGTTCTTGGTAAGTCTCTTTCTTACGCTTAAGGGAAAAAGGGTTTTCTTCAGCTGCACATGGTTCCCAAAGCGCCACCAACAGCAGACCCGCCCAGAAAGAAACAATCTGCTGTGGTGTAAAACACCTTTTCCATGAAAATCTCACAGGTCCTTCACACTGCCAAACATAGGCTATCACATGGGGTTATTAATCTTTTTAAGGATGAGTTATTTTGGCCTGAACACAAAGTCTTTATTCACCACAAGTCTCTAAAAGCCTCTCAATGCTTCTATCTAGCCTGGCATAGGCACTCCTCACAATTTTCACGGGCCACACGTGAATTTTCCATCCCCCCATTGTTGCAGTGGGGATACTGCAACATGCGTATACCAAACCAGGAGTCCCGTGGAAAGGAAATATATATGGACAGACAGATTCTTGCTAGATGTTTCAGAGAGATGTTTATTTCTCCAGCCGCATGGCCGGAGCTCTGCCCAGGAACTGTTCCAGTCACGGGACCAAGGGTCCTTCTGCCCGCGCAGGGAACACAAACCAACCAATGGGAACGAGGCTGAGCAGGGACAGGGAAGCCCCGTGTCTGTGCCCTCAGGGCCCCTCTCCCAGGGCTACACGGTGGGGGAGGGACCCCAACACCTCACCCGTTTTATTTTAATAAAAGGAGAATGAAAACAACTGGATAAACATAACAAGAGCAGTTTTAAAACAAAACAAGCCACCCTCCTGAGTCTTTAAATGTCCAATCAGATTCTGTGGAACATCTTAGGGCTGACAGAAGGGAGACAGAACTCTGAGCATGCTTTGTGGGGAAACTGAGGCAGGAGAGGGTTTAACTTCTTCCCTCCCCCTTTTCATCCCCCACTCGGCATTGGAAAGGGATTTTTGGGGAAACAATTGGCAAAAGCATGGTTTTGTGAGGGAAACCATGGGTGAAAAAACGGATTAGGAATACACTGGGGGTAATAGGACATAGGGTAAAAGGGAAAGGTGGGATTAGGAAAGGGAGACTGTAGGGGGGGCTTACAATGGAGATATTGTCTAACATGACTACGATTTTTGCATATATACTGCCTTTTACAAACACCATCAGGCCCAGTGACCTGCGATGCTTGTAACCCTTTTCTACCTTGTATAATTTTGAATTGCACCACCTCTCCATCTCCCAAGCTTGGATGCATTTTTCAGGGTTATTCTTTTTAAATAGCAGTTCTATGCACGAATATGTCTTGCTGGTTGTCACACCTTGTTATAAACCATAATTTTGCTTAACATTATACCATTTTACTATCCCTAAGGTCTTAGGTACTATGATCTTTCCTTTTTTCCGAGTGGCTGCTGTTTTTCTGTCTCGCTGCGTCTTTGCTCTCTCTTTCGGTCGCTCCCGTGTTGGAATTGTCGGGGCTGCTGGTGCCTGCGCGCTCTTCCCGGGGTCGCGTTCGGGGCTGCGCGGGCCAGGCCGGGCCGCACCGCTCAGTTCTCCGTGCGTCGCCTCCTTGGTCGCAGCCTTCGCTGCCGCTGCCGGGCGCTGTACCCACGTCTCGCCGGCCCCCGAGCGACAACCCCCCCGCGCCCTGCTCCAGCGCGCGTCTCGGCTGGGCGCGGCTCCGTTCTACCGCCACCGCCGCCAAGCCACCGCCTGCGCGCCGCCCCTCTCGTTCGGGCGTTCCCGGGGCTCGCTCCCCACGCGCTGCACAGGGCCGGGCGGGCACCGCGGGTCCCGCCGCTCCCCGCCGCGCCTCACTCCGCCACCGACACTGCGGCTCGCTTGGCTCCGCCCGCGCGCGGGAACTGCCTCACTGCTGCTCGCAGAGCGCTCGGTGCACGTGGCCTGGGCCGCACGGACCCTGCGCCAGGCTTCCCTTCGCCAGGACACAGCTGAACATTGCTCAACAGTCTCGGTAAACTAAATAATATTCACGAAAATATTCTTCCATCGGCATATATTTTGACTCCAGTATTAACTGTGTCCAAACGGTTTTCCAAAAGCCCTTGGTAAGAATTAAATCCCAAGAAACATAGAAAAAGTTCTTAAACAACCATGCCAGGAAGTGTTTCAGTTTCTTTTTGAGCTTGAATCAAGCTAAAATTCACAAATCGTTGTTCAAGAATCATTTTAAGTTTAAGATAAATGTCCATATGCGGCTCTGAGAGCCAGAGTCTTCCCACAGTTCCTCCATAGTTTAGATATGGAATAGCAAAGCAAAACCAAGAAGAGGAATCCCAAAGTTTCCAGAGTTTACTCACACAAATCAGTTGCTTAGGGATCGGGGATCGTTCTGCCCGCATTCTCTACCATTTGTTGCAGTGGGGATCCTGCAACATGCATATACCAAACCAGGAGTCCCGTGGAAAGGAAATATATATGGACAGACAGATTCTTGATAGCTGTTTCAGAGAGATGTTTATTTCTCCAGCCGCATGGCCGGAGCTCTGCCAGGAACTGTTCCAGTCACGGGACCAAGGGTCCTTCTGCCCGCGCAGGGAACACAAAACCAACCAATGGGAACGAGGCTGAGCAGGGGCAGGGAAACCCCGTGTCTGTCCCCTCAGGGCCCCTCTCCCAGGGCTACATGGCAGGGGAGGGACCCCAACACCCCATGTACTTCAAATGGATTAAAGAGACAAACAGTTTGTGGTATTACAGTTTCTTACCACGGCATGCAAGAAGGTTTTTTAAGCTACGCACGAGAATCGCGGCACCGCCCTCTTTTCTCCCGTCGCCATTTCCAGCTCCGTCTCACGGGACTCACTTTCTCCTTCTCTCTGACTCTGAAGCCGCCACATTGAAGAGCGTTCTTGTTCAGGCTTTATGGTGGAGAAAGCCTCGCTTCCTTTGTGCTGCTGGCTGCGTGGTGTCTTCTTCAGTTCAGCACAAACTGTGCTGGCTGCAGACAGGAGGCTACGCCGGCTCCTGTTGGCTCTGCCGGCTCTGCGTGTGGAGGGGAGAGGGACCCGCCAGTCCCAGGAAGCTGCCCCGGATGGATTTATAGCTGTGTGGCAGTCCATGGCTGGTTTAGCTGTGTGGCAGTCCATGGCTGGTTTGAGTTGTGTGGCAGTCCATGGCTGGGTTTAGCTGTGTGGCAGTCCATGGCTGGGTTTAGCTGGCTGCAGTCCATGGCTGGTTTATCTGTGTGGCAGTCCATGGCTGGGTTTAGCTGTGTGGCAGTCCATGGCTGGGTTTAGCTGTGCGGCAGTCCATGGCTGGGTTTAGCTGTGTGGCAGTCCATGGCTGGGTTTGAGTTGTGTGGCAGTCCATGGCTGGTTTAGCTGTGTGGCAGTCCATGGCTGGTTTGAGCTGTGTGGCAGTCCATGGCTGGGTTTAGCTGTGTGGCAGTCCATGGCTGGTTTAGCTGTGTGGCAGTCCATGGCTGGTTTGAGCTGTGAGCAGTCCATGCTGGGTTTGAGCTGTGCGGCAGTCCATGGCTGGTTTGAGCTGTGAGCAGTCCATGGCTGGGTTTAGCTGTGTGGCAGTCCATGGCTGGTTTGAGCTGTGTGGCAGTCCATGGCTGGGTTTAGCTGTGTGGCAGTCCATGGCTGGTTTGAGCTGTGTGGCAGTCCATGGCTGGGTTTAGCTGTGAGCAGTCCATGGCTGGTTTAGCTGTGTGGCAGTCCATGGCTGGTTTAGCTGTGTGGCAGTCCATGGCTGGTTTGAGCTGTGAGCAGTCCATGGCTGGTCTGAGCTGCCTGAGGCTCTGGAACAGTTTCCCCCCCAGCGACCCAGGGTCTGTGCCACGGCATTGGGGAAAGGGGAGGCTGGGCTGGGGCCCGGAGGCTCCGAGGCCCCCTCCATCTTCCATAAGGCGAGCTGGGATAAAAGACAATTCCCGCCTTTCTGTGCGGTTTAAATATGTAAATTGCGAGAAGCATCATTAGTCTAAAAGGCTGTCCATCAAGTCAGATTCAACCCACTACATTAAGTCATTGTAAATTGTCTTTAAATTCACTTTAAACAGAATCAACTATATTTTAAAGTATAAACATGGAATTGCTTATTGTATGCTATGTACACAAAGTCATTGCAAATGAAACAAGAATCAGATGCTTTGGCTAGGGAATGAGTTGGGGTTTTTCCCACTCGATCTGGCTCTAATTTTTAGACATTATGCACATATAGAATGTAGGTGCCACCAGAGATTAAGGAATAGAAAGTATTCTTGTAGTACTTTTTTTCTTTTGAAACATTGTGTCCCTTTCAAAATAGCTGCTGTGGTAACTACTGAAGGTAGGGCATATAGCAGGGTGACTTGTCATCAAGAATGAATTCAGGGAAGCAGCTGACTGACTGAATAGACTTTAGACTTTTTTTTTGGAAGGATCCTCACAATTTGCTTCTTATTAAACTGGTGAAAAACTTTACATTTGAGAACATGTTTGGGAATGTGGTTTTGAGGCCCTTCGCCTTGTTGCTATTGCAAAAGTCAAAAGATCTTTTCCTGTGATTCAAAAACTAGTGGAACATGCTAGCACTGTGTGGTCAGGAAAAAAGTAACACACTAGAACAGAATGGAAGAGGGTTATCAGAATAGCCCCTCTATCTATAAAATAAGTTTAGATAGTTTGGTTGCCAACCCAAATCCTTTGCTTGCAGATTTTATTTCACCTCTGTCAACAAAGAAGGCCTTCACAGACACAAGTGATACTTCATTTTCATGAAAAATGCCCATTTCCTCTTCATATCAAAGCCTAAACAAAAGGTGAGATGAGCTGATACAGTGCCAATGTTTTTCTGGTTAAATGTCTTTGTTTGTAATTAGTTTTTAAGGTTTAAAAAATTATGTCATTGTTTCATATTTCTCTGAAAAAGCCCTGCCATAATGCAGACTTCACTGGTTTACAGCCCTACTTATTATACACTGGAAATTAAACCAAATATCTTATTTCCAAGTCCTTAAATTAGAGGTAATGGTTTCAAGATTCTTATTCTTTGGCTTGTCAAAAAGTTGGACAAAATCACTACCAAAATAATGTTGGCATTGGACACATTACCTGCTGTTTTGGTTGTCATATTATTGTCAAAAAAATAAACAGAACAGAAACAATCCACAAAACCACAAAACCAAAATAAGAATGGGATTTAAGAGATTCAACATCAGTGATTCATGATACAGACTTTTAGTATGATCTTTGGGAAAGGTGTAAAGTGCTCTTCCTTTACTTCCTTATTACTATGGTAGAAATGCCTAATAGGTACGTCATTCAGGAAGGCTAAATTTGCCAGATTTTTATAAACCACCTAAAAAGCATTTCAAAGTCATCAGCTGGAAGTTCTATAACAGAGATTCAGTTTAAGGGTATTTATTGAATGTTCTTCAGCAAAACTGTTTCCTCTGCAATTAGGCAAAGAAAATTTGGAAAACACTTTAATTTAAAAAAAAAAATCGAACTTGTTGCTGTTACACTACTGCATTTTGCAGTTAACTGTACCTTCCCAAATGTCAAATCTGGGTTAAAGTGAGAATTATTATTCATGACCAGTTACCTATAAGTAACTGACATGTAAGCAGCAACATTAAAGCAAGGCCAGATAATGAAAGCTAACAACAGTTGATGGAACACTCCTAAATTTTTTTGGGGTGAACTTTCACATCTGAATTTTAATTTATTTTCAGCATTTCTTCAGTCTAGAAAATTGCTCCACAAGGCAAGTGATACCAGCAAATCACATTTCATACAAAATCTCAGTGTTCTGGGCTGCTTTCCCACATTTCATTCTTTCTGCAATGTAGCAAAAGCTGAATTAAATGTCAGAGGTCTTGCATTCTGGTCATTCCCTGCCACAGGTGAAACATTTTGCTAGTGTTCATTAGCCAGTTCAGCCAGCTATTATTGTTGAACTGACTATGAGGTGCAGAAAGCAAGGCCCTTGAGAATTGTGTGGTTCAACAGCACAACTGGTTCAGAATTTATACTGTTGTGCTGACACTTATCCATGTCTATTTGTCCATAAAAGGTTATGTAGGAAAGGCAATGCTGGAAATGAACAGAGGTGCTGGGGGAGGTTCAATCCCAGCTAGGTGCATGGGTAGTCATTACTGCCAGCTCAATCGCCTAGTCAAAAAAATCCAATACGTTTGCTGATGGATCCATTATGTAGGAGAAGGAAATCTGACCTTAGAGGACCTTAGAGGACGTTTTATTCTCCCTGTGGCATGTGCACATGGTAAGATATCTATGGTGAAAGAACCCTTATGGCAGATGTGTCATTGCAAAAGTCCCTCTCCAGAGTCACTAATGAAAATCTCAGCCTTTCTCTTCATTAGGATTTTTACAGAGTGCTGCAAGACAGGAGAAGAACAGAATTTGATTTGGGGTGATCACAGTGTAGTGGGGGGCTATATATTTACCTGGGAATGTTCCAGATGAGATGTTATCTTTTAAAGCCTGACTGGTCATTTACAAAATCTGGCAGCTGATCACAGAGATCTCAATGAAGGAAGAAGTAGTTTTCCAGCAGCATTTCTCCTGGGTACAGGGCAATTTCATCAGCAGCTGTTCATCCCAGGAACATTGTGAGCCTGGGACCATGCACATGGGCCTATAGAGTAGATGAATGAATGACATGTTAGGGGTGTACTGTGCTCATGACTTGCAGGTCTCTGCTTCCGGAAGTTGTTGCACTGATTACATACCAATGGGGACCCTCTGTATATCATGAGTTACAAAAAGCCTATTTGAACAAATTATTTTAGAAGTTTTTAAAATTGGAAAATCATGTATACAAGGACATTCATACCTACATTTTTCTTTCCAAATGTCACAGCCACAGAAGTTAACATCATATTCAGTGAGTCATGGTTGATTTATTTCATTTTTCTGGATAGAAATAGCAAGACACAATTTTTTTTTACTGTCTAGCTAGTTTAGAATTAGGATGGCATATATCTGAGGCTGTTCAGTGCTTTGGATGCTAAAGAAAGTTCCAAGAGATGGATTCATGGGTCAAGGGCAGGTAAGGCAGTCAAAAGCACATGACAAATTAATTTGTCACAAGGTCATTTATCACCTGATTGTACAATTTTTCACACGGCTCTCACCCTTACAAAAGACCTGTAAATGTTTACATGTATAAAGCAGTGGGAATGTTCTGTCTGCATACAAGGAATACTTCATTATATATCCACTTCAGATGTTTTCTTCCATTTCTGTAAGATTTCGCTTCAAGATAGATTTTTAATTGTGTTGGCTGTAAGTGAATGTAAACTTAGTATGGAGCTAGCAAAGAGAAGAATCCTTATCTTTGAAGAATGAAACTAGTTGATTTTTTCTTCCTTGTGCCATCTAGTGTCTATGGACACATTTAGATAATTAATTATTCACAGACAGTTTTTTGACAGTCCCAATAGTTAAGCTCCTTCTCTGAAGATCAGTGCTTTATGCTTTTGAAGATAAAGCCACAAAAAACAAATGAAGACACAAAAATCCAACAGCTCAATAAATGCTGCAAAAAAAAGCAGAGACAAAAATGTTCAGCACAGATATGTATTTCACCATTTCTTCCACAATCCAAAGTTCAGTGTTAAGCGTGAGACATGAGACATGTACCTCTGTAAGCAAATTTTCTAGTGTTCCAGTTGATGGGAAGAGGAGAAACTCATTTGTTACACAATAAGTGAACAAAGCAAGCACTGTCTGTGACTGAATCTGTATACTATGGTTTCATCAGCTGATTGACTGTGATGGAACAGTATTTGAAGTGGCAAAGGAGACTGATGGGGAAAAAACTCTTCCAAAAATATTTTAAATTAAATAGAAATGACTGAGAATCAAGGAAAATTGTTGTAAAATTCTTGGAACTGAAATGTGGTACTAAGATTATGACCTCAAGCAGGCAGGGTTGTGTAGGATCTTAAAAGTTCCTCGCCAGAGTTAGGAACAATGTCCCACGTCCTTTTGCATGTCTGTGGGCTATTTTTTCTAGATAGATAGTTGCAAAAATGGTAAATGTTCTCCTAGTGTTCTCCTCAAAGGTTATGCAACAGAAAGTCTAAATTATCAGGTGCTGATATGTGTAGTTTTGACAACTGCTATTACTTATTTATAAAAATATATAATTTCAGTATTTCCTAAAAGAAAATGGTGAAGCTATTGACCCCATTAGTATCTGAATATGCTATAGTAGTACTACTATTATATTAATATTAATATTTATATGATTGTTACAGTGGTATGTTCACCATTCTTATTCTCATGAGAGGTATCCTAGAGGTCAGCTGCAGGAGACGTGTTTTTGAAATTTGTTTCAGAAATTCAGTGCCTAAAGACTCTCAAGAAATAGTAATATTTTATTTATTGTATATTTTTAGTTGAAAAGCGCCATTGAAAACATCCTGAAATGACTAAGGAATGGGTGCGTGGGGATTTCACAAGTGCAGTTATGTCTAAGAGTGAAGGGTGGATGGAGCTATTCATTCTGATCTGATTTAATATGGTGCATGAAGGCCTAGTAAACACATCTACACATTAAATGTGCTATTATTAGCCAATAAATTTTAAATGAAAGTGAGATATGCAGCACAATGCTTTCCCTGTGTAGAAATATCAAGAATTAGAAGCTAAATAAATAAATAAATGTTTTTATAAGGGAAAGTAAGAGACTAGGGTAGCTGGAAATCACAAGTTAACTTAGTGGTTCATGGAGTTGAAAGTACAGCTATGCCATTAGTCTTAAAAATAGCTAGAATTTCCCTTGCATATCTAAGTATCCTAAGAGAAATATCAACACTCCCAGTTAATCATACAGTTTCTCCTTTACCCATACGGGTATCCCACCAAAATTTTTAAATCATGTGCAAGTACAATTGAACGCTGGGCATATATTGGTCTTTGCTAGATGCATGGAGTCACACTAAGTTCTTGGCTTCTCTAGCACAAATATCATAGTGCAAACTAGAAACTAGAAATAATTTAGGGCTTTCAAAAATGTGATAATTAAATTAAAAAAATGTTACATAATAAGCCTCTTATAGGTGATATAGATGTTGTTCTTCAAATAATCTGTCAAAATACACAGCAAGTTAGACACAGGCACACTATCTAGATTAGGAGTTAATGTAGTCTGAAAAAGAATAGCTAATTGTAAATTAGGCTAAAAAAATGTTACTAAATACATCAAAGAACTCAGAAAGTTTAATGGAATGGTTTAGCTAAGTGGTTTGAAATAACTGAAGAAAATTAATGTCTCACTTGTATCTATAAAATTTTAGGAATTGTAATTTTTTTTAAAAAATAAGCATTTTTTCATCTAGTTGTACATATCTTAGAAAGGATGTCTGTAGCTCATCATTCCTCCCAAAGTCTTAACTACTGTTTGAAAGCACATTGTAATCCCTGCATGACTTCTATCTAAATATAATCAGACATCATCCATCTCCTGCTATTGACAGCCAACTAGGGAAATAACACCAAGGTCCTTGAAAATGTACCTGAGATCCTGACAGATATTGTTAGAATATGAGCTCCAGATTGATCCCTGAATGTGGAAATACTGCAAAGAGCAAGAGTGTGCAGTAGCTCTTTGATTCCTGCAGGCAGCTTTTGTTTTTTCAAACCTAGAAAAGATGCCAAGCAACAAAAGATATTTTCTTTGTGCTGTTACCGGAAACCAAGAGGGCACTCTTCACATCTCTGCAGCCCATGGCACTTTTTACTTTAAAATAGACACCATATTGCCATTTGAAAAAAAATAAAATTGAAAGGGAACAGATGCAGGGCTGCCACAGTCTCCAGGCTTTGATTTGTAGAAATGAAACCTGTGCAATTAAGACACCACTTACTGATTCTTTTCCTTTTCTAAATGACTTAAGTGGGTCATTCACTGATCTAATGAAAGTGGAACCCCTTGCCTTAAATCTAATGCAGCTAAGTAGAACCAGTAATATGTAACTATCTAATGTGCACCTGAGAACTGCTCCATTGCAAGGACTTTTCCTTTAAGTACATTGGATAGGGCACATAAAAAACCTTCTATCTTCTTTAATTGGCTCTGTATGGGGCAATTTACGCCTTACATGAAGATAATTTTTCCTCATGAGAAAGCTGATTAAATTACAGCTCATTAACAAGAATACCTTTGTTACTGAAACGTTCTCTTAGCCACAGGTAAGGCTCCCTGTGACCTACTTCTATTGCTTTTAGAATTCTCAGACTTCTCATTTTTATTTGAGTACCTACCTTTCATATGATTGGCTGCAGGATAAGACAGTCTCACAGTCTTATTTTAGATTGGAAGATGTAGGTTTTCTTCTGTGAGAAATAAATTCAAAAATAACTTTTTAGATCATAAGATGCTGGCAAGTTTATGGAAATAGCTTGCATTTCCATTCTAGAAGCTGAAAAAAGGGAAAAGTAATCTTGAACATTTATAACTGTGTTCTGATTCTTTGTATTCAGATGAATACATATTTTTTCTGTCTCTGGCCCCAAAGGAGTTCCTTCTCAGGAAGTTTTTTCCACTGCTTGTATTGCCAAAAGCAATAGTTCCTTCTGGAAGATTCTGTAGAATTGAATGGAAATTAAAAAGAAAGTTTTTAGAGAAATATAATGAGTTTTAAAGCAATTTCTGTGAAGTTCTGAATAGTTTTATGCAGAATTATTCATCATTTGATTTTTTGCTTGCCTGTAAAATTCTGTAGTATGAATACGATTTTTTACCATGGATTGGCCAGAAAATTCTGAAGAGGCAGCAGCATTTATTAATTGCTATAGGGTTTTTTATCTCTCTTCTATGGAGAAATGAACTTTAAGTAAGTTATTGACGTGTTATTTACAGATTCCTAAAGTATTGCATCACCATGCAACTTTGGATTTCTGGATATTTCCAAACAAATGCTACCTTTTTTCTAATAGAAAAGGATTCTATTCAGTGACTAAACAACAGTATTGCTATGTCTACAGGCACTGAATGATGTACAACTGTGCAATGAAAGATGCGATCCAAATACAAGCCATCTTTCTGACATCTTTCTTTGGTGCTCCTTGAGTTTTCTACAGGCAAACTTAAAATGGCACTTTTTACGTGATCAACATGAATTGAGCTGCCACCAGAGCAATGAAGTGTATTCAGACAATAATTCAGAGATCTATATTTAAATTGATTCTCTTACTTCAAGGGTTTTTCCTCCTTCAGATTTCACAATTTGCATTTTCAACTTGATGCTTGCATGTAACCAGCTGAATACGGAATGCATAAATTACACATGAACCTAGACGTGTGCTTCAGCATGATGGGAGCAGTAATTCAAGTCAAGGTACTGAACTGATCCTGGTACAAGGTACTGGTCAAGGATTAGTATTACCACAAACTTTTTCCTAATAGGTAGAAACTAATTAAAAGTGCCATTCTTTTACAGACTTTTTAATGAAACTAAGATTGAAGCTATAATTGTACTTCCGAACAGTGGAAATGTTACCAGAGAAAACTTCTATTTGCTAGGTAATATTCCTAAATGACACATCAACTTTCAAGTCCCATAAAAGAAAGCAAGATTATACATGTGCTCAAATCTAGTAGTACCTGCTGAATTGTAGCTTGCTGAATTGGTGCCTTGACTATCACGTTTTCATGTCATGGCCTTTTCAGAGATCATAAAACACAGCTTTTTTTTGGTAAGATGTGTCAGGACTGCAGAGTAATTATTTTGAACATTAAGGAGTGAAGTAAAATGGCTTGGCTAGTGAGCAGGTGGTGATTTGTATGAATTCAAATGCAACTATTATAAAGGAAAGCTTGATTATCAATTTCAGGATTTAAATGTCTTAATGACATTGAAAACTAAAATGATTTACTTTTATTTGTTTTCTTGTGTGATCTACTTAGGAGGAGCTGTTTTGTTTAGGTTTTTACCTCTACAAGCTGGATTTCTCAAGTGCACTACACATTCAAGTAACACCAAGGTCAGAAAATATCTCATTCCAGTTGCCTTTTCTTAACGCAAACAAGATTATGCTTCATCACAGCAGCAGAAGACATTAGGAAGTCCACTTTATACAGGACTACAGGAGGGAATAAAGCAAACAATTCTTTTATGTCTCTAAATCTCATTACTGTTTCCATTAGCTTTCTGTTTTTACCTGGTGGTAAAACCATGGTGGTAAAACCATTTCCATGGTTGCTTTAATCGCAAATAACTTTTTAGAAATTTGTTATTGCCAAATTGTCCACGGAGAGTATGTCTTCCTTCAGATGTTGATGATTTTTCTTTATGCTTCACTTAGAGCTTAGCTGTGGTTTGTTAGGCTCATGAATCTAGAAACCCATGTAGAGAGTAATAAAGACTTGGATAATTAAGCCTAACATGGAACAACACTGGTGACAGTGATGGCTGTCCATATAGCCTGCCTACCTGTGTAAGCTGAAACTTAGAGGGCAGAGTTGCAAGGCAGAAAAGAAAGTGGCGTTCATACTTTCTGCTTGTGGGGATGAGAAAGGCAAAATGTTTCTCACAGTTATGCAGATGTTCAAAGTGCAAGTTTTCAGCAGTCTTTTTTCTCAGATTTCCATGCCCAGCTATTCTTTGACATATCCTTGACCTCCTTAGAATGGGATACAGAGCAAAATAAGCAATTAATCCTGCTTGTAGATTAAGAAAAAGATAAGTAAGGATCAGAGAAGGTAATGTTACAGGACAGAACAGAAAACTGTTGGCTGTAGAAAATGAAGACTTCAGTTTGTTTTGAGAGATTAACACAAGAGCAGCACGCATGTTGATCAACAGTTTTTAAGTGCCTGGTGCTTATGCTCAGGATAATACCCAAGACAGCAAAAGGACCAGATGAGCCTTTCCAAAGTTACAGTACTGCCCAACGCAAAGAAAAACTGTTAAGTTAGATGTAGAAACTGGCATCTTTTTGTCAGTCACTGTAAGTGTCCTGGCACCCTGCTGAATTGAAAAGGACAATGGTACTTCTTTCTCAGAAAGCTCTCTGCTATGCTACAGCCATATCCAGCACCTTAGGGCCTTGCCTGGAGATGTGAGCAGAGTCAAGCTCAAAGTGTATGTGAATGAAATAGCTGTATACACATGTAACTCTGTGCATATAGGATCACGTGTATTGGATTTGTTGTGTTCTTTTATTTTACGTAGTTTTTACAGGCAGATTAGCATGCATATGAAACTCTAGGAAGCGTAGTTCGGTCCCCAGCTGCTACCAGTGCTAAAATCATGGAAATAATCTCTTTAAACAAACAAACCAACAAAACAAGAAACACCCTCCAAAATCCCACCCAAACAAACAAAACCAAAGCTGAAAAAGCTAACAAAATTTTGTGACTAATTTTTTGCATTTTATGAACTGGTCACAGAAGAATGCAGTAGCAGAAAAAAACCTTTAGAAGGGAACTCACAAAAGCATGTTAAATCTGGAAATCAGTAAAGAGACAAATGCTATGATGCAGTCTCTTGTGGAGTAGAAATGCACTTTGAGGTAACTCAACCATTACCATCTATGTTTAATTATTCCTTTGATAAAGAATTTCTGGTACATTAAGTGACAGTTTTAGACAGTGCAAAAACATTATTGTTCCTATATCATTGTTACAAAAAAGGATGATGTCAGGAAGTTAGTCTTTCTCCACTCCTTGCCATTTAACACCGTGTTAACAACAAAGGTGTCTGACAATACAGTGTGGTGTGTATACTCACCTTCAATTAAACTAGTATGGTAGTTTGTCTCACTGAATTTTACATGGTCAGATTTGTGCAAAATAACATTAAATATTTTACGTATTTTGCATAAGATGAATAAAAATACATTCTGTAAAAATATGAAGGTTGAGTGCACTATTTGTTACTGTTACAGCATATTGACACATGCCCTAATATTGATACTGCACTTAACTGTAGAGTAGTAAAAAGAAACCTTGTAAGGATATATATTACGGCAGTCTCAAAATAACAAAAGCTATGTTAGCAGAAATGCTTTTTACATCAATTTACTGGGTTGCTGCATAGCTTTTACTTTTTAAACTGTGTCAGAAAAATGAAAACATAAAACTTCCTACACTGAGATTTTGCTTTAGCAGTATTCACTAGAAGAAGCGGTGCCCATTTATACACACCATATTTTTAGTAAGATTATAACATTATATCATTCTTAGTTTCCTGCAGAAAAACAGAATTAATTAAAGACATCCTTATTAGGGGGACTCCATATAGTGACTCCATAGTTTTCAACTCAAAAATCTGCTTAGTGTCATCTTCATTGCTGATTTTTTTGACCATCCAGACACAGACAAACAAAATTGCTTCAAATCTGATTAATGAAATTCAGATTAATGACCAAGGAGGATAAGATTTCCTCATGCTGATGATCTAATTCTGATTATAGTTCGGGCTAAGGCCAGACTACACCTGTCATTAACTTTTTATATTTTTCTAATGAGTGAAAATTTTTCTTATGTTTTGAAACACTGAAACATTTTTCAATGTTTCAAAAAAAGGTAGGATTTAAAATTAGCTCTCTTATAGAGCAGATTTTGCTTGTAGTTCTAGGAATATAAATTCTGAAAGAGGGAATCTCAGAACTTTAATGCTCATCAAAAAACTACTATTTCCTAGAAACAGTACTCCTTTCTGAAGTCTAAAATGCATGAATTTTTTTTTTCAATTTCATTCAAAATCTGGAAAGTTTTGCAATGATATCAATAATAGAAAGTATGCAAGTATTGTAAATGTGTACTACACTTTAGAAAAAACATAGAGCTGAGTTACAGAACACACCTCTGTAAAATTGTATGAAATTTCCTGTTCTGATTGGAAATAATAAGGTCATTACATACAACATTTTTCTCTTCATATATGTTGTTTTGATAAAGTGTTCATCTGTGCTTGTAGTGGCTTCAGGTTTTTAATGATTTCTATGGGATTGAAACACGAAAACCTCCAACTACAGAATTTATTTTCAGTATAAAGAATTTATATTTTCCTAAAATATGCCTGGATTTACTGTGTCATTTTAAGTGAAAAGGTCATACAAGGTCAGTGTGATTTCAGTTTTTTGTAATTAGTTGTAACTGGAGGTAATATTCCTTCGTTTTAGGAACAAAACCAAGTATATAACAATGAACTCTTTTAAACTACTTTATTTTGTTGGTCATGTGCAGGGAGGGAAATGTCATACTGCAAGGGTACAGAAAAGATTAATTACCCATAGTCACAGGATATGTCAATTGCATAGGGAGAAATAAAAAAAAATCAGGTCTATAGCACTCTTCCAAGTCCTTTGCTTCATTTTAAAACTCATTGTTCACCTTGAAAAATGCTTGAGTTGGAAGTACTTCTGTATTTTTTTATTGCATTCACAATAGTAAAAAAAATGTAATTTTCATATGGCTCACAGAAAGCCATATGTGTGTGTGTGTGTGTGTGTGTGTTTTCCAGGATTGAACTATTTAGCAAGAGTTATACAATAAAATAAATATCTTCTTCCACTTCTTAACAAAATAAATAAGGGTGAATGAATAGAGGAAATCTGTTCTCTTCTAACATTTAAAATGAGCCTCTGAGTGGAAAAAATAGGAGTATTTGATAAAGGTTGTTGTAAAGGAAAAGCAATGCTCCAACATTTACAGTACAAAAATGGACCAAAGAGGAACAAATAAGAGAAGTGGATGAAGGACATGCTAGAATGAACGAGGGATCTTTCGAAAACTAAATTTTAAACTGCATCCAAGAATGGTACAGAAATTGGCAAAAATGTTGTTAAAGCCAATTTTGATTAAGGTTCCAATAAACAGTTCTTGCAATTTTTGGAGGTTCAGACTGGATATAAGGTGGATATTTGCCATGTAAATGAATTATTCATGTTTAAGGAGGGTATCTTGGCATAAACATTGGGTTCTGTCTCAACCACACTGCATAGGCGGCTGGAATGAGTGAGTCATTGCATTTCTTCTTGAAAGAAAGGTTATGCTTCTTGTCTTAGGGCTAGGGGAAAACTTTTAGCTAAATGATGGACAAAATAGGGTTTTTTTTCAGGGTTTATGTAGGCCAGCCCTGCTGAGGCTAATAATGAGGTATATGGGTTAACTGAGAGAAGGAAAAACGGGCACATTTAAGTTATTAATCAAAATGTCAAGAATTAATGCAGACACTAAACAAGAATTTACATGTTTGCTATGAAATGTTTTCTTCTGCTGTGATTGACAAATATTCCTCTTCAGGAGAGTGAGAAAAAAGACTCTCAAGGCCAGAGGGAACCATTAAGTAAGTGCTTCAGGGCAAGAGATGAAGATGAGGTGTTTGCTACAGAAGAAACAGGTAAATATTGTTAGAACTCTTTTCTCTTTCAAATAAGTTTTCCTATTGAAAATAATTGCCACACTAGATATTAGTAAAAATAAAAAATTCTGATAAAATTTTCAGTAAATTTTCCAAAGATGCTCACATAGCCAGGGTCTTACATGTTTTTCCTTCTATAACAAATAAATGAAGAAAATATATTTGTTTTATTTACTTGTTTGTTTGTGTCCATAGAGTATTTTACTGCATGCATTTTAGCTTTAGGAAAACGTAAAATGTCAAATCTAATTGCCACTGATTCAGTTAGAGGATCATTTGGCATTCTCTGGTATGTTTAATGGAAGGACTGGGGGAACTGCTCTGCAAGGACCTCTGTATTTGCATTCTTAATGAAACCTTACTTTTAAAATGGTAAAAATATTCACCTTTGAGTTAAATGGTACACTCTTTGAGAAAACTGGTTGAAATACTTCATGCATCTCTGAACAAAAGCTCTTCCAGACTTTCTGTCTTATTCTTTATTAATCCTTTACTGACCTTCAAGACAACTTTTTCATAGCTCATACATAAAGGGGAATAGCTAAAATTCATATTTGAAAAGGCATATAGTCAGGCGTTGTGACTAACTGATTGGGATAGATTTACAGAGTATACGAGTATTTGGGACAGTGACTTCTGTTAAAAGTAAGTGGTATGATTTGTGAAGCATAAGAGATCTGTTTTCTGCCTGGTGCATAGAAATTTATATACGGTTCTTCCTTCACAACAAATGATGGGACTTGTCTATCTAAAACCTTGCACATTCTTCTGAAACTGTACCAGATATTGTTGGCATAAGATTTTTTGATCTGATCTCTGAAATAAAAATAAGATTTAATGTGTTTCTGCAGCTGGATTTTCCTTCTGTTCATATCGTAGCCATCAGGTAGTACTCATAGTCACAGCTAAATGACCTATTTGCAATAAAAATATACATAGTTTGATCTTTTTCTCTTTTTTCCACATTATATAAATGAAGACTTGCTTTTTGCAGAGGTGCATATGGAATTATAGTTTGAGTGTTGCAACCTTGACTACTTCATCTTCTATATTATTTTCAAGTTAAATCTGATCTTGTCTAAAAACGAGGTTTTCTAATAGGTATAATCAAAAGATGTCATGTCAGGAAGCATCAATACTGTCTGTCTACCAGTAATCTAGAACTCAGAGAAAGCAGTCTTAGGAGCATACCATTAAGTCTGTGAAAAATGGTAAGGAAGATATAAATCACAGATTTATAGAATCATTTAGTTAGAAAAGACCTCCAAGATCATTGAGTCCAACCTTTGACTGATCACCACCTTGTCAAGTACACCATGGCACTAAATGTCACACCCACTCACTTCTTGAACAACCGCAGTGATGGTGACTCCATCACCTTCCTGGGCAGCCTATTCCATTGCTTGCCGACTCTTTCAGGGAAGAAATTCCTCCTGATCTTTAACCTGAGTATCCCCTGGTGCAGACTGAGGATCCTGTTGTCCTGTCACTGGTTACCTGCGAGAAGGGTCTCCTTTCAGGTAGTTGTAGAGAGCTGTAAGCTCTCTATTGTAAGCCTCCTTTTCTCCAAAGTAACACCCCCAGCTCCCTCAGCAGCTCCCCATCAACTTCTGTTGCCCTTTGCTAGCTCCACTGCCTTTCTCTGGACACTCTCCAGCACCTCAGTGTCTTTCTTGAACTGAGGGGCCCAGAACAGGGCACAAGATTTGAGCTGTGGCCTCACCAGTACCAAGTGCAGAGGGACAATCAGTGCCCTGGTCGTGCTGCCGCACTATTGCTGATACAGGCCAGGATGCCTTTGGCCTTCTTGGCCACCTGGGCACATTCTTGGCTCATGTTCAGCCACTGCCGACCAGCAGTCCCAGACCCTTTTCTGCTGGATGACTTTGTAGCCACTCTTTGTCAAACCTGTTGTGCTGCACGGGATCTTTATGGCCAGAGTGCAGGACGCAGCACCTGGTCTAGTTGAACTAGCTTATTGAATAAGCTCCTTTAATACCTTATCTGTCTCTGGTGTGTTTTTAATAAATTTTAGTGAAACTCTATAAATGTACAGGTCTGGCAAAGCAGCGTTTCAGGTCTCTGCTTCCACCCTGTTTTGTGTCATTGTGGTCCTCCTTCAGCAGTCACCAGTACCCTCCCATCCAGGAATATTTTACCATATTGCCTCACAGATGGACACACAGCATTGCCAACCAGTTGTCAGACCTCTTCTGTGTACTCTGCAGTAGCCCCTGGTGAAAGTCTCAGTAAATGCAGAAATACAAATGTGGTGTAAAATTTGCAGGTTGTTTCTGGCTCAGACCCTTTCTAATGGGTCTATTTACACAGCATTACACAAAGTTCTGCACTAAAGCAAAAAATTAATTTCTTTTCAACATAGGAGTGGAAGAAGACTATTAACTACTGGTTTTGAGCCATTTCAAAACTATCAGGAGAAAATGGGACTCCAGAGAATTCTGTGGAACAGAAAACACTGATGTGAAAACCTTCCCCCTTCAGCTATTTGCAGAGATGAAGTCACTGAAATTTTATACCCGACACCTCTCTAATTTCTCATCTAAAGCTTTCTGTCTCTTTGTGAAGACCATTTGACAAGGAAGACAGAGAAGCAGCATTTGTAGTATCTGTTTAACGTAACCAGAGGCAAATCTTATGATTTATAATATACATTATGAATCACAGAAAGAAAATGTGATGCCAGGCTGCAGATTAATCAGGCAAATGATGTTACTAATCAAACTGTGATTCTTGTGATGTTTACTGGAGCATCATGTTTAATTCTGAATCAGAAATCCCAATCAATAAATATCAGAGAATGGGAAGGATCCGTCTGCATCCCTGTATTTAGATTAAGTGATAGGGCAGTGCTCTGGTTGTTGTGAAACCTATTAACTGGACAGCTTTGTCTATATGTAGTCTGTCAGGGGAGAACTGTGAATTGGCCTGGATTGCAGAACATCATGGTTTACAGTTTCAAATGTTAAATCATGACTGTTAAAGAGTCATGATTTACTTTACTGATATCACTTGTTTGATCCATTACACTTGTTCTTTATCTTTTATTCCACAGCTTGTACTGCTTTCTTTTAGATTTCCTTACTATGGGTACCAAATTAGTGGGATGGACTTCATCTATTTGAGTGCATGTTATCTCTCTCCACCTGACTTGAGTACAAACGACATCATTATGCTTAGGAGCTTGCTGGTAGCCAGCTGAATAATTATGAGCACTATTGTCACTGACAAGGATTGCATGCTGAAACAAAATATGATAATTTTAAAAACATTGTGAATTTGATTATATATGAGGAAATGCAGTTTTGAACTTCTGACCTCTACTCTGGTCTCTATGAATGTTGGATCAGATGGAAACTGTCCAAGATCTCTAGATTTGCCTCAGTTATTAGATTATTAGCACCAGTAAGTGAGAAGGCAAAATGCTAAGGATCCAGATGCCCATGACCATTTTGCACTGCCAGCTGTCTCGTGGGAAGGTGCAGGTGGTCTCTGGGACAATTTGTAGTATGAAAACTGCTTTCTGGAAGCCCAGGTGATTGTGCTTTGCTAGAGTAAAGGCTTGATGCCTTTCCTCTTGGAAACCACCTGGTTGTAGCACTGAAACCTTCGAGATGATTTGTTTTCCAAGCAAGAGGGTACTTATGTGCTGGCATTAGCACTTACTGGCATTGGTGAACCCTGAACTCTTTGTCCTGTGTTTCAAGGAAAAGACACCCATTGGAAGGCAAGACATAGTTTACTGGAGGAGACAGAGAAGAGAAGAAAAAGGCCAAGGCTAAAGGAAGAAAAAAGTTTAAATATGACACTTCAGTCAGACTCTTTGCATGGCCCATCTTCCTTCTTCCAGAAATTCTTTTGTGCACCTGGTTTTTGCTTGTGCAATCTGCGCCTTCATGGCAGCCACAGAAAAAAGGCAACAATAGTCTTTAGCAGGCAATACTCTGTTAGCATGGATCTCTGCCAACAGTAGTCAGCAGGAGAGCTTCTCTGAGCTACTTAGCTGGTAAACAGCACCTTTACCTAACCTTTAGTCAGTTGATAATACATTAATGTTTGACAGCTGATTTAATGAACTCTGCTGGGCTTCTTAAACAGTACAGGTGGTGAGATCTGTGTGTTTTGTGGAGGAAGGGCTTAGCACAGTCAAACGGATTTGAGTGGAGCTACGTGATTGTTTGGTGCTTGAGGCACCAAAATACATGTCTTAGAACTCCACACAAATAGCATGTATATATATATATATATATATAGATAGATATCTGTGAGTATCTATTTCTCCAATAATTATAAGAAAAATTAAGTCAGTCTGGGCAGTCATCATATGCAGGTTGGGTTCCACCAACCTCACTATATATTGATCTGTTAACTTCCTGCACTGATTATGACTCTTAAGGGGACAAAAAAAAAGTATGAAATTGCTTTGCTAGCTTCTAGCCTTCTGAGAGCACTGTACTGGTTCCTGTACGCACCTGAAGTGTTTAGAACATTTTACTTCTTACATACCCCAGTCTTGCAGGGTTGGCACTTGCACAGCACTACAACTCTTAACTTTCCACATGTATCATCCTGCCCAGTAATTAGCTTGAAAGAAACTGCTGGTAGCTTCCAAAACCCTGAAAAACCTGCTTTGTAGGCTTAGGTGTCTCCCTTTACATGCTGGTGTGGTTTGAACGACCTTGACTGGTCAACCTGGAAACTACTGAAGACCAGAACTGGTATTCCTTATTTTCAGAAGCCAGAAGATGGACTTCCGTCTTAAGGGTAGGTTCAGGAAACCCTATAGCAAATGATAGTGTGAAAACAAGTAAGGGAAAAAGTGTTGTGGGTGAGAGAGGCAGAATTTCTTCACAAAGTAGTCATGATATGATATTGTTATGTTGGAAAACTAAAAGTAAACACTGTTTTACAAATTATCTCACTTTAATGTAACTTGAGTACCCTGAATATTTATGGGTTTATATGTCTCTTTGAATGATAGGCACTTCTAGAGACCTCACCTTTCATTACTATTTGAGAACAGGAAGCTTTTAGCAACCATAGGGAGAAGGACAACTTTGTGGGCTTAATCTCGTATAGATGTCATTTTGTTACTATTGAGAGGCTGGTTTGAGTGAATTGAACGTTTTTCTCGCTTGTGTATTTAACGTTCATAAAACCTTCTTTGTTTGATTCTATGGGAACAGAATTCCCAAAAATACAAAACCAAGCTTATCTGAGGCAATGATAATATAAATAAGTCATGCCCAAAATACTCGTGGCAGGATCACTTTGAAGGTAATGAATAATTATTTAGTATCCAGTCTATTCAGTTCTTGGTTCATGCAGGCAAAACTGCCTTTTACTCTTTCAGGAGTTCAGCATAGCTGATGCATCCAAATACTCTTTTGCTGCTACTCCCAGCAGCCTTAATAGGGCCTGACATCACAACATTGCATCATGCTGCCCTTCCTGTTACAACTGAATAAGTTCAAACAGTGCAATATGTCTAGCCTGTAAATGATATCAAAATTCAAGGCTGCCTTATGTAAGTCAAATGTTATAACCAAAAGCCTTAAGCTGTGACTGGAACTCTTTTGGTACTGGCATAGAGTGTACCTGTTGTATGCACAACACAGCTGTATGAGGGTGAAGGTGTTCAATGACTCAAAGAGTTGCTCAGTCTAGAATTTAGGAGTGACTTCAGATCATCCCTTTCATTTACACTGCTGCATTATTTTAGCAGCAAGGTCAACTCTTTGGCCATGTCTGCTTGAGTAGTAGATTGTGATAGTTTCTTTCTCAAAAATAAATTACCCTACATGTGCTCTCTTTGAGCCAGTGCCCCAAGTTCGTCCAGAAGTGGAAGCTGGTGCTAAATACATTACTCAGTCTCTTTAGTGCAGCTGTAAAGATGGCAACCCATTTGCTCTGTTGTATGGTCTACTAGCAGATATCTGGTGAGAGCTGGAGGTGCTGGTTGGAGATACAAAACACTTAAATGGTGTTGATTCACAGGGAAAGTCACTATTGGCAGGACATTACGTATGGTGGCATCTTTGTTCTGATACCTGGTTCAACCTCTTTTAAAAATTATTCTAAAGTTCTTAAAGGTTATCTTTTGAGACTATGTATCTGCTGAGGCTTCAAGGTGTTGAAAAGTATAAGTGGAATATTATTTAACTTATGATTTGGATTCCTGATTGTGTTTAAACAAGTTTTCCTGGCCATTTTTGTTGTGGTTAAAATTCTTACCCGTGAGTTGTCAGTTTAAATCATTATATCCGTTCTAAGCTTTGAATGTGGTGCTGATTGTTTAAATGGAAATTAATGGTACACATATATTCTTTCAGCATCAAAGAAACAGAACACTGTATTTACCAACATTTACAGGCACACACCGTACAATACATGCGTACACAGTCTGTATATAATGGAAGACCTTGCCTTTCATGGATCAGGCGTAAATGGGATAGAAACAAAACTATGTTGCTCAGTTCTCTGTGGGTGTTGACATATCTAAATTTTATACTAGATTTTTGTGAATCTAACGAATCAACCTAACCCTCTGGCCCAAATTCTAATTTCTGGTAAAGATTAGAATATGTGTATATATATATTCTTTGCCCTTCAGTTTCTCCCTCCATTTATAATATAGCTAGATAATGGAAACAAAGATGATGGTATCTTACACGCTTTTTTTAAAAAGGATGCAGAGAGAAAAGTAGCATCTTCATCATTATGTTCAGCTAATCTTCCCATTATGATTACTACAGTGTTTTATGTTTTGGTTTATTGATAAGCATGTTTGTGGAAAGATTATATTCTTTGTACCTCTGAGTCACAAAAGATGTTCTCACTGAACTATAACAATTTGCGGTTTATTTCTTTAATGTTGTTTTGCTAAAGTGAAATGTGTTGCTTCCTTGTTTACCTTTTTAGGCAATGGTGTTCCTTCCTAATCATTTTGTACTCCAATAGTTAAACATCATCACAGTTCTGAAGTACCTGTTTAGCCATTCTGTGATTACGTCTCTCTATCTCCCCTGAAGCAAAAGCCGCAAAATAACGATTCCTGTAAAGTGGAGCTAAACCCTTTTGTTCATTTATTAAACTGCATTTGAGAAGGCTGAGAAAGATGGCAATTCCAGTTTAAATACTGTGCAGAGAGGGTAACATCAGCGTTGTCCATGCATGGAATTGTCTTTTGTGATTAGTTTTGTCTGCAGTGAGGTACTAAACCTCTGTAACTTTGTTAAATAGGGAGCTCAAAAGAGCAGAATGTTCAGTAATTAGCCAGGCACTTGGGCAACTCTGACATAACTTAGCATTTATTACTGTTTTGCTCATTGTGCTAACCTAATTCACTGACCTTTAATACAAAGCATGCTTCATTTTCAGCAAGGAAAACTGGGATATGCATTTCCACCTGGGAACTGGAGAATATTAGGAACAGCTGTGGAGCCCAGTTCCTCTCTGATGTGGCCAGGATCTGGAATTGCCCTCGCACCTGTGGCTGTGGCCAGTTGTGGTGGTGTTGCCAGCAGACATCTAGAAGAGCTGGTTACTGTCAGTCTCTGTGGGGGATTTGTAGGTAAAGAGCAGGGATAGGTGAAGGCTATGGTGCCTTGGGCTTCTCTTTTTCATACCAAGAATTCTACTGAATGATTGAGAAAATAGTGAAAGTAAAAAAATTCTACATTACAAAGAAACTCTGTACGCATCTTTTCTACACAACTTGCAGTGGCTCTGACAAAAATAGTGGTACTTCAGACAGCGTTTCTTTAAAGATGCATTTAACAAAGTAAATTATTGGGGTTTTTGCTTGCAATTACCCCAACTGCAAATTCTAGTACATTCTGCTGCATAGTCCTCTCTTTTAAAATAGATGGATTCTTTTGCAGTCTTTACGTTATATGTATGTTTTATTTTTAAGTCCGTTTATATGTAGATGCTTATATATATATAAAAATTAAAAGTCCTATATCTCGGCAGTTTTATAGGTTTCTTCCCTCTCTTCTTCCCTCTCTGTAGTGTCACTAGATGTAGTTTAACTTACATTACTGTCTTCTGAAGCAAGGCCTGCATTTATACTTTTTTTCCTCTGTCTCATCATTGTTATAGTAGCCATATTTTAAGTAATATCCTGATTATTTTTTCCTAAGAGTATACCCTTTTTTAGCCAAATTTTCCTTCACAAAATTTATTAAATAATCTTGATTTATTCTTCTCTACAGTTATACTCCTGTAAATATTCACCTCTCTTCCATAAATAAGCTTTTAAAATGGGTCCTCATATGTTTTATTTTCTGGATATGAAGAACTAATAACTATACATTGAAAATTTTAAAAGAAAACTGCATGTTTGCTACCTAAGTCAGTTATGCTATTCTAGTGGTATTTCTTTCAAATTCCTAAGATTTTTATAGCTGATTGACTCTCTAGAGGATTCTCCTTAAGTAGGTAATTTGGATTTCACACTGTCTGTTTTTTTTAAGGAAAGGAAAATAGGCAGAGAATATTCACAATAAATATCTGTTATTATCTTCTCTCCATTCTCTATTAACAATTGGAGAGTACTTTTCTTTCTATGGTTTCTGTCTCTCTTTAATTATCTATTTATTTTTAAAGCCCAGAAAAGAAAAACAACTATGAGGCATTCTTAAAGTGAAAATGATCAGATGGCAGAACTGATTGTGAGAGATTATTTTAGTAATATCTAAATCTGTCTCAGAACAGAAGTATGTATTTTTTTGATTCCTTCAAGCTCTGTATTTCTATGTTTTCCGTGAAGATTTGGAGTAACTCAATTTTGCATGTATCTGGTTATGCAATATTATACATAAGCTATTAGAAAGAGAACTGTAAGGTTAAAAAATTTGGTTTTATAAGTTGGAAAAATGAAAGTTGAGTTTTCTTGTTGAAACATTTTTGCTCCCTTACCACCTATCATAGTTCCATCCTGCACATTGTGATTTGATTTTAATTAAATTAGTATTTATTTTTTATTAGAAACTCTAGATTCATTCAACAGCAGAATAGAAATACCAGAGTATATATGTGACAGGTCTTAAATTTATTATTAAAATCAGAAACAGGGTAATTTTACCAAGTGGAGTTGATAATTTTGAGGTGTTACTATCTTAAAGGCTGTAGCACAGGTCAGACATAGAATCATAGCTCACATTGTTGATGTTCACCTCTCTTGTGTCCCAGAAAAATGAGAAATTTCAGGGTGAGCAGAGGTGGGAAGAAGCCTAGGCAGGGACTGACACAAAGTCTTCTATTCCTGTCTCCTTGGATTACATCTGGATTTTGGCAGCTATTCACATAGAAAATGAAAAACAAGGGATAAAAAGCCCCACATTAAGCTCAGAATAACTTAAAGGCAAAGCTGCTAAAACCAACATTTGCCAGGGCATCTTCTACTCTGTCTTTACTAAGAGTGTACTATGGCAAATCTTAAAAAGATTAGAAGCTAACACCTTTGATTATTTGAAATTCACTGAGCATATCTATCATTTCTACTCCTCTCAGATATAAATGCAACCCTCTAGTTTAATTCCTAGGTTACATCATTGCTCTTTCAAGCTGATTCTTTGAGTAATTCCCCCAAAGTGTGCAGCAAGAAATGTCTCATGACAGGCCCAGTGTTAAAATCATTGTCAGCTTCAATTGTAGCATTTCTGAGCATTCCAGCTCCTTGCTAAAATACTTCATGTTACAATAGACATGAAGACTGAAGTGCTGTCCCCCTATTGGAAGAGGAGCAGGGAAGGGAAGTGAAGGATATTTTCATGGGAAACACAATGGCAGAAAACTGTAGTGAAAGTCAGTATTGTAAGAAGAGGTCAAATTTACAGCAAAGTGAAAATACACTTTGTTCTTGTAAAAGGCAATACAAATTTTCTTGAACTCTTTGTTCTTTTATATGTGAAGAACTCTAGAAGATGAAGTGTGAAGTATGAAGGCTCTTGAGCCCATGATTGTTGGAGGCTCTGTTTGTGACACTGCTGATCATCTCTGCAACAGAAATGTTCTCTGCCATCTCTTGCCCTTCGAACACCTGAGTTTTGAAGTCCCCATCCCAGGGGGTAAAGATATGTAAAATATATATGGTCTAAACACTGAGAGAAAGACATTTACATTGGGCTTTCCAGACCACAAGGCATTTAAAAAAACCCCAACAAACAACCTCCTAGGGGTCTTATGGCCTTCCAAAAAGCAGGGAACTAAATTATTACACCATCTTATCTGCAGTGACACTATGGGGTATTGTAAAATTTCTTTGCCACTGCAAACAATAATTGGACCTGAATTAATGTGAATACTTTAAAATCCTGGCAATTTAATTGAAAAAATGAATGTATGGTGTGAACAAGAGTCTAATTTTAATTATATCAATAAAATAATCTCAAAAGTAAAGGATTTATTTTTAAGAAAATAAACCTTTCATATTCTAAATTGAAATTCACTTAATACATTATAGTCTCAAAAAGAAAAGGCTGTGTTGTTACAGCACATATCTTCAGCGCTGAGATAATTCATTTAAATGTGTTTTTTTCACAATATGAGTACTTATCTCAGTCAGTCCCTCCAGGACACCATAATTTTGAAATAATGTGTTGCACTAGTACTTTAAAAATCTTCTTCAACCCCTGCTATTCATTCCCCAACATACTGAATAAATCATACAAGCTAGGTTTTTTAAAAAAAACCCCTAGATTTTTATGAAATCAAATGCACCTTGTGAGAGGTCACATTTCCTTCTGAAAGAATTTTTTCAGCTGCTCTCCGATTGAACAGATCTATCCCCACATAACTTTGGGGGTGGGATAATGTACCAGGATACTGCTCAAATATATTTTTCTAGCTTTTAAAAAGGAACCTCTCTAAAGCAGTGGACACATACAGAGGGCTGTTACACTTCCTAATCAAACTAATTGATTAATATGATTAATTAATTGCATTAATAGATTCCATGAGACTCTTGAATACCAAAGATATTTCTTTTCCTCCATCTTTTTGTTATAATCTTCAACGTTTTCCACTTCTTTGAAATCTGGGTAGAATTTAGAACTGAATCTTGGAAACGAAATATTTAAGGAAATGTAAAAATATTTGAAAATGTTCCTCCAAACTTGCTTTGAATTTTCTGAAAATATCAGCCATCTTACTTTTAAAATGAGGTGGGGCCATTTAGCTCAAGTATTGTAGCTCAAGCTAGCTAGCTAGATAGAGAGATAGAGAGATAGATATAGATAGATAGCTCTCAATCTCCTCTATTATTCTGTGAAGTGAGAAATATATCTTAAAGTTTTGCAGTTGAAAGGTCATACCATAAAATGATAAAGACTTGTGACCTGCGTAGACTCCTGGTAGTCCAGGCAATGGACAGTAGTAATGCAGTTTTTACACACAGATTCAATTATTTTAAGAGAAAAATGCTAAATATCTGCACACATTTTGCAGATATATATGGTACTATAATTGATGACAGTCAGTGTAAGAAGGTAATTGACAGGTTTGTGGAAGTTTTCTATGCTTGAAGTAAAAATGTAAACATACACTACTGTAAAACCTGTATCTTTCCATATATTAGTGCGAAAAAACTATGAAATCCTTTTAAGATGAATACTTCCTATGATTACCTTCCTGTTATTCAAAGGAAGATGACACCTCCTGAGAGAACTCAATGTATTCCTGCAAGAACTGCAGAATTGATGACTCTTCTATCATGATAAATGATATGGTAACATTAATAGTGCAACATTAATTTCTTCTGGGCACCTCCCTTTGTTTATTACCTAGAAGAATGTGTTGACTAATAAGGAATTAGGTCACCTGGCTTCAAGATAGTGGCTCAGTTTTGCTGCCAAAATGCAAAATGGTTCCCTCTTTAATGGTTTGCCATGGCTGTGGGTTTTTTAACTACAACAATCCCAGGTATACATGAAAGTAAATTCAGTGCTATGGTGGCCTTGAGATTACTTCATACCCTCTTTCCAATGTAAGAGATGGGCTTAATCCCCAATAAAAACTACAGAAAACACAATTGGGTGCATCTCTACTGAAGCTTCTAGTGATAGAATGAGCCTTATTTCCAAAAATACTTTTCACTAAGGCTCTTATCAGGGCCAAAACTAAGGACTCCCAAATAGAAGGTCTCAGTAACAATGCAAGTTTGATAAGTGGTATCAGAAGAGTTAATTAAGGTGTCTCAGGTGAAGGAACCATGCGAACGTCTTCATACATCTGGGGGAGACAATCTATAGTCCAAATGATAAAAAAAATTTTGTAAGACTCCTACAACTAATCATAGATCAACTGTCTGAAACAACGCCTGTCAGCTCTGTCAGCTCTGATCAAAATAGAAATCCTCATCACGCAGTAGGCTTTGTGTGAGGTTAGAAACAACAGAGAACATTTTGTCATGCTTTCTATTATTTTTATTTTCATTTTTAAATATGAAGATGAGACATTAAGTCTCAGGAATGAAACATATCAGAGTCAGAATGAAGATTCTTAAACCCAAATTCTTAAAATACCAGGAAGGAATTCAAAATAAAAATTCCTCAAAATAAATAAATCAGAATAGATTAGCAGAAGATCATAGTTGCTCCAGTTTAAACCAACCAAATTCAATCTTCTAATTTCTTCCTTTATGTCCTTTTGAACCATATTTAATATGATGACATGTATTAATTTACATCACTGCTGATCCATTCATACCTATGGAGTAGGACATTACTCTGCCTTTTATAGGAGTAAATAAACACAAAGTCAGTAATTCCTGTCTTGAGGGGTTTGGGGGGATCTTTCACCTGGTCTTTGCTTTGAATTTTTGGGATGATTTGTCTCATGGTTACTGAGACAGGTTGCATTTTCAGTTTTACCAAATATTCTATTCTATTCTATTCTATTCTATTCTATTCTATTCATATAATACAATATAATAGAGTACTTTTCTTGCTTCCATGGTTTTTTTTCTGGTACACTCTTTAGCTCCATTTTTAGTTGTTTTTCATTTCACCTTGAACATCTTTCTCTCATTCTAGCATTACATTTTCCATCAATATTTACATTTTCTGATATTTTATTTTTTCACCTTCCCACAAGGAATCCACATCCTCCCTTGCCAACTTCTTAATTTTTATATGTTTGCAAAATCATTTATTATTTATCATTTCACCCTACACTTTATTTTTCATTCATTTTCATCCCAACATTCTCAATCCTTTTCATTTATTCCCTCATTCTAAGCTTTTATGCAGCCTTTTTGAAGCATTGATTCTGCTTGTTGGTCTTTCATTTATTTTTTCTGTCTGTTTATCCATTTACCAACAGTGGTCACTTATTTATTGAAGTTTGTCAAGTTGTTTCTAATCTGGAGTTGATATGGCAGTAACAAAATCCCAACTGTTTTTAGAAACTGCATATACAGTTGTAATTCACACATGCCTTGCATCTATTTCTCACAAAAAATAATGCCAAAACAATGTAAGGCTGAGCATAACCTTTGTGTCACCAAAACACATCAGGGATACTATAAAGTAAAAGTTATTTGAAAGATCATTCAGACAGCTTGAGGTTGCCTGAAGCTACCACAAAAATAGTATTATTTTCTCAGAACTGTTTAATGTATCTGTGCTGTCTTTAATTTTTGGTACCTAGTTGAAGGGAAGTCTTGTCAGTGAAGGCCTATGCAACGGTGGCATTCTGCAATTCTGCCTTTTCTGCATCTTCTGTTACCAGAGCCCCCTCTCCATTTGTAAAGGGTCCACATTATCCTTGCTTTCCTTTTGTAATTAGTGTATTTAAGAAGCCCATCTTGTTGTTCTGAACACCTGTAGCCAGATTTAATTCCAGATAGCCTGGAATTCTTTCTACTTAATCTCACAACCTCTTTAGAGTCATGCAAAGTGGCCTGACTCTGTTTCCATCTCCCATCTCTTTCCTTTTTGTGTCTGACTGTTCCTTATTCCTCCATGCAGGTCTCTTGCCTGCTTTTCCTGATATCTTGCTCATTGGGATGCATTGTTTTTGAGCCTGAAGGAAGTGATTGTTGTATATAAAACAGCTTTGTTGCATTGCCCTTCTTTGCAGGGTCTGTTTCCATGGGATTCTTCCAAGAAGATACCTGTTACAATCTTAATTTCTGCTTTGCTTTGTCATCATCTAATAATGAACTCTACCATGTCATGGTCGCTACAGCCAAGCTGCTCCCAACCCTCAGATCTCCAATGAGGCCTTCCCTATTGCTCTGTATGGGGTCGAGCAGCGCATCATTCTTTGTGGGATCCTCCACTACCTGCAGCAGGAAGTTGTCATCAAGGATTTCCAGGAACCTCCTGGATTGTTTGTGCTTTGCTGGGCTGCTTCTCCAGAAGAAGTCTGGGTAGTTAAACTCCGCTAAAAGACTAGCGCCTGTGACTCAGAGACTTCTTCAAGCAGCTCATAGATGATTTCATCCACTTTTTCCTCCTGGAGTCTGTAGCACAACTCGCAACTATGTCATCCTTGACTAGTCTGCCCTTTTATCTGGCCCCATAAGCTCTTGACTTGCTCATCATCCACCCCACGACAGAGCTTGACACATATCAAGTGTTGCCTGACATAGAGCACAGCCCCACCCACAGGTCTGTCCCTCCTAAACAGCATGCACCCCTTTGGGCTTCACTGCAGATCCTCACTGAAGACAGAAAATAATGCCTCATAACAGTCAGAGGAGACGAGGACATAATTTAGAGAATATGTACAATATCTCTGGAAGAGAGAGAAGGTGCAAAGAGAAGGACCATTTACTTTCAGTTTAACTCATGAAGGTTGAATAACGCATCTTTGTGACAATCTGAACTAGCTGCACTGTATTTATACATTTTTACACTGGGAGAGGAAAATGTTGAAAAATCTCAGATGCATTTTGAGATTCTTTTGAATTTTAACTCAACAACATAATGCTGTATGAATATAAAACCACGTCTACATACATGCATATACACATTTCTCTTTTTGGCCATGTGGTTGCTGAAAATGTGCAAAGCATGTTTGTTCTTGTAAATGCTATATTTAATTACCATATCTAATTTAAACAGTTTCCTGGGTCTTTTCTACTCATGGATGTTACAAAGTCGAGGTTTCATACACAGCGAGCCATTGGCCAAATATATGTATCTATTATAATTTCCAAATAATACTATGAAATAGTCTAGTAACAAACCTCTAAAAGTGTACCAAGACAGAATACTGTGTTGGTTTTACCAGAGGAAAAGGCTAGATTTCATCTCCTCCCTGTTTTTAAAATGATTCTATATTTTGATATATTTAACTTCTATAATGTATCATAAAGCATGTGAGCATACTTTCTGTTCTCTTGGGTATAATGTGTGGCTATCAAGCTGCCATGACTGCTTAGGGTAAACAGAGTTAGTCTGGTAGGTTTCTAGGAGTGGATCACTGGAGTCAAACCCAAATTGCTTTTGTCATTAGGTGTGTCACAGTGTCCCAAGTGGTCACAACGAATATAGCAGCTTATGACTGAAAAGGTTGCTTGGCTGTAGATTTACTACCAGAAGCTGCAAACATTTTCTGTTTCTATTAAGGCTTTTAAAGATGTATTTCAGTTTTCTTCCTTTCCCCAGTTTTCTTGTATCCTCTTTAATCAGAACCTCATCCATACCTGTGTCCAAAAAAACCACATGTGGAACAAACCTAGAGAGGTTATTCAATTTATGTTCATTTTGCAAGGCTCTTATTTGGCACTTTTCAACCAGGCAAAAGATCTATTATAGCAGATGTCTGAGTGGATGCTGCAACACTGAGGTTCCATTTCACAGAAATATTTCAAATTTTTTATTTTCTTCTGTACCTTGAGTTTAGTGTGTAAAACTTGCCAAAGGAGCAAAGTGGAACAGACTTGCACCAGCACTGAATGAAATAGTGAAAATTAGTTTGGCTTAACAGAGAGTTAATTCTACCACAATGCATTAAACTGGTGACCTTTAAAATAGGCTGACAATGTGTCCATTCCCAGTGTCACTGATTAACCTTAAAAATTAAAGACAGAGAAGTTTCAGATGCTTGGGTGCAGCTACTTATCTACCTGATGTGCTTTACAATGGCATTTACAAGGAGCTAGACCCAAAGACTCATCTTTTCCTTTGGTTTAAGATGGAAATAACTGATATTTCCATTTCCACCCCCCTCCCAACACATATTAGAACTTAGAAATGGAAGCCTGAATATGCTTTGAAATTTCATTGCCAAAGCCTAAAATTACATTGTCATGGCCAGGCTTAAATTTGCTTTCTCCTTAACCACTACAAAGACTGCTACTAAATTTTCACCAAAAATATATTCTGAATTGGGGAAGTTTTATTAGATTAGTGAAAATCATCAGTGAATTAAAGTGTCTTGCTTTCAAAAGAAGCTTTCAATAACTGTCACTCCTCTTCTTCTGTGAATTCTTTATTTATATATTCATTTTGCAATTAATATATAAATTCTACAACTAAGTTTCATAACACTTTTGTCAATAGAACGTAATTTTGCTCATATCATTCTGTCAACAAAAAGACAACAGAATATAATCTTTGTCCACTGAACTAAACTGCAGAATCGGCAGTATCAAATAGACAATGTTTACTAGCTAAAAATATATCTTCTCCACTCTGAACAAACTTTGATTGAATATTGAGAGTTTTAAATAAAGTTAAATTCTATGAAACACCTCTAACTTAATAATTTTGCCGAAATGAGATCACTGCTGATACATCCCCAATTCTGGCTCTCTGTCTTGGCAGTGGGATTTGGGAGACTTCTTCAAGACAGTAAATTTGCTCCTGAATTTTCAATAGGTAATTGCTACAAGATTGGTTGGGTTTTTTTCATATGAATGTTTCCTGGGAATAAGAAGCTGGATGGGGTGATAACCATTTTACCTATATCTTAAATTTTACTGCTCTGTTCATTCCTATTTGGATGTATGAACGGTAGGGTACAGACTCCAAAAACCTGGTCTTTCACTCCTCATGTTGCCTATTGTGGAGAAAGTATCTGTCATAATGACTATTTTTTTCAGATATGGTTTTATAGTTTATGACATATTTTGAGTTTCTCTGTGTTGCCAGCTTCTTTCATTATGGCTCAGCTGATAGCACTACTTTGCTTGTGAAGAACTTGTGTACTGGAACAACTACCATGACAAAATTAATGCAAAATTGTTACTCCCTAGCTTTATGTCAGGTTATAACACTGCTGTATTGAAGAGATGACATCTCTGGTTACATGGAAAGCTTTTTCATGTCTTACACTCTGACTGAATGGTGGGAACACAACTGATTTATAGTTATTTGTGAAGAGGACTGGAGGTGAACATATAGTGTGATCTAACACTTGGAGTTGAGGAGAGCCAACATTTCTTTCTGAATTTTTCACTATAACCTCATTACCCCAGTAGTTCTCTTTGGTGTTTCTCCAGTTCATGGTGTTCTGTGAAGCACCTTGAGATCTATGGAGATGTGGTTTTATCACATGTTGTTATCACACTACAGGATGGTAGAATTTTGTCAGCATGGCATATGAATCAACTTTCTAAAATGAGCATCAATCTAGAGAAGAATTGATAAAGTGTTCTTTGTTTGTTTGGTTTGGTTTTTTTTACAATACACCAAAGAATACCCATCAATAATTCTGTACCTTTTCCTTTTCAGTAAGCAGAAAGAACAATTACTGGGAAATGTCATTACACTGAGAGAATTGATGCTTTTTTAGAAAATGAATGACTGCAGTGATAGCTAAGTGTTTAGATGTAATGGCTGATACTATATCAGTAAGAAAAAAGAACTTCCTTTCAAGTGGAAAAAGAACTTCCTTTCCTAAAGTGGACAAAAATAATTTATTTTAGATTGTTCTCCTTTTTGCCAATTGTCTTCTGAGGTGATACTTCTCTTTTTGGCCCTGAATATAATTTCAAATTTATTTTCCCATTCTGCATGTAAGTTTGATACATAAAATTTCTTTTCTTGTTACATTCATCAAGGGTACTTATGCTACCCAGTTTAGTTTCTTCCTGCAATAAAGGAGTGATCAGAAAAAGTGGCATGAAGTTATCCTATACCAAAAAATGCCCTTGACATTCCCACCACTCAAGCAAAAAAGCAGCTTACAAATGTTTCATTGGACAACTGCCGTTTACATGCTGTCAAGATGTCTTTGGTGTCAGTACTTTTTCCCCAGCATTCAGCCAGTTAAGACAATGATGTGCTCTTATACCATGAGAGATATTGTATTTTCTAGTATAGGTAAGAGCTGGAAGTTTTTACAAGATTGCAACGTATGTTTTGCCCCAATGAATTCTTGAAATTTACTGTGAGGAATAAAATTTGACAGAACCCTAAGCTACAGAAAATAACTTTATATTTTGTCTAACTTCCTGTTTTCTAAATCATGCTTATTTTATATTTACATGCCTATTTATATGTACACACAGATATGGAGATTCCCACTGACTCATGTAAACATCTTAAGCTGTATAGCTGCCTACATATGGAAAGGAAAACAGCCAAATCTCTTACTCTTCCCACGTTTCTGTACTACAGAAGAGTCACAACTTCCAAACACAAATTTCTTTTTCTCTTGTTTTCTATTTTTTTTTTCTTTACTGTTCTGCAGTATTTGAGAAAGAGGCCCTTTGGTTTTTTGGCACAAAGATTTTACTAGGGTATCTGCAAAAACAATGCTTTTATTCCTCATTGTGACCCTATAGGGCCATAAAATTCCATAAGTGTACATGTGTTTGTGCTTGCACATCTAGGCTGGGGGGTGTGTGAGGGATGCTCTCCACTGAAATGGCATCCAACTCTAAAAGCATAAGCTTTAGATCAAATATTCAGGGCATCTGTCCAAATCAAAGACTGCCGTTTTGATAAAGCTGTACATACAGTAAATATTCTTTGTGACATAACACTTATAAAAATATTATGACAGCATTGAAAACATTTTGACAACCAAGAAAGCTATTTAAAATAGGAGAGACAACCCAAGTAAAGAAAGCAAAAGTAAGATGGCCATCTTGAAAAGCTCTGGGAAGGGCTGTGGTTTTCTTGCATTGCTTTTGTTTACAATGAAGTGAGGGAGTTCAGGATGTTCAGACACATTTCCTCTAATGAGATATCAGTCCACCAGTGAAAGGATCAGAAATAAAGTTTGGGATTAAAAGAGGTGAAAAGAGGAGAAGGATTTTGTCTTGAAGTGCTGAGTGGGAAGAGGATATGAACTGAGGTGTCTGATTCCTGCTAGCAAGGCTAACTTTCAGATTCACCCGTAAGGAGGACACTAGAATCCCACTTAATTGGCTTCTGTAAAATTAATATCTGTTTCCTTTTTCAAGGATCTGACAAGAAATTACTTAAAAATTTTAGGGGTAATCTGAGGATGTATTTTTTTTCTCACTCTCTGTAATCTTGTTCCTGATTATGTAATTAAAAAATCTTGTCCTTTTATTTGCCAGAAAAAGTATGCACTGTTTCCATTTTAAAAGTCTGATATTAAGTGTGACTCCAGGTTGAAACTAAAACACTGGAAGCATTCTGCCTGTACTTGTTACCTTCAAAGAAAAACAAGTCATGTATGCAGGTAACCCTTTATGGGAAACACTATGAGGTCCTGGAATGAAGGAAAATTCAGTGGCTTGCTGAAGTATTTTCTATATGAGTTAGTTTGAGTGGGTTTTTTTGGTGTGTGTGTGTGTGGTTTGAGGTTTTTTCCCTTGTTGGTTTGGTTTTTGTTTTGTTTTATTTTGTTTATGTTTGGCTGTATGGGGTTGGGTTTTTTTTGGGAAAGAGGACTAAGTGTCCCTTGTGCAGGTTCCTGATGTAGGTACCTCCCAAATAGTCTTACAAATAAAAGCATAGAAAACTGGAAGAATTTCCAGCCCAGCTGTTTACTGGTGACACTGTAATTCAAAAGATTGCTCTCTGGAATTTTCATTATGTTTTAGATAGTTTAAAAGGTGTAAAGTTTGCTCTGGGAAAACTTCATCATAATGTATCTGGAGATATTTTTCTGCTTCAGCCAACCCAAAAGTTCATGTTTTCTTTTGTGATGAGTACTTAATCCTGTCTGGAATACATGACTAAACAGAGCAGAGGTAACAAAGCCTCCTTAATCAGGAAAATGTAATACTTCTCCTACAGTTAATTGAGGATTTTTTCTTTTTCACCCAGTCTTAGTACCATGGTCAGGTCCTCTCCCCAGCTCTCATGCCCTTCTTCTGCTTATTTTGAGCAGCCTTTACATTCTGGTGACTTCTTCTGCTCCATAACGGTAATAACCACCACAACAATTTGTGGTTTTAATTTCACAGTTTTCCTAGACTGTTGCTGCTTTGTAGTGTTCCCAGTCTTATTACCACGTGGTAGCCCAGTTCTCACTTCCATTTATTCAGATATATTTTCTCTGCTTTTTCATTCTCCAATCTTCCCTCCCTCTCCCCCTACTTTATCTGTAGATGTATTAATTCATGTCATTTTGTGCAATGGAACATGCAAATCAAAAGCATTTTACAGAGGTGCTTCAAAAAATTCAGTATGAATATGACTATGAACTGTAATTTAATATACATTTGTACGTATGCACATATTAAAATAATCTCAATCTGTAATTATACATTAACCTGGTAAAATGAAAACTCCAGTGCAACCTTAAATGTAGTGTTACTCTCTTGTCATAAGACTATAATATACATGTATCCAGAGAGCTAATAATATAGTTGAAGCTGATGGTGACAGTTACTAGTATATTACATTTTCTTAGTTGTTGTGGAAACTGCTGTATATATTTGACCCTGTCCTTACTGAATACGATGAATGTTCCTCCTAAAGCTGAAAGCTGCATTTGGCATGGCACTAGGTATTCTCTTTTCCCTCTCCACTTGCAATTTTGCTTAAATAGTGTCTCATTTCCATTTCTAATTTAATTGTACTTTAGCTCATTGTGACAGTATCTGCACTTGACAGATTTGTCACAGTATTTGTCCTATTTCTATCAACTGCCAGATTCCCTTTCTTTTTCAGGTTCTCCTTTCTTGTCCCAGAACCTAGTAGTCACCATATTTATATTAACAGAACATAACCGTTTGAAGTAAGATTTGCCTCATTCATTGGCACTGGTCTTAGAATGAATTTATTTTCAGAGCACTTTCATAGCAGAAGACATACAGACATTTTTCAGAATATCAATCCTTGAACTATTTTACCTCTTAGTTTAGTTGGAAGTTTGGTTTGTTTAGGCTATGTTTACAATGGATTTTAAAAAGAGCAAAAATAATAATAAACACCATGTCCCAGTTGTTTATTACATAATTACCAGCAAAGAGACCAAGAGTGCCATTCAGACATGTGAAGCACTAAATGACCAGAATTAGACTTATGGTGTAGCAGTGGCTTTTTTCTCCTCTCCTGGAACTTGAAATGTTCTGTCAGATATTTATTATGTCTGTCTGACTTCTATCTTATTTTTTATCTTATTTTCAGGATGTGTTTTTGACTAGTTTAAACACTTAGCTTTTATTTCTCTTTGATCTTTTTGTCTCCAGTGCCCTCCACTGGACCTGCTCCAGGAGCTCCTTGTCTGTCTTCTGAGGAGCCCAGAAGTGGACACAGCACTCCAGGTGTGCCTCACCAGGGCTGAGTAGAGGGGCAGGATCACCTCCCTCGACCTGTTGGCAATGGTCATCCAAATGCAGCCCACAATGCCACTGGCCTTGGTCACCAAGAGATCTTGTTGTCCACCAGCACCCCCAGCTCCTCCACTGAGCTGCTTTCCAGCAGGTCACCCCCAGCCTGTGCTGGTGCCTGGGCTTGCTCCTCCCCAGGTGCAGGACCCTGCATTTGCCTTTGCTGAATTTCAGAAGGTTCCTCCCTGCCCATCTCTCCAGCCTGTCAAGGTCCTTCTGAAGGGCTGCACGGCCCTCTGGGGCATCAGCCACTCCTCCCAGCTTTGTGTTGTCAGTGACACTGCTGAGGAGGCCTCTGCCCCTTCATCCAAGTCACTGATGGATAAGTTAAACAAGACTGGGCCCAGTACTGAACCTTGGGAGACACCACTAGGAACAGGCCTCCAACTGGACCCTGTCCCACTGATTACAATCCTCTGGGTTCTGCTGTTCATCTTGCTCTGATCTTTTGTCAGTTAAATGATGAGCTCTGGAGCAGTGTGGTCTATTGGTCGTGGGAAGTCAATATGGCTTTTCATTAGTACTCAGCTTCCTCTCAATTGTAACAGAATATTATCTAGGTAGGCATATTTGCTTATTTTTTAAAGGAGGTTTAAAACACACGGACTAAAAGTAATGCTGCAAAAATTAACCACCACCCTTCCACTAACAGTTAAAAGACATTTACTTACGGGAGATCTGACAAAATGTATAACTGAATGTCAAATGTGTACAGATTACTATGGCGAAAAAGGATATAAACACCTTTTAGTATTATGTTGCAAGACATCCACTAGATAAAAGAGTAAGAACAAAGAATATCAATAGGAAACATCCTATTTCTAATAATTTATGTCATGGGTAGGTATTACTGGGCTGAAACGACTCCATGAATGGATTGTGGGGGTGAAAAAAAATGATAAGGACATGAGGACATGAACAATGTGTTTTATTAGTGATGTATATAAGGGCTAATGCTCTCTTCAGACTTTTTTCCATGTCCATAGGGAAATATTCCCAAAACCTCAATAGGATACTCTTTTTTAGACTTCTGAGATTCAAAATATCTTTTAGTCTCAATGAGGTTTTATACAATCCAGTGTTTTGTCTATGTTTCATTGTTTTGTTGTTTTTTCGCAGCGTATCTGTGGTTCCTAAATGAATACTATCAGACAAAATTCTCAGAGGAAAATTAGAAACATAATGGATCAGATCTTAAAATGAGGTAACTTAATACTACCAGAATAGGCTAGCAATTACAACTAATTACAAATTGAGATTTGCCTCTGACTCTTAAAGAAGCATAATTTTACTTTATCAGTGGTAGTGTAAGAAGTCACCGTGTATCTACAAGTCCTTTTTTCTCTCTCAAGAGCCAGGACCACCTCTGCAGGACTAACTTGATCAAGAAAAGAGTCTTGATAGGAAAGCTAATTGGATAAGCTCTTCTAATTTTTCAAAACACAACTGTAGATGGTGGTTCTACATCCCTGACAGATTTTGTAGCACTGTACTCTTGCCGCCTGTTAATGTGTGAATGTGATTGGCTGCTCCTTCCACACTCTTCAACACATGAAACCAATATTGTCATCAAATGTAACTCATTTCTTTCTATCATTGTGTGCTACTACACATCCTTCTTATTTCTTGTCTGATAGGTAAAGAATAATTTTAAAGTGCAGTTAGCCAAGAAGATATGACAGAAGCCTCAATACTCCCTATTAAATGGGAACTAATTGCAATCACACTAACTGTCTATGTGTGTCTTAGATTTACAAGATAACCAGCTAGTGTAGTTTTAAATGTTAGCCTCTTTAGGATCAGAAGCATCATCTCATGAATTCAGTGTGCTGTGCCTCAGAAGTTAGGAGCCTTTGAAAACATGTAGTTCAAATTTAAGCAACCAGAAGATTAATAGAGATGTAAGTGGTATTATTTTTAGCTTTCATTCTTGAGGAATGTAAGATTACATGTTAAACGAAGTACATATGGAATACAGGTACTTCTGCTGTCAGAACTTGGGGAGATTTTTATAGCCTTCAGAATCAAATTGAGAGAGCTGACAGTACAGGTTAGGTGTTAAGAGTCACCTCTTAGTTTAGTTTCTAAAGGCACTTGTTTTCCTAGTCAGATACTAATTTTGTCAGATCCTTAGAGATCTACAAGAAGCAAGTTCTTGACCTTGCTCAGAACAATTTCCCAAGCCAAAAGGACTTCCCTGATAAAAGGAGTTTATTCTGAAGGTTGTTTGTGATTGGCTTGAATCAGCACTTCAATTTTAAATATGTACCTGATGGAACACAAGATGTACAAAAAGTATTTCTATCTCTAACCTGCAAAATATATGTGGTTATTTTATTGTAGTATTATTCATTCTCAGAAGCCAAATTACCCAGAGTATTTTCTGAAAGTGAAAATAAAAGCAGTCTGAATACAGGTAAGTTTGTTTGATTTTATTTGGTGAAAAAATGATTTTTAAGAACTAAAATTAAATCTCTTGACACATTTCTTATAATTAAAATTAAATTCTTCAGAAAACATATTTAACCATAGTATCACAGAATGCATCTATTATGCTTCATGTGTTGTATTTGTTTTTGATTTCTGCCATTGTATTTGAAAACTTATTAAACAGTGAAAGGATGATTTAAGAAAATGATAAACAAATTACAAGTTATATTTTTAAGGTACTTGTTTATATATATTGAAGAAACTCTAGTAAGTCTGAATTTGAAGAATGCTCTAGAGTGGAAAAGCCTTTGTGTATCATGAATACTTAGCGGCAGTTACCAAAAATGAAATGTTCTTTGGCAGGTCAGATGATTTGATTGGTCACAGTATGATTGTCCTTGTGGGAAAGCGTATACATGTGGTCATTTTTCTGGTTACCTGTGAAAAGCCATAATCATCCCGTTAATGAGAATAGTTAAAACTGAAAACAATGTCTGGAAATACCAGCACTACCTTTTTGATTTTTATCCATGAGTTTTCTGAAGATTACTGCTGTCTACTAAAATACATGAACAGCTGACTTCCAAGCATAATCTGTCACTTGAAGGATTTCACAGGCTCTCCATCTAAACTACACACCATCCAGGACCTGAGCACTGATCGAAGAGGGAGAAGACTGTGTGAGAAAGCATGATGCCAGTGGAAGGCAGGGGCATGAGTGGGGGCTGCCAGAAGAGTATTACACGGTCAATGAGCAACAAGTATTACTAGTGAAGACTGAAGTCCCAACTTGGAATGCCCAGTTTGATGCCTGATTTCACGTTCTGACAGTAGGCAGATAGTCCAAAACCTGTGTATATTCATGTATGAAGATGTGTAAAATTCTGTGTAAAGTCATGTTCATTTACAGAATTTTGATGCATCTCTGTTCTCCATAACATTGATATATCATTAGCTATCAGTCAACCTTGCTTAGGAGCACAGGTAAGTATAATAATAATTAATATAAATTAATTCATTTTTTATTAATTATTAAGTTTTTGTTTCCCTTAAGGCAAGTCAATATCAGGAAACACAGATAATGAAGGTTTATCTTAGATCTACCTGTTTGTCAGAGCATGACAACCAGCTTGTGTTTACGTTACTGACATGCATGGAATAATGTGTACAACCCCGAGACATTGTGGTTCATAGATAATTGTGATAAATACTGGTGAATGAGTTAATCTGGAAGAAAAAAGCATTAAACAGTATTTTCTTCAAGAGTACATATTTTGGCTTGTCAAAAAAAAAAATCCTGTTCCCAATCTCCTTGCTCTTTTTTCATTTTATTGCAGTAGATCTGTCATTTCTTCAGGGGGTTAATAACATAAAGAGAAGTAGTCATTTTATGTTTTTCTTATGACCCTAAAATTAATCCACTTTCAGTCAATCAATCAGTGGTCATAATTTTAGGCTGACTGTTCTCATTGTAATGGAAAGAGTCTCATTTAAATTGACTGATAAACTGAGAAGTTTTCATAAAATACGGTCTGCTTTTATTAATCTTTTGACTTAATAATGAGCTGTCTGATTTTTTCTCTCTGTTCACCCACCCTCTCCTTACTTCAGCTCTCCTTGATATACACTACACTGTAATATGACTGCAGCTGAGCATTGGGTTTTCTCAGTTCTGTGGTGATTTTTTTCCTGATATGCCTGATAATTTTTATGTACTTTTTTTTGTGTTTTATGTACTGTCCTTTTGCTACCTTTTGACTTAGCCATGTAAAAATCTACTATAGATGCAGAAATTACTGGTGAATGAAATCATTGATTTACTTGCACTGGTGCTATCTCCTTGACAGTGGTGGAAATACCAGGCGGTTGTGTGAGAAACACTTTTTCCTGCCACGTCCTTTGAAACATGGGCATTGTGCTTTCTGTAACAAAATAACCTTTCTGCACTTTTAGAGGTTCTTTTCAGTATACTGGTGTTTTCATAATATGTGCAGATGTATAATTATTTATGCTTAACTCTCCTAAGGCTTTGGTCTCAATAATATTTTGAGAGAATTAAGAAGCTACTGCATCTGTGTTCAAAATGTAAACTTTGCTTTTAAACTCATTTTTTGTTTTGTTGGGTTTTTTTAAAATAGTACAACTCAAGAGGTGGTAAATAAAAACATCTGATTAGCTTCTCTTTACCAAATATTTAGCTTTATAAGTTTTTGACCTCAGAGAGGCAATAAGAAATTTTTGTATTTCCAGAAGTTTCCAGTGAAAAGCACAGCAAAATATGATGAAAGTAGACAATGAAGTGAGAGCTAATTAGAGGTGGCAGGTGGTGGTTCTGCCCACAGTACAAACAGGTTTGAGTGGGAGAGGCTGTCTTAAAATTATGTTATGTGTTACATCAATAGCTAAGGAAAATAAAATTTAAGAGGAAAAAAGGATAACCAAAATAATCTTTCAGGAGATGCTTGTTACAAACTAAGGTCTACCACCTACAATAAGAAAACAAAATGGGCCTTGTACGCAAATCAAGGGACTTTGTGTTACCCTCTGTTAAAAATTCTTGACTTAAGGAAAGAGGAGTGACTTTAGTGCTGTGTTCGATCTTTGTAATATAATGAAGTATCCTTTTTTGGGCATTACAGTAAAATTTTCAAATTAAAAATATACTCATTGTTTTTTAATCCACTTCCCTGTGAAGTAACACATACTGGTCAAGTTTGGCGGCTGATTATGAGGATAGAAGGCCAGCTTTTCTGGCTGGATGTGATTATGAATTTTTGTCACTCTGTTAATTTCAGTGTATCTTTCTTCTGAATAGTTTTTTCCACTGTCAAATTTTTCTGTTCTGGAAAATTGTTCACCCTCAATATTGGCATAATTTTTTCAAGGGTAGACGTTTTCAAACTGAATTCTCTAACGTATATTTTTTGTAGAAATGACAAATTAATTAATTTAAAATGGTACTCCTAAAAGACTTATACTGACTGAAAACAGTATAATTTTTTTTTTATATTTGACTAGGTAACCTTAACCTAAAATTTCGTTTAGCTTTTGTGGCTTTGATTCTAATTTCAGCTAACTGCCCTTTTAGCCTGCTGTTCTATTCTAGTGAAAGCATGGTACAACTTCTGAAACTTCTTGTGGGCTCAGGAGCGCAAGTGAGAGTAAAATAATCAGGTGTGGGGAATGTCAGAAAGTTGAGCTTATGGGAAATTCTTATCTGACATTACTTCAAGAGTCAAAATAATTGGTAAATTTAAAGGATCATAGAATGATTAGGATTTTGTGTTGGCAACTGAGAGAAATAAGTTCAACTTAGATACATGGGAGAAAATCATAAAGAGACTGAGGAATAAAAATTCAAGTAAGAGAGATCTAATTTTTTTATTGTTGAATTAAATAGTACTATAAGAGGAAAAGATGAAATCTGAGAAAAACCAAATTATTCAGCAAATATTTGAAGGACAGTGAAATACCTATTGCCTAGTTACAGAAAGTACTTGTTTATTTTAAGTGTGTATTTTAGCAAGATTAGAGTAAGACAGAAACCACAGTCAAACTGTCTTAAATACAGAGTGTAAACTTCTAATGCTATGTTGAACCCAGGATGTTATCTTGGTGGCAATGAAGTGAAAGGTAGTGAAGTTCTAGCCCTCATATGGAAGCAGAAAAGTACAGCGGAGACGGGAGTTTTGTTTCCTACAGAAAATTCTCTAAAACTCCAGCACAAGAAAGAACATAATCTTAATTTGTTAGTTCACTTGTCTTTCTATTTCAACAATTTATTCCTAAAAGGTTCAAGTGAAGATAGCTTGAATTGCAGTTGATGTTACAGAGATACCTTGTGTATATGATTTACTAATGAAATCAGAATTGATATTCCGATAACACTCTGTGCTACAAAGTATAAGAAAAAGAATCCTGAGAATTTACTAAGGTAGAATTCATGGAAGGCAGTAAAATTTTCCTTGCTGCTCTTCTACAAATATGTCAGTTTCTCCAATACTTGCAGTGAAGGGCAGTTTAGACACTGCTATTATCTGTCAAATGACCCTTGCAAGCCAAAGGCCTTATTATTAAATCTCTGACTAAAGCTCCTGTTGTGTTCCTTTATTTTTACCTCTACCCAAGGTTCTGCTCCATATTTATGGAGCATTTTTGTAATTCAGCAGGACTGGCTTCTAATTGTCTCATTTACTTGAACATACTAACATAGGCATTAGTTATTTTCCAGTGTCTCTGAGTCCTATCAGGGCAAAGGTTGCTCATGTGATAGAAGAGATCTTTGGAGGATTCTCCATTCTACAGAGCCATGTTTGATTTTATTCAAGGGATTATTCCTGTTTTAGGGCAGTAAAGGCATCCTATTTGCTGACTGAATATTTTTGCCCTGGAATTGGTTTAAGAATAGATAAGGAAGGAGTCCAAAGACTTTATTTTTGTCTTTCTCCCATTGTATTTTATCATTTGCTGCATTAGGTCCAATTTCAGAAAATGAAAGTTGAGAGCAAAAGGCTGACAAGAAAGAAGTGGAAGGAGTCATTGTGTAGTTTGGAACAATCCCCTCTCTGTGCTGCAGGGATGTTTAAATTAATTAACATTTATTTCAGTATGAAAGCGAAGAAAAGATTGATAGTAATTCTTCCCCGGGGACAAGAGAAAGGAGAAAGAAATTCCTTTCCTCACATACTTCTCTTTCTCCCTCCAGCAAAATTCAAGTGGGATAGAAATGAATACTGCCTTCAACAGCAGTTCAGTTGGTGGGAGTGGAGGATACGTGAAAAAGGATAAGAGATATTGGAGGCTAGAGCTGCAAGACAGGCAGAAGAAGAGGTGGTAGAAAGATAGATGTGTGATGCCCATGTTTAGTGTGAAAAAATGTGATGGGAGAGAAATTCTAATGATCACAATGCAGAATTAGTAAGGGAAATACAAATAAGGGAGAAATGAACACGATTATTTTGATGAGAAAAAAGAGTTATCTGAAATGATCTGGTTTTGCCTTATAATGTATAAAACATAAATTGTGTAAATTCAAGGATGATGCTACAAAATTAACAGCTTCTCATAACTCAAAGCTAAGTTTATCTGAAGTGTCACATATAGCACTCAAAAGTAAAACACCTTTCCTGCCATTGCCAGAATGGGTGCTTCTTAACTGTATCCATAAATGAAAAGTTGCAGACAATGTTCATGTTTGCCTACCGACATTATAAATATGAGATTCTCTACATCTTCAGGTTCTGCCTGATAACTTCCCCATTTTTCAGTTCTGACTCCCGTTACCTCCTGTAGAAGCTTTGATTAATTTAATGTTCTGACTTTCAGTTTGTATCGTCTAAAGTTCCCAAATACTCAACATTTGGTTTATGATGCTTGTGGTGGAAACAGTGGGTCCTTTAGTTTTGACCTGACTGTGCTGATTTCCTTGTCATTCATGTGCACTAAATCCAAGAAAACATGTTTTAGAAATAGGTATTTGATTTATTATTTTCAAGCCTCTGTAAATACTAGTGGTGATTTTTCTACTAGATACACACAGAGAAAGGTTAGGAATATAAAAAGTCATACATTCATCAGTATGAAGAAACTACTGCTATTAAGCATGGGCATTCTAACTGTTGTTCCATCAAATGTTCAGAAGGATAAAGCAAATCAGCTAAAGTTGGTACAGACTCTTGTGTCTGGGAACAAGGTATTGGTAATTTCTGTCCTAATCCTAGTCATTTTGTTTACTTGTTAGGGGACAGTTTAAATTTTGCTTCCACTGAATCAAATAAGTACAAAGGCCAGGATGGCACCTTTTAGATGACGTTGCCCAGTTCCCTCCTACTCTCTGCTCCCCTCCTCCAATCAAGGAGACTCAGGCAGCGTTGAGAGCTGTGTGCACTTGAGTTATGCCCAGGTTATGGGTTCGATCTCCATATGGACCTTTCACTTAAGAGTTGGACTTGATGATCTAACTCAGAATATTTTGTGATGTTTCTGTGATGCTTCAAGGGGTTTTGAATAGCTTCAAAGATAGAGATTCCACACCCTCTATGGATAAACTCTTCAATGCTTGACCCATCCTCACAGTAAAAAAGACTTTTCTTATGTTTAAATAATTTCCTGTATTTCAATATGTGTCTATTACCCCTTGTCCTGTCCTTAGGCACTACATTTACTCCATCTTTTTTACTCCTCCTCATTAAATATATCCACAGATGGATAAAATTCCTGAGTCTTTTATTCTCCAGCCAGAGGAGTCCCAGCTCTCTCAGCCTGTCCATGCATGAGAGAAGCTTCAGTCCCTTCATCACCTTTGTAGCCATTTGCTGGAGCAGCTTTGGTAAGCTTCTACTTTCGTATTCACAGAGTGTACTAATTCTGTGTGTATCAGTCTCAGATTATTTAGAGGTATTTATTGATAATAAGGCCAAAAGTCACCTATTGTCACTGGTTTCTAGAATGCAGAAACTTTGCTGAGGAACAGCTTTGCAGTATGTGATAAATGTAAGATGTTTGAGATTCATCAGGATTAAAAATAAGATATTTCCCTTTCAGGGTGGGGTTTTTTTTACTTTGTTTGTTTGTTTGTTTTGGTTTGGTTTGGTTTGGTGGTTTGGTTAGTTGGGTTTTGTTTTGCTTTGGGTTTTTTGTGGGGTGTTTTTTGTTGTTGTTTTTGGTTGGGTTTTTTTGTTGTTGTTGGTTGGTTTGGTTTTGGTTTGATTTGTTTCTTTTTTTTTTAGAGGAACTCTATTATAATTCAAAAATAGGACCATGATGAATTTACAAAAAAAAATGAAGTGTTGTTTTACCCTGCCCCCAGACAAATCCAACTAATTTCACACTGAAAGCACTGTGGCAGTCCACGTAGTTTATTTGGATGGGGGGGAAACTTTCCTTTTTTTTCATACACTATCTGTGAAAAGAAAACAGATGCTAATTCTATCTTTACTGCACCTTCCTGGTCAAGAGCACTCATCTCTCAGAAAAGAAAGGGTTGTTCACTATTTATGATGACAGCTGCCTTTTAAAGAAGCAAGGAATGAAGCATCTGGGGAATGTATGTGTCCTGCCAGGAGCACAGTGGGATAAATGTCTTCCATTTGGGATAAGATGTACTGACAGCTCAGTAGGAACAGCTGAAACTAACTGTGCATTTGGAGGTTTCATACTGACCTGAATCACTGAAACCAACTTGCATGTGTCTTATAATTTGAATAAACCTTGCTTTTTACTACAGAGCAGAAAAAGGAACTATGTTGCATAGCTGTTAATTATAATTTTTGCCACAAAGAGCAATGGCAGTGTTTAAAAAGAAAAAGCTAATAAATACTTCAAACATAATTTATTGTGCACTTTATTAAAAAAAAAAAAAGGTCTAAGAAAAAAATTATATGGATGAGAGTGGAAATTAATCAGTGATTTGTAAGCTTTAAATATCTGCCTTTGTTGCAACTCATCCAGGAACTGAACTAACGAGCTGGCAGTGGAGATCTGGTGAGCAGCCAACAAGTCCTGAGGAGTGCATCAAAAAAAGGGAAGACTAGTAAGTGGCAAAGACCGTCAATATTTATTTAAAGACTAAAAATTTCACCAGAAAATGTTATGCTGATAAACCACAGGAAGAATGTCATGGGTGCATCCATTTGTGCTTGCAAAAAAATGAATTGAAGGACTCAAGCTTCTGGAGAAACATCAGTCCTACATATCAAAAAGCTTTTGTAACCATTTCTGATTCCTACCTGTGTTTCTGACTTACATCAATTTTCTGTATTTCCTTAAACACATTAGAAGATGAAAAAAGCCCATCAGGTCTGTTGATGCTTCTTTTCTGTTTAGAGTTGACAATTATGGTGGTTTGCAATGTTTTTGAAAAGTTTCCAGCCCATAGTCTGGCTCAGTTGCTGTATGAGTTCAGTCAACATTCATTGAAACTATAAACTTGCTACAAACCCTGCCTTTTCTTTCAAGCTATACAATTAGGGACTGATACACCATCCAGCTCTTGTAGCAGGAGAGGGCATCTGTTCAACTTTTAAAAGTATATGGTACACTTGTCCAGCCTCTAGAATTAAAGATTGCCTACTTAATTATTAAATGGCTTAGGGAAGAGAATTAATTGTGTCTTCATTTCATGGAAAGAAACATGTGGAAAAACTGAAATATGCTTGACAAGAGCAGCCTGGTTCAAGTTTACAGAGCTGCAAGCTGTTGGCCCTTAGCTAAGGCAGTAAGGCATCTCTGGTGCTGTGCAATGTAACTATAACTTCTGAGGATGGGTTTGTGTCATCTTGTTTAAGGAAAATCATGCATAAACTAGAGTACAACAATCATCTAGAAAGCTAATAAATGAAGAAAAATGAAAGACAGAGGTGAAAACTTGCCAGTTTGGAAAAAGCAATGAGATGACAGAACAGACACTTTGAAGCAAACCTCCATAGATCCGGAAGTTCCAGATTCTTGAATTTGACTACTGATTACAATTTTTTCTTTTATTTGGGTAAGACAGGATTAAAGAAAAAATACCAGCTTTTGGACCCAATTAATTTTAAAACAATCAAGTTTTTGGTGCTTGATACACTAGTACCACATACTGCTGCTTATGTGCTGGGGAAAATATTTGACACTGCAAGGAAGAAAGGAAAGAAATTGCAAGTAAAACATCAAATAGGCAAAGGTAAGATTGTATTTCAAACAGAATACTGAAATCTAAGGGTTCAAATAAGACTAAAAGGAGGACTGTACATTTTGCGCTTTAAAATATGCTTTCTAGGGACATATTTTATTTCTGGATAGTGGCTTATATTTTTGATATTACGTTAGGAAATGAAGTGTCTTTGGTTTTGGTTTTTTTTTAAATACCATATCCACATGATAGTATCAAATATTTGCAGAAGATGAGAAGGAAGACAAAATCACATGCCTTGTCTTTAGATATGCTGGTTACCAGGTGGCCAAGAAGGCCAATGGTATCCTGGCCTGTATCAGAAATAGTGTGGTCAGTATTGGTGAGGTTACATTCTTGTGTTCAGTTCTTATCCCATCATTTCAAGGAAATATTGAGGTGCTGGAGTGTGTCCAGACAAGGGCAGCACAGCTGGTAAAAGGTCTGGAGCACAGGTCTGATGAGGACCAGTTAGGGAAACTGGCATTGTTTGGCATGGAGAAAAGAAGTCTCAGGGGAGACCTCATCACTCTTTACAACTATGTGAAAGGAGACAGAACAAGGGAAAGACAGAACTTGCCCTCAAGTTGCACCAGGAAAGATCTAGTTTAGATATTGGAAATTACTTCTGCACTGAAAGTGTGGTCTGGCATCACTAGGGAAATGGTGAAATCACATCCCTGTAAGTGTTCAAAAGGAATGTGGGGTGTGACACTTGGGCACATGATGTCGTGGTGACCATGAAGGTGCTGGGTTAGTGGTTGGACTTAATGGTCTCCTCCAGTCTTAGTGTTTTCATGATTCTGTGATTCTATAAATATGGAGAAAGTAAAAGTTACTGTTGTAAATGACAGAGTTAACAAAAAACCTAGATATGACATGAGTTTGCTTAATATTTCTTCCTCCCTTTCCACTCTTGCTGCCCAGGTGAATCCACACTAAATCTGCTGACAACATTTTCACATTTGAATGCAGTGAAAAGTTGAGGCCAAAGTCAGTGACATGGAGAAAGCCCAGTCTCTCACTGGAATACATACTGACAGCCTGTAATCACACAACTTTTTCTTAATCCTACACAGACTATCTGCCTCTCCTTTGATCTTTTAAATACATTCCCCTCTGCTGAGTCCTTTATCAACAAATGTACAGATACGTAGTCATTGTTTGCCATTTCTTTCAGTCAGGTCTTAGCAGGGCTGTTAAATGCCAGGTAGCACAAATCAGGAGATGCCATCAATAAAACAAAAATTAACAGGTAGTTTGTAGCATAGAGTGGATGAAAGTGGGATGTTTTAAATTGGATTTTGCACTTGTTTCCCTATTATTCCCAATTAGTCTCAAATCCATCTCTACAGTACAGATGTAGTAATTTGCTGGAATCACAAGACTGCAGAAGCATAGATACAATGTCCTTTGCCTAAATCCCTTTATTTTTAGTGGAAATAGATGCAAGAACTGATATACCTTATTTCAGTCTTGTTCCTCTGCATTTTTATTGCTTCTGTAAGGAATTATGCTAGGAAAGGGGTGCCAGCCAGAGTCAGTCTGGTACCAACACATACAAGACAGCTTGGTGACATCTCTTCCTCCCTGCTTCTTTTCATTCTAGCCTCATCAACCCTTCCTCAGGCCTGCTTTTCCACTGTTGTCAGGTGTTACCCATTCCTCCTGATGGCCTTTCTCCCTGGGGTCCTTATGTTCCTAGTAATTTTTTTAGTCTTTCCAGAACAGCCTTCTTCCTTTGCTTTTATTCAAATTGAACTATTCTTCTTCTTTCAATCTGCCTATGTCTAATAAGATACACTGAGAGTAAAAGTGACAGCTTTCCTTATTCTAAGTCTGTGTCTGAAGGTATAACGTGTATCAAAAGAGGAAGACAGTTTTGTATCTTTGCAGTAGCAAATTTGTACAGAACTTTCAATTTTCCCTTTCTGACAAATAGAGGTGCTGAGGTGCCAACTTCCAGCCCCTGCTCAAAATTACCACTCTTACAGAAAAAAGTGTCAGGTTTTTTTAATATGAAGCAACTTTTTCTCACACAGATTGACTTGGAGTAAAACTGAAGCGTATTAGCTGGGGAGGGAGGTTGAATAGTAATGACACCTTGCACAAACACACAGGTCACAGCACTTTGGCATCACTAACATGTGAATGAAAATAATTTCTCATGAGTTTTAAAAAAGGCATTTTCACTGTAAACACTAACAACTAAGCTAACATGTCATAAATTCCAAGTCAGATTAAAATATATCAGCCTTCAAAATCATCAAAAATATAAAACCCAACCAAAAACAGGAAAAAGAAAAGAAGAAAAAAAGAACAAAAAATGCAATTGCAAAGTAAAACAAGAGGTCTTTAAACAACAACAAAATGACTAAATTAACACTTGCATAAAGACGTATGTACAGACTAGTCATACAAAATTAACATGTATCCAGATATCATTCTCCAGCTTATCTAGTAAAATGCTTCATTTACTTAATATTAAGGAGATATTATCACTGGACCTCAGGTTCCTGGAAACAGAGCTGGAAAGAATAAAGGAATTGCCTTAGTTTCTTTTCTGGTGCATTACAGAACAAGATGCAGAAGCTGTCATCAGACATATATAACCTTTTTAAAGGGTAAGAAGATCTGCTCCAGTATAGTATTTAATGAATCTCAAGTAACATCACCCCAGGTAGGCAGTGTCAGATGTGCATTGGATTTTTATTTTGCTTGGACTGCTGATAATACCTGCTAGAAATGTAAGGCAGAATGAAACCCATTACCTATGAAAAGGTGGCATGCTTACGAGGGATACTGAACAGTATATACAAGTCTTCAGTGAGAAAATAATTGCTATACCTTGAGTGGGTTTTATCTCTTTATATGCTAAAGAGTCTTTTGACCTTTTCTCTTCACTAAAGCACAGTTGCAGTCACTAGTTATAATCATTAAGGATTAGATTCCTGTTCCCCTCGCCTTTTTTATTTAAGGCTTCCATGCCTGCACAACTTGAACTTCAGAGAATTAATTTCTTTTCTAGCTTACACTGATACCTGTATGCTGGTTGGCTGTACTGCAGTGTGCATCATCCACAGAATAGATAACTCAAGAATTGTATAACCATTGTCAATTCAGTAGTGTTTCTGGATGAAACTACAGTGAAAGACTAGGGAAACTAATTCATCCCATCCTTCTTGAAGCACAGGAAAATAGTAGATACATGCTACAGAGTCAGAATTACGTGGAAGATATATGGCCATCCTTTTACCCTAACAGCTAGCTATTTACATATGTATTACTTAGATATGAGAATACCCCCATTATCAGTGTCATTGCCTCAGAAAGAAAATTAGTACACCATGTGTGTATAAATAAGCTATTTATAAAATTCCAGGGATAATTTTATTTTACTTAGAAATAGGCAAGGCATGTTAAAGAAGTCCACGGAACATATTATTTTATTGTTCGCTTCATGTATTCCCTGGTTCAGAAGAGTAAACAAAAAAGATTGGAGATAGAAAGATGTGAAAGGGACTCCAAGAGCAGAATTTATAATTATCTTGTTTACCCTCCAGGGAATACATTTAAAAGAAACACAAATTAGAGTATGGAGTTTTCTTATTATCTGTTTAAAAAGTAACTTTTATTTATGGTATCTCATGGTATTTACTTCTATAAGCTAACATTTTATGTCATAAAATACTGAATAAGACAAAGACTCAGACAGAGAATCCAAAAAAGACACACATGAGTCATAAGGAAAGATTAACACACAAAAAAGAGAGCACAATACAAAATAAGAAAATATCAGACTAAATGGAAGACAAAGAACCCATTTACTTGTGGATAGTTAAAGAAAAAGCAAAAATTGCTCTTCCATTTAGTGGTACTTTTAGATTTCTGCAAAATAAGTGTTTGATATTGCATTATTATAATGAAGTTTGGTTGAAAAATAAAAAGAAAGGAAGGGAACTACCAGAAACCCTGCTATATAATCAGCATGAACCCCACAAGGCAAAATGGTGATAAAATCATATCAGATAAGTGTTTTTCAGAAATATTAAAAGTAAAACACAAGTAAGCCAAAGGAAAGGAAAAACATAATATGGTGTTCATAAAAATCCTGTGGAATATTTATATTTTCATGCTGCAGTAACTAGGAGCAAGTTAAAATGCAATATAAGCAGTGAAAATGAAACCTCATCCAGGTTTCAACTTATTTACCAATTCATTGCTACTGTTTATAAAACATTTCTCCAATATCTTTTCTTTTCCTTTTCCCCAGGAAACATCATATTTGACTTGATGTTCTTGGGTAGTTTCTACAGGGAGCAAGACTGGGTTAATTCAGCTCTGTTTAGCAAAGAGAAGAGGTTGAATTCTGTGGGAAGATACTTCTGTTCCTCCACCGTGTCTCCATGCCTCTTCCCATATCAAAACATGCCTCCTATCAGCTTGCTCCAATTATTGAAACAGTAGCGTCATGAGTCATCATTCATCATTTCTACGTTTCTTTACCTACAGAATTACCAAAGACTGTGGGCATCCACTTGCAATTCAGAGCAAAATGTTACTTCTATGTTATCACGCAATATTCCATGGTAACATGACACATCTTCCATGTGTGAATTACAGTGGTGGTATTATTTTACTGGTGCAGCTGGAGAAATACTTGTTAATGCTACTCTGCTTGTGTAAATAAGATCAATAAACAGACAATGCCTGTGAAGTTGCCAAGATTCTCAGAAAGTTCAGCTCAGAAATCAAAATTTTAAAAAATTAGCTTCTATTCCTAGACCTGTGCATTCATTTTCTACCTTAATCCCACATAAGATGCTCCCTGATATAAAGGCTACAAATATATAATACTACAACTCAATCTCTGTTAGAATATCACATCTGGCACCAGTAATGAAGAAATACTAGCATAGGACTTACCTTGACCAAAGAAATCCTAAACATAGTGTTATAAGTCATCATTCATTATTTTCTTGGAGCAAAACTGTCCGCAACTAAAGTTGTCACACCTCTGGACTTTGTACAGCTTTTCTGAGATATTCTGCCCTGATTCACACAGTTACAGGCGCTTCATGATTCATCTCAAAGCACTGAAATATGATGTTCCGTTAGTTATAAGCATGCAAAGCCCTGCTTCCACTGTCTAATTTTTGTCAAAATGTGGAAATAATCTGGAGGGATCAAAAAGCGCTGCCTATGCCTCTCAACAAAGAGCAAGTGGGGGATGCAATTCGATGAACAATCCTTTGGTGTTGGTTGTAGAAATTAATTATAATCTTGAATGCTTTACATTAACTGTAGCTTTAAGAGACAAACAAGAGTACGGAATCGGAATGATGTGCTGTGATGGACAAAAATCAACACTTGCAGACAGTACCACTACTAATGCCAAAGGAACTTATATTTTTTACTGTAGACTCTGGTGTTCAGGATCAGAATGTAGAAGTGTGAAAACTTCACTCATTTATTTGCTCCAGATTTTTCTGCAAAAATATTGCATTAGTTCCACACCTTTACCTTTCTGACCTCATTATACAACCAGAAAAAAAAAATATTTTAACTTTGAAAAGTATTAAAAGTCAACTCATAGACATTTGTAGAGTGCATCTCTCTTCTTACAGAAAGTTATGATCTGTCATATATGGCAGGTTCAGATAACCACATTACCTCTAATAGCAGATTTAACTTTTTAAGTTTTGTGTAATTTTGTGGCTATTTAATTTAGATTATTTGTTTCTCTCTGACTGACCAACCAACCAACCAGCCAACCAACCATTCAATCAACCCCACAGTTTTCATGTGATTCTTGAAGATTTTAATTTTCGAATGCAGCATTTAATTTTGTGATGTGAAAAATGGGTTGTTCTGTAAGTGTTTCATCTTGGGGCTTAAAAGGAAAACTTTCGCTTTTGGGGTTATGTTTGTTTTGCTGCCATAGGAGACAACAGAATCCAGAAAGGCAAATAACTGATGAGTCCGTGGAAAGAGCTCAGCAAGAACAGGTAGTGAGATGAAAAGGTTGAGGCAAGGAAAGCCTGTAAGTACAGTGTAGCACAGAGCAAAAGTGAGAAGCAGATTAGGATGAGAGAGGTAAGGAGCTGAGCTGGAGATGGTAACTCATTGCAGAAATCTGGAGGTGATGGAGGAAGAAAGGTATGTAATTGTTATTTGCATCACCAGGGATCGAAGAATGGAATCTGTTATTGAGCACCCTGTCAAGTAGCTTTTATCTCCATTATGCAGATAAGACTTAATGACTTCCAAATCTGAAAGAAACAAAAATCCTTGGTATTGGTAAGGAGAGAAATTGTATGTTCTGTCTCCCACATTTATGCATTTGCATATATTTCCAATACCTGCCCTGCATAGATATTCAAGGTTTCATTTGTAATTTCTAAGGCCAAACTCAAGATCCGGTTAAAGGTCCTGTATTTTATTGATAAATTGTGGGAAAAAAAAGTTAGATGTTTCAGATATTAAATCTCAGTTTTCAGTATCATCGAAGGGCAAGACATGTAAATGCCATTTTGACCTACAAAGTATGTAAGAAGTAAATATTATAAAATCAGCACATGACATTCACTGACACTCAGATGAGATCTTCAGAGCTTAATAAATGTCACTGTAACTGAGCTGCAAATTGGTGATCTTTTTCTCTTGGATTCTGTTCAGTTGATTATAGAAATGCACTGTTTGCTTTGCATGAGGTGGATTGAAAGGAGCAGCTTAGGTATTGATGAAGAAGGAAATTCAGTTGCAATTGGGTGTGTGAAAAAATGTATGAGTTGAACAAAAACATCTCAAAAGGTTCCTTCTAAGTTCAACTTCTATGTGATTCTGTAACACCAAAGCCTTCTAAAAAACATCTCCTCGTGTATATGTATAAAAATATGTATATATGCCTAAAAACATGTATATATGCATAGAATACCTGCCTGCTGCTTAGTCATTTGGTTATAATTAGATTCAAAGCTAGCACTTTTCTAGTTTTTGAATTAATAACTTAGCTTTCTAACATTTGTGGGAGAGAAGGTCAAAATATGGTTTCAGTAGGACAGACTACTCAGTTTTCTCATGTATATGTGTATCAGTCATCTGTCATGAATAAAGATGTATATTGCATTTGATGTTCTCCTGATTTAATTTGTCAGCACTATTGACTTTTTAACCTTTCTTAATTCATACTTTCTTCCCAACAGAATTGTGTGTTGTGGACAGTACCTGCAACCTGCTGGGTCATTATGGTTAAACACAGGATTTTTATAACTATTTCATGGTTTATTTTCTCCTTGGTTCTCATTTTTTCATAGAATAGTTTTAGCACTGAATTGTGACAAAGGTCACAACCATTATTAATGATTGATAGGAGGAATGCTCCTCTCTATTCAGCTGAGTTTATCCCTTTTGTTGTATTAGTAAACCATTCCAAAATTCATGTAAGATGTCCCTACACAAGGAGTCTGAGAATTCTGTGGGCTTCTCATTACTGAATTACTGTTTCTTTCTCGACTTGAAACATTTGTTCTATTTTTATACTGTAGACTTTCAAAAAGGATTGAGTGTTTCTGCTGTGAGGTCAAAGGCCTCAAATGGACTTCTTAATTAGGAGATCAGTGACTGTGGCATGTTTAACTGAAGAAATTTTCTTACTTTGATGACAAAATATTGAGGGAGAAGTTGGACATTTTTACCACTCAATCTGATCTTTTTAGTGTGAAATAAAACTAAATAAACCCTTTTTCTGTTCCTATGTAATCTGAAATACACTAGCCCTTGTGTTGCAGAGTTCTACTATATACTCTTTTTTCAGTCCAATCTTTCTATTTTTCTTCTTAAATTGTCTGTTGGCTTTGTCACTTGAAGGAGAACTGAAACGTTTATTTTTCCACCTTTTCTGGTACATGGGATATTAATAATAAGAAAGTCATTGCATATGATTTTCAGTGTGTGTATCATTTGCAGTTACATTTTAGAATCCCAAATACTAATCAAAGATAAACCCTGTAAAGGAAATTTACATGAAAATTTTTTAGGGTGTGGAATGGGGCAAATTACCACAGACTTCTGAGAAAAACCTCTTTCAAATGTCTGCCCACAGATCGAGGATTCACTCTTTGCTGTACTTTACATTCTTAGGCCTATAAATGTTTCATGACCTCCCTCTATGAGCACTTGCAGGCACTCACAGCCAGAAGGAGGTAATGCAAAATTGATCTGTGTAATAAAACTGCTGAGCCAAGCAGACATCTCAGAATTACAGTGATTGTGCTTTGGTGATTCAGATGGCCTTCATGGAAATATTATTTGCAAAAAGTCTATCGGTTAACTGTGAATTTCTAACACACTATTATAACTTTTGTGGTTTTCAGTACCTTGCATGTGAGGTATCAAGTCTGGGAAACTTTTTATAATGATGTTTTCCAGTTTCAAATTAGGCTCAAAGCAACACCATCACCAAGCAGTGGGATAGATATAATGTCATGGTGACATTTTAAATTTTTGTAAACTCCCACTTCCAGGTACCAGATTAGCATTAATAAGATAGAGATGTATAGTACCTAAAAACTGTTCTAACAAGGTTGAGCCTGATTATGTTGATTTTGAACATTATCTCATTTCTCTAATGAGAAAATGAACCAGATTAGTTTTACATCTTATTTAATAATTGAAAGTAAAATTCTGGAGCTAGCACTAGGAAACCCCGATTATTCATGCATCTCATTTTCTAACTTTTAAATGTCCAGTGCTAAGGAACTTATACCATAAATTGCATTTGATGCCCTGTAAGATTTTTCTAAACAGTTTCCAATTACTAATGTTAGATAAAATATTCACACATACAAAATATGTACTAGTATGTAGAAAGTTACATATACGTGCTTGAAATGCTCTGTATAATATTTTTATGTGGACTTTAGAAGGAAGTTTATCCAAAAAAACCCCAAAACCTGTAATGCAAAATTAAAGTTTGTCACAACCATGAATTTTATTTTTGAGTGTAATAGTAATTTTTTGCTCTAAGAACTTAACAAAATTCTGTGGTCTATATTTAAGATTCTACATTCATGTTTTGGGTGGTTTTTTTGTTTCTATGTTTGTTTTTAATCAACTGTTTGCAGACAAAAAAATATTTCAGAAAAAAAAAGGAGTGGGCTTTGTGCAGCATTTTGTGCTATCTTATGAATCTTCTCTCAGTCCCATAAACCTTGATGTAGAAGAAGTAGACTGTTGGTTGGAATGCTGACAAAGCCATAGGCTGCAGAAAAATTCTTAGACATTGAAGGTTTATGATCTTGTTAATCATGAAGTTTTCACTGCAGAGTTAAATCAGAATTTTATGAAAAGTTTAACTTCACTGTGGCTAAAATTCTAATCTTACAATCCCTGAAAGGCAGTAATATCAATTAAATTCTAAACTTCATTTTTGCAGAATGGAGTCTCTGTGACAACCAGTCCTAAAAAGTTATCATGTTTGTTTATTTTTGTGGAAACAAAGGGAACCTACTTTTGAAAGGTGTGTTGAGGACATTAAGTAAATGTAACATGTCTATATATTATTCTGTTTCAAAGCAAGCTCTTACTGAGTATGGCTTGGATTCAGAGGTCATAGCTCTCAACTGCTGAAAATTACCATTCTTGTTTTGATTATTTTGTTGATCACCTCTTTGTCCTTTCACCTGACTGTATAGAGCACTCATTGGACCAAAATTAAATGCTTTGAGCTAAATTAGAGTCACTCAACAAAGCCATGTCAGAGGATGAACAAGAAAATTGTTAAGCAGTGGTAAACATGTATGTAAGGACATTAGGACAAGATAGAGAATCAAAAATTATGTACAAAGTAGTAATCTCATAGCAGGAGTCAGCAACAAATGGGTCAGTTTTCATGTTTGCTTTGGTGCTTGTTCATGTCATCTACTGTAATACTTATGTTACTATACAGTAGATTCAAGACAGTGTTGTTTTGGGGTTTTTTTTCTTACAGTTTATGATATTTGTGTATTTAAAATGATTTAGTAAGTTTATTTTTGTAGAGCACTGAAAATGACCTGGGAAGATGAGAAGTATATATAGAGAAAAGTTCAAAACAAAGAGCTCCCTGACAGCCTTGGGTAAAAAAAAAAAAAACCAAATAAGTGCATTATGTTCGTAAATCCTCTACATAATACATGTGAACTTTTAAAATGTCACTCGCGTCCCACTGTATTCCTCAGACAATCACACATATATATTACATCATCCAAACGAAATCAGCTGCTATTTCTCTCATTAATCTATTTTCATAAAGTACCTAGGACTATAATAAGCCCCTGAAAAACTGATTTATCAAAGACTATCAGTTTTTCATGCTTGTGATCTATTTTTTTTTTTTTCCACAAATAAATGAAGGTTTTCTTCATGGGAAAACCTTAAAATGGGAGTTGACTGTGTTATACAAGAACATTTTGTTCACATATGTAATTACTGATGAAGGTTTTTAATTATGATAAAAAATGTTGAGGAATAAAGTTTCAGAGTTCAATATAAGTTCTAAATAGATGTTTTTACATCGTAATACACATAGTATAGAGAAAGAGCCTTGGAATATTTTTACTCAAGTTTTGCCCACTTTCATATGATTTTCACATTATCCCTGGAAAGTATAGAAACTTAGACATTGAGAAAGCTTAGATTTACTGCAGATTTCAAACCTTTACAGACATAAGTGTATTGTTAAGTTATTGCTATTTGTCCTGTCTTAAGGGTTGTCTCCTTTGAGGAGAAACAATGCATATTGAACCATTTCCTCACCTTTGACCACTATTACCTGAAGGTCATATATACATATTTGTATATATATATATATATATATATATATATGTATCTGTATATATATGTATTTATTTTTCACTCAAATCTTAATCCTTGCCAGTGGCCATTTTAAAGGACAGCAGAAACTGAGAGGGCATTTCTGGAAAGAATGCACTGCTTAATCATGTAGTAGTTTGAGGAGAACAACTATTACTTTTACAGGGCCAGCTTCTGATTTCAGGGAATAAGGTTATTGGTACTTTATAAGCCATCAAACATCAAAGTTAGGGCTCACCAAGTGAGGTTTTTTTATTATACATTTTTTGCATATTGGTGCTCCTGTGCAGACCTCAAGTAGTCTGTCAATAGTAAGCAACACTTTTGAAGAGTACCTGGTAGTAGAAAATACCTATACAGATCCAAAGAGAATTTGAGGAATGGTGCAGCTTTTGGGTTAAGATTCAGTACCAAACTGCACAATATTAATTCACAAGGTGGTAAATTAAATAAAGTTTTCAATCAAAGCAAGCTCTCAGCTTTTTCTCCTCTGTGACAATAACATAATTTTCCTTTTCACCACTGATGGATTCAAGGCAAGAAGTAAGAATCTCAGGTAAATTTACCACTTAGTTTCAAGATCTTTTTTGCCTGTTTATATAGCTTTTATGAGGTAGGAGTGCCTTTTTTTTCTGTGTGCATTATATAATAAACATATTTCAGCAGATAAGAAATTATTGGACATGTAAGTATTGTTTTGCAGAAAACAAAATGCTGGTACTGTATTGATTTTTATGTGCTTTGATGGCTTTTTAATATAAAAGAACATGCAGATAAGTTTTATAAATAGAAATTTTAAAAAGGTCATCCAAGAAAATCTCAGCCTTGTGAATAATTATGGATTGAGAACTGAACATATTAATAGTTTTATATTGCTATTTAAGAAAAATAAAAGACAATTTCTTTGGTTTTTGTAAGTACTGGGTTGGGGGAAAGAGTAAGGAATAGAATGGACGATTTAAAGTATTTGTAGGGAACAACAGTTCTAGTTTCAATCTCAAAAACTACAGAAGACAAAGGAACCTGAGGATTTGGTCACAAAAGGGAGGTAGAAGGATATGAATATTTCCTTTAGAAAATATGCTTACTGTGGGTGTGGGAAAGAGTGGCAGAAACACTTAGCTGTGCTACTTCCAAGGAGTTTGACTAAAAGCAAGCCTTATTTAGTATTCAGTTTGTTTAGGTTTAGTCTAGTTTGTATGCCCCTCACTACTTTTTGTTTAGAGAAGTCTCTGTACTTGAAAAAATTAAAGACATTTTTATTTTTAAGGGTAGGATTTTTCTCTTTATTAGATTTCCCCAGTGCTCTGTTTCCACAAGTTATAGATAGGGCAGTATGAGTAATTCAGGATGCACTGAGGAAATTTCCTGAAACTCTAGTTCTCAAGCTTTACAGCTAGCTTAGCTTGACTTGAGTGAAACAAAGTCCATCAGATTGGATCTGTAAGTTTCTCCTTTCTCATTATAACTCTCATAACGCAAAAAAGATAATTTCTTTTAGAACTGTAGCTACTGACTAAATTTGCTTCACATCTTTTCACCATATTCTTAAATAAATTAAAATTTTGTGAGTTTTTTATTGATGTCAGTATATTTCCCCCCTCAGTAACATATTTTATAAAAATACACTATTAAAAAAACCCCACTAAGATCCCTGATTTCCAATACTGAGCTGATACGTCAATGTATCCTGTTTGTGAAGATCAATAGTTTTTTAGCATCCAGCTAAAAGCGCGAGTAAGATGCCTCTCACAGAAGGACTTACAAGTAAGATGTTGTATGGAATACAACTGTTAACCAAACAGAAACTTCACTCTCCATGCTTGGTCAATTTTTATCCTTTATGCCAAGGATTCAAAATTCTTTAGCATCCCATGTCGACTGTAGACAGTCTTTTCTCCTGTAAATGAAAGCATTTGGAACAAGTATGAGGAACACATCCATTTCACAGAGTTCTCTGAGGGCAGCTCATCAGAACATCTTAAGATAAGACACTTATTTTTTCTACTAACTATATGGAGTTTTGATCTCTGACTTAAGCACTGATAAGATACATAAAGCTAGTGAGAATACTTTTTTTTTGGTCTAAACCAAATTGATTTTATTACATAAATGTCCAAATGTAGACCCTTTCCAATACACAAAAACTGATTTTAGGGAGCCTGTTATTTACCTGCATGTAGACCAGCACACCAGAGTTATTTTAAAATAAAGAAAAAAAATCCTATTCTTTGAAAAATGGTGTCAATTGATTTAGAAAAAAATTCTTTATTAACAAATATCTCAATGTTTTATTATTATTTTCTGAAACCATCTGAAGAGTTAAACTCCTGCTAAGACTTTCCTTTCTGCCTACAGCTTAAAATTTCTGATGCAACTTTGTTTAAAAAATCTGGGTCCCCATGTCAGCTAAAATTCTTATAAAAGGCTAGTCTAGTACGTTTTTCTACACAGATGATTATAATTAAGTGTTACGAAAACAGTGTCATAAATTATAAAGGAAATGAAATAGTAAATTATTTTAAGGATGAAAGCATAGATCTTTAACATATCAGTCTTTAAAATAATGTTCAAGTTGATCTTTAATAAATTTTGTAGATAACCTTTGCAGTGTAGAATCTGTTTGTCAGCTTGTAAAAGTGATGTGTGAAGGGCCAACTGTGTAATCAATGTGGAGAGGTGTAAGAAATTATTTTAAGCCTATTTAGAGTTCTCTTAAATAACTTTCTGATTTGGTTTTTTTGGGATTTCAATGTTCTTTGTTCTTGACGGCTCCTTTATGTCAGTTTGTTAAATTTTTTGAGTTCTTTGAACTTTAAAACACACAACTAACATAGCACAGAGGATTTAGAAATTCCCCTGTAAGTCCTCAATGAACTGACAAGAGAACTTCTCATTTTTCCTTATGACTGAAAGAATGCAGACACTTAATTATGTTTGTGTACTTATTGATGGTAAAATCACTATAGAATAGTTGAAGGATGACCAGCTGTAAGAGTGAGTGTGTGTGTGTGTAATTATTAAGGCTTCTTTATGAAAGAGATAAAGAAGTACCCTCTGTAAATGACATTTCTATCCCTGGGTGTATTTTTATATTAGATACTGTAACCAAATTTAGCTGGAACAATCTATAGTTTTCTGGGACAGGGTGGCTTGCAGCACGACAGGCAACAAGGGTCTGAAACACCAAAATTTGAGAAGGACTGCAACACTTGAGAAGCAAACAAAAGGAAAGAAATACCATGGAAGGCCAAAACGATGTTTTTGGACAGCATGATTCATAGCTTCCTAGTGCTCTGAGGAGGTCCCTGGCAAAACCGGGATAAAGTATTTGTTCCTCACAGGGGCAGCTACAGCTGTGCTGAAAATAGGCTGCCCCTCACTCTTCTGCTGGTGCTGTGAATTTTTTCAGAGTTTATATGAGGAGATGAATCAGAAACCATTCTCTTTTTTAAAACCCCATGCCCAAACTCTGCAGTTATATTTATGTTGGTTTGAAATAACTTCAATGACTCTTTTTAATGACATATATTAAAAACATACGTTATGTGTGTTATACAGGTGTAAGACACGTCTGTGCATTTGTTTTCTTGTTGTACTGGGGGGTGTGTAAAATATATATTGCATAAATATATGCTTTTAAATGTGAATTATATGGCTTTTTAAAAAATAAATATATCATGACTACTGCTATTTTAATGAGCTACTGAAAGAGTACTTATCAGCCATTCCTTATACAATCATTACTTACCCAGCACTGAGCTATTTGAATTTGAGCCAAGAGCAGAAGTCATACACTTGTGTAATTATTGCTGTTTGATTGATGATCACAGCATTTTTTAAATTTTATGCATTGTAGAAGGTGGAAAAAATACTTTTAAAATTTGCCCTTTACAAAATTAAAGAATTAAAAATTAATCTGACTGAGAATCACACAATGGCAGTGAGGAATTTTGAGTTATCATTTCACCTAGTAAAGGGCAATAGTTCTCCCTGACCTGTTCCCCTCTCATACTGAGAAACTAGATTTAGTATTTTGATAATGCCTTGAGATGAAAAGCTAAATCTTGCCAAGAATGTCCAAACATAGGGTTTTGGGTAATAGGCTCAAAAGCTGGGCAATCCTTGGAGAAAAAGACATTAATATTTACATGAGTAAAAAAAATGGATTTGCCTCTCAGTAAAAATTTCCCTACTTTTTAAATAAACTGTACATATGAACAGTTGGCCACAGTTCGTTCGGTAGGATTTTTTCAGTTTTCCAGGATGCTTGTGACACAAAGCATGGCCTTAGCTGAAGGCCCTCCATCTCTGGATCAGACTCAAGACTTAGCACTCATTTCTGAAATTGTTCTTTGATACATGTTTTAAATATTGCAAGTCCTTTTTCTCCGTTTCACTGATGCCTAGGGCAGTGATTTTCCATACAAATTTCCCACTGCGGGAGAAAGAGAAAACAAGGTGATTTTCCTCAGATTAATTGCTCATATCCACCCTCACAGACTAGAGAATTTTGGGGTCCTGAGTTGTTCTGTCTGAAAAGATGAATACAGAAATATAATTATTCTCTTCTGGTTTCTCTTTGTGCCTTTCTCATTAATTTCTTGAAGGGAATTCTTACTAATCTGTTTGTGCTTTTATCCAAGCAAGCTGCTGAGTAACGCAAATGAGACAAAGAAGTCAAAAAAAAAAAAGAAAAAAAAGAAAAGCACAATGTAATAGTTTAACTTTTTACCATGGCTCGGAAAGTACATTCTTACCTGGATATACATAGCTCTGTGATTTGTACTGGTGCAGATGGTAAAGGTAAAAAAGTGTTATGAGTAATAATCTCTAGAAGAAGGTTATTTTCTTTAATTCAATGCAGCATTATTTTCTGAGAACACAAAAATCTTAGTTATTCCTTGCACTGTATGGGTATAAATTGCTAACTATAGATGCACATATATTGTACACTGCACTTAGAAAATAAGTCTTCCACTTTCAGATTTGTTTTTGCCAGCCCTAGCAGAAGTTTCGATAAAAATTTCAAGACGTAAACTGAAATACTAAGTTCTACTTTACAGCCCTTTCTAAAACTTATAGTGAAAACGTAATTGTACTCGAGTTAGTATTTTCCAATTATTAAATTTGATTCAGACACCCATTATTACTTTTGTTATTAATATTATAAAGGCTAAGTTTCTATAAGTAAAAGTTTTATGGGATGTTTCTGTAGAGGCAGACCAAATTTTCAAGGATGCAGTGATTACAGTATATTATCAGGAAGAAATATCAAAACAATTAAAAATGAACTTAAAAAAATCTTTTTTTTTTTGAAAGTAACATAATTGTAACTAATATAAGAATGTCACTCTAATTTCAAGGAACAATAATTACATTTTGAGGTTCCAATCAAAATATATTAACACATTGTTACTCGTATTGTTTGCTGTCCCTGCTAAATTGCTAAAGGAAAGCTGTTGAATGTCTGAGATTTCTCCTGACAGAGAACCATAATGTGATCTCTTTATAAAGGAAAACCATCCCATCTAAAAATATCTTCTGAATTGTTTTAGGATTTTATAATATGGTGACCTTCTTTATCTGCTATTGATCTGCTGTAGAAAAGTGTGTTACCACTGACAAAAATAAAGTAGTCCAGCAGGTGAGGTAGTTTATGATAGGAAAGACATAGGAATTAATGTGAAAAAATAAAAGTAATAAAGCTCTCTGATTTAGTTTTCTGAATCTTCGTTGTTTATTGTACAATAAAGACAACTATTGTTACAGAGTTTGCTGCATTTTTGAGTATTTCTTTATCTTTTAACTTGGATGTGATTGCTAAGTGAGAAAGAATAATGGTTCACTCAGCTCAGATTTACATTATTTAGTATGCTTGTATTCAGACGGGTAAGATGATCTCAACTGGAATAATTCATTTTTGTTCTGGAATTAATGTTGAGAGCCTTTAATTAAAAATTTTAAAGGCCCTTTACATGTGTTAATTTACTTCCATAACTATTCATATAAGAGAAGAGGGTTTTAATAACATAAATGGTTTTTTACCCCATGCACTAAGCTGACCTTGTTACACTAGGGGAGGTGGAAATCCAAGATCACTCAGCATCAGATTTTGTGTGAAGTGTAGGAATCATTTCCCATCTCTGTTTATATGCCTGCAGATGACCCAAACAGACTTGCAGTCACATCTAAATTTATATGCAGAAACACTCTCTCTCCTTCACCTTCTGGTTTTGAGTTTGTCCAGATCAGCAAATACCAGCACCATAATTCAGAGGTATTAGGATTGCTGGCAGCCTCCATGTACCCTGGCTGCAAATCAAAACAAAGTTTTGAAAGAGGAAGAGGGAAATGAAATCTTGCTGATCTTTATATATTTAAGGCTTTCAGAACCAAGCTGGATTTTTTGGTGGTCCAGTTTGCATTAAGGAATACATATAATTCAGAGGTCCTTGATACACCAAGGATCTTGATTTCCAATTATAACTGCTACTACTCTTCTTACTGTTTGATATTCTTAAATATGTCAAAATAGAAGTGTAAGAAATCTTTCAACAGCTCATATATGTGTTTCAAATTCAGGTGAGTTTATTCCTAGATGGAAGATTGAAACAAAAGTTCAGGGAAGAGACATATGAGAATAATCCTTGCTATTCTCTCTCCCTCCTTGTAACTCTGTTACACAGTTTGCATCACTTTCTTAAATAGTTTGATAAGGTTTCATTTAAAGAAAACTGGGATTTTTATATTTTTATTTGCTTCTTTGTTTTCCTTTGGTGATGATAGTAAATATTGATACTGCTTCTTCATGTGTACTTGTAACCTTCAATTTCTGCTCATCTGCTGGTACTGGCATGTATGCCATAATAATAGTGAGGAAAAGTGTTTCAAAAAGTCGGCTATCAACTCTGGGAGACTTGAAGGACTATTGACATTTTCTGGTGCAGAGCTACTTCTAGATGAAATTAGTGTCAAACCTAAGTCAAGTTTCACAGAAAGAAGCCAGTAATCTTTTTGTGTGTAAGTGGGGAAAATAAAACCCCAAAACAGTAAAGGTTTATCTTTTTTTGTTTCTTTCTTTCTTTTACATAGAAGCAGAACCCATTTTAGTAAAATAGAACATAATTCATGCTACTTTGAAAAGTTTGGTGGTAAGCTTAATTCATATGCCAGGTTCCTGTTGTCTAAAAGGCTCATAACTGGAGGTACAACCCTTTCAATATGTTCATTTGGACTTTATTTTCTCCATCGAGGAAATGACAATAAAAATATCTGAAGACACTGGGCAGTGCTTCTTTGCAGATTTGCCTTCTTTTGTTTCTTTGGTTATGGCATCAGGGAAATAGAAACATAGTGAGGTTGCAAGGTTTTGTCAAGTTCAAAAGCTATTTGGGGAAAAATTATTTTAGAACAAACTTTGTTTACCACAACAGGGATTTTGTCCCACTTGACAGCTTCTCTCCATGCCTGTGCATATTGCTATATTCATCATGCAAACTTGTTAAGCACTGGAGAAAAGATAACCTATTTATGATTAACTGCTTTTGGTACATAAAAAAGGATATACAAACCTCTTAAGAGCAACTGGGTGTCTCAAGGAAAAAAAACCACTATATTTTACGAATGTCCATGCACAACTCTTAGGTTCTGATCCTGCCATATCAGAGCCCTCTAAGTGTTGGCTCTGGGTTGATGTAAAATGGAAAGTGGAGGGCTCGTACCTTTCACAAAAATGATATCTTAAAAGCTACCAGGCCCACGTGTTTTCCTCTCTGAGGCTGAGGAGTGCCAGCAGGACTCTGCACACATCAGTGTGCATATATATCTGTGTGCATATGTGAATTTTACTATGGAACATCTTTCCCTCTCCCTGCCACTCAAGAGACTTTGTTTTCAGATTTGTTCTTTTTCAAGTTTGATGTGCAGGAAGTTTTAGGAAGGGATTGGAATCTTATTTTGGCCAGGGGATTTAAATCTTTTCTGTACTGGTGTTTCAATCCCTTTTCAAAATCAGAGGGCTCTGAGACAAAGTACTACTAGATAGGTGTCCCTGCAGCTAATGCCACTGTGCTGGATGTACAGACTTAGTTTGTTGTGGTTCTTAAATTCAGAATGGTAGCAAGAAGGCCACAAGGAGGATACAGAATGGTGCAATTTGGGTAATGTCAGTGTCTCTCGGCTATAAAATAAAAACAACCTCCAAACCTGTGAGGGTTAACATGGAGCTAGAGTGATATAGACACAGACTTAAATTGATGAGGTGCAGATGTAAATTGATAAAGGGGTTTGATGCACCATAGTATTGAAATTTATCTAAATTCAATATTGTTAAACATTCTTAAAGATCAGATGAATTATACATAAAGTACATGGATTATTTGTCCAAGGCAAACAGTGGTGACATTTCTATCTGTCACTTAGTAGGACCAGGTTAGCATGTTTTATTCAAAAGTTTTAAACAGTAAACAATTTGTATGAATTACTTTTTCATTGGACTGCTAGGGAAAGCAGAAACTAACACTGCTATTCTATGATGCAAAGTCAGATTTTGCATTAAATAAACACTAAAATTTGATTATTTCTAACATCTTTAAAATTCATGCTGAAGTTGTGTTGTCATTTGGAGACCAAAAATCCAAACACTTAAAAACAGAGAAGGAAAAAGAAATAAAGCAGCAGCCTCCTCCCTCAAAAATATTGCATAATAAACATCAAGGTAAAAAAGCAAAATGCCTTGGTAGTAGAGACCATGGTTTTATATAAATTAAAAGACCTATCTGGTGGAAGATAGGATTGAAGTAAGTACCATGAAGAGAATTTTCTGAATTATAAGAAACTAAAAAGAGGAAAAAAATTCCTCCTCCCTTGATCATAGCTTGGGGCCTAATGAAGTAAAGGAGTTTAGGGTCCAAATTCAGGAGTCCACTTGATCTTGGAACAGTCTTTGGATCATCTTTGCTTAATATCACCCATTGAACTGGAAAATAAAATTAACCATTTGGTCAACCAGCAAACAGAAAAACAGGAATATTGCATGTGTGAAAAATTCTGCATGTGTGGTTGTGAAACTCTGCAAAGGATTGGGAAAATTGGGTCCAGTACATACTCCGGATAGCAGAAGTGGGTAATGAGTTTCCTATATCCCAGATAAATGCCTCAGTGTGTGACATTCTGTGCACTGATAACAAGTATCAGCTTCATAAGCTTCCAGGCTTGCTATCAAGTTATCAGCATTTCTAGCAAGAGTCAAACAGGGCAGGTTGTAGCATGTTGGCTACAAGTTGGTTTTATAATTTCAAGAAGGCTATTTCCTGGCCTCTACAATGCATCTAGAAGGTCTTTATTGTTCTAACACTTTTAATGCTTTTTCTGGTTTCTAAATATTGTCATTAAGAATCACTCAAGTCTACAAGTGTCATGGCATTCCAGATCCTGCTAGCATTTTACAGGAAGCGTACACAGTCCGGCAATAATAGAGATGACAACCTGCTGACAGAGTACTTGTCCCTTTATGGCAGTTCAGAGAATAGTAAGAGATTTAAGTAATGAGCCATATCATGTAATTCAGGATTTACTTGTCTCTGACAGTGGTCAGTTCCAGATCTATTAGCAGAAAGCAGAGATATTTTTTCCTTCATTAACTTCCATTCTGGTTACTTATCTTATTGGACATATAAATCCTTATTTGGAATTTTTTTCACCTCATAGCCATTCTGTTGCAGAAGAGTTTGAATCAGAACTGGGTACAGTGTGAAAACAGTTGTTGGGTTTTTTAGATATAATTTCTGAATTTACTGTTCTTCACTTTCTTATAATTTTGAAGTGGATGATCAATTGTATTTATGAACAAGAGTTGCAGCTCCACTTTGTCAGTTTTTGCGCTAAAAATAATTGCTTACAGTATTTACAAAGAAGACCTGTTCAAGACTCAGGTAAATCAAACACTATTCATAGCAGGTGACTGTTATAGATCAGGGGCAATGAATTTTTCACCTCTATCACATTTATTTCTTTCCTAGTGTTCTTCACAGATGAACACGTAAAAAGCAAGTAGATACACATACATGGAAGGTGGACGGAGAAAATGAGGAAATTGTAGCATAGAAAGGAATAGAGAGGTGGATATTAATGGAAGAGTGAGGGAAGCCCATTGCCATGGCAGTAGTCCTTTACCTTGACAATGTCAGAAATCACATTTAAAGTCAATTACCATCTGACATGTCTCTCTTTAGACTTGCTGGCCATCAACAAATATTGATCTGCAGTGCACAGTAGTTGTTAGTCTCCTCAAAAGCATTGTTTTTTCTTGAAGGTAGCTGTACTACTCAAATATTATTTAAAGTTATATTGACAAATTTATGACATTTAGTAGTGTAATAAATTTTTACAACTTGGAACACAAAATTGGTACAATAGAATTTCTCAGCAGTCTGCTCTATCTCAAATATAAAGTCATGAACTGCCAGGTTTATTGAAACTTCTTTTTTGGTCTCCCAGCTTTCACCATAATTTCTAAACATTTCAATTACTTTAACCCGAATGTGCATCGTATTAATAGGAGAATTATAAAACTAAATGAAGTCTATAAAGTAGGAACCAGTACTCCTTCAGCCATGTTTCACCTCCTTCTCTGAAAAAAATTTTATTTTCTTGTTCTTTAGTCTCCAGTTCTGAAAATGTTGATGTGCTTGTTGGTCTAGCTTGGGATGTATCTTAAATGAGAATTGAATCTCACAGAATTACAGAATCAGTTAGGTTGGAAAAGACCTTTAGTCCAGATTATGGCTGAACACCATCACATCAATAATACTGGGGCACTTAGTGCAACATCCAGTACCTCTTTAAACACCTCCAGGGACAGTGACTCCACCACCTCCTTGGGGAGCCAATACCTAGTCATCCTTTCTGTGAAGAGCATCTTCCTAAATATGATGCACGTTCTGATTGTGTGTTGAGTAGAATAAGTAAAACAAGTAAGAATGTTTCTATGTGCTTTTGAATTAAGAAACATGTATTTGATTTCAAAGATTATTTATTTAAACTGCCTGTGGATCAAATTCACAGCTCATAAAATCACAGTTTAGTGGTTTACCAGCTGGTTACCTCTCTATTTATCATTTAACTGTCATGATATTATTTTCACTGTTTCAAACTTGATATCAATTTTCACCTAATGAAGAAGACTCATTTTTCTACATGTAATACTTCATTGTATTTTGGTTCCCCTTGTTTTCTCTAAAAGCAAGTGGTAAGGAACAAAAAGAGAGAAGTTCTTTATGCTTGTGCTGGTTGTCATTTGTAGGTCTAAGCTGCTAATTATCAGAAATCACAAATTGGAATTATTTGGAAAAGTATTGTCTTGTATATTTTGACCATAAAACAGTTTTGTGCTTCACTTTCCCTGTTCAACTTGTTTCTTCATTTTGTGCCTGAAGCATGACAAATTTCAGAAATATTTATTTCAAAATGTATATTTGCCTCTTTTTATGTTTCTCCTTTTACCTGATTCTGCATACTAATTTAAAAAAACCTTGTGTTTCCAGATGGATACAGTATTCAATGGGCACAGCTTTCAAAAGGTGTTAGGGACTTGTTATTTAAATACTGTCCCTCCCCCTCAGAAACACTGTTTGTATCTATATTTTATTGAGTATTTGTTCCTCTCAAAACCTTATTTTCACCAGATATGAAGCTGATAAAATGCATCTGTGATTGAAAAAGTAGTAAAAGGAAAAGTGTTGTGAAGTTTGTCAGTGCAAACCTGTCACATGTTAGTTGGATATTAGCCCATGGGGTGAAGAATTTATACTGAATTTCCCTCGTTTCCTTGTAAACTTACAGCCTAAGCTATGGCTGAATTCTCCGTGCTTTAATCCTGAGAGGGGATTTCCTGAGGTTCTTTTATGTCTCAGGCTACCACATAATGAAACAATATTTTTTCCAGAACAATCAACTGTTTTCCTCATATGCTATGTAAGTTGTTTAGCTATTTTTGTAATATGTTGTTTGTGTCAGAAAAGGTATATTGACCTGCTTGACTCTTAATCAAATGCATCAGGCTTCTTGTTATATTATTGTACCAGTTTGAAAACAAACTAGTGGGAGACACCAAGTCAGAATAACAATTTAATAGGGAAATAAAAAGAGGGGGGAAAAAATAAAGGCAGAAAACACTGGGTTAAACTGACAGAGTCAGGATACAACCTGACACCCTGTTAGGCAGGGTGGTGGTAGCAGTCTGGTAGAATGGTGGCTGCAGTCCTCTGAAGCAGTGATCCTGTAGTAAAACAGTCTGCTCTTCCTCAGAAAGTCCAGTGGTGGCTGTGTAGCTCCTGTCCTCTGGAAATCCAGTGGGAAGCCAGTGTCTCTGGTGTTCAGCCTCAGATTATATCCACGATGGGATGCTTGGTTCTCCCCTCTGGGTGGAGCATCTCACAATGGGGTAACGAGTCATGAGGCCAAGTGTTGATTAGGCTCATTAACAGAAGATAGTCCGGAGGGAGTTATCTCTGAGTCATGTGGCAGGACAGTGATGGGCCATTAACAGAAAGATAGTCTGGGGGGAGGAGGCAAGGAAACACTGCCCCACCTGGTTTCAATGGCTCATGAGGATGGTAATAGGATACACTGCAACCCAAGACAATTATGCACCCACAGTAAATGGCTATAATTGTTCACAATCTCACCTGGATCCAAAAGATTAAGTAATGCAAACTGTTTTACAGTTTCTTAATAGAGCCTGTTTAACAAGACAACCAGATTTCAAGGTTTACTCTCTGTTTGGAGCTGTACAAAAACAGTGGCTATGGCTGAGGCCTACTGCTACTAATATTAACTCTTATGCTCATGGAAAATAACTGCCATCTGCATTTGTAAATATTGCTATTCTGTTCATTTATTAGTAACAATAAAATAAAGAAAAAGGAAAAGAAAGAGAAAAGAGAGGAGAGGGGAGAGGAGAAGAGGAAAAGAAAAGAAAAGAAAAAAAGAAAAGAAAAGAAAAGAAAAGAAAAGAAAAGAAAAGAAAAGAAAAGAAAAGAAAAGAAAAGAAAAGAAAAGAAAAGAAAAGAGAAAAAGAAAAGAAAAAAAGAAAAGAAAAAAGAAAAGAAAAGAGCTTGCTCCCCCATGCCTCCCTGCTCCTCTATCTTTCCACCTCTACTTAAATTTTTTCTCTGGATTTCTGCACGATTCCTGAGAAGAAGAGAAAGTGATACTGTGTGTGCTGGAGGCATGTTCAGCAGATAGAGGGGTTCACAGAGAGGACTAGGAAAATTATCTAAATGCTTGTAGTCCTCTCCAGAGCAGTCAGCTACTTAAATAAATAGAATAACCATATGTATAACTTCGTGCACACCTGTCAGCACAATGCCATCTTCCACAATGCCATGTCTCCTTGGAAAAATATCACACTGCCAGACTTTGTCTGTGTTGCACCACATGTATCAGAAGCTGCTCTTCTGGGAAAGGCAGTCATGCTTGCTAGATGACAGGGCAGATTGCCAAATACCCTTTATGAGAATTAAATTTTTTTGAAATTGATGTGCAAATAATTCATTTCAGTTTATTTCATGCATTACAAACCATGAAAAATTGCTAAATATTTGGGGCACCATTCAAAATGCCTTCAACCAGTCAGAAAAAATATTGAATCCTTCACTTGCTCAGTATGTGTGAAAATAGGATTTGCTTTTCACTGGGACCAGGACTGGCGAGTGAAAGGAGCTGAGAGGACCTCCATGTGCTTGGGACAGGAGCACTGCATAGCCATGTCCTAGGTAGGCAGAGCCCTGACAGATGTTCTCATGGGCCTGGGGAAGAATCTGGGGAGAAGGTCCTGTATTCTGTTCAGCACAAAGCTGAGCAGGGACAGAGGGGCTGAAATCAGGAAGAAGATTTTCCCTGGTGATCATAGTGGGACAGTGGGTCCAATCCCTCCTTGAATAGTTTCCAGTTCCCATGGGATAAAACACTCACCAACCAGGTCAACGAGCAGTGTGTCGGACTAGAGACCTGCTACGTTCCCTAATGACCTAAAATGCCCTGGAATCAATTCTATGGTCTTCCAATTAATTTCAAATGATGGAATCAGTCTCTGGATTATTTTATTATGGGGAAAGACTTTTCCTCTCTTGGTCAGTCAAAATTTTACTACTTTATGTAGTGAAGAATCATTTCATTAAATGAACTTATAAATTCTATTACAATTACAAATTATGATCTCCCTGTTTCCTGCTAAATATAAGCAGAGAATCACAGAATCATTTAGGTTGGAGTAGAGCTCCAGGATCATTGAGTCCAAACCTTGACAGATCACCACCTTGTCAACTAGACATACCACATACAGTTTCTTCTTGTACACCTCTGGGGATGGTGACACCACCACTTCCATGGGCAATTCCAAAGTTTGGCAACACATTTTACAGTGAAGGGAGGAAAGTTTAAAGATTCTTCAGCATGTAGAATCATTTCATATTCCAGAGGGCTGTTTTTTCAACCCATCTTTTTTTCTCTCTATATTCTCTTCTTTGTAGATATTTGCATTTCTACTTTTTTGATAAGTATCAGAGATTAAATTATACAGGCTATGTAATGTCTGTGATTCATTTACTTACCACATAAATAATAATTTTCTATATCCTGTGTGTACAAAAATTTTCACTGTCATTTGCACATTTTGATATTTACTTTTTTTTTAATTACAGCAGGCAAATTATTTATCCCTGATGTAAATTTGCCAAAGAAAGCTGGATCCTGGTCCATCTGTGGAGTGAGTCTCCTGTTTACCCTTCTGTCATCAGTGTTCAGCTGAGGACATTAGATTTAAAAGGCCCCATTAGGCACTGTTTACACATCCTGATCACGGATTAAGTTAGTGGGGGTACACAAGAGGAGCAGATTGAAAATCAGGTGTGAGCTTTCTCCATTGTGACTTTAAAGCACGCACAGAGCAAATCCTACTTATATTTAATTGTACTGCCTCATATTTGATAAAGATTTATTTTCAACCTTTTCAAAATAAGTTGTAATAACAGAATTGCTTTTAGCACTGCCTTCTAGATGAACATTACATAAAGAATATACCTGAGCAAATCCTAATATTTGTGTGTAGCAAGCAGCCCTAGCTCATGCCATGATGTTACATGGATTGTAGATCATGTCATGATCTAAGACTTAATTTAATCTATGAAGTGATTAAACTTACTGGCATCTAAGAGTAAAAGCCAAATTCATGCTTCCAAAAAAATCTTCTTACCTAGCAGGTAGAATCAATGAATATAAATATTAGAAATTACTTGGTTGTGTTTTCTTTAATATATGTATTGAAAACTCTTTGATAAATAAAGGGCTAAAAAATTATTCTGCAAGGGACAGAACAAGCAAGCTGTCTCTTCTGATCCTTCACTACCTGGTTTAGACTTTATGGCACAAGAGGGAAAAACCTTCAATATTCTATTGTTAGGCAGTTGTTGATACATGGATTCTGTATTGCAGATAATCTGTATTGCAGGTTGTTAATATACAATGGTATATTTCAGAATAGCAGACACTATCCTCTCCTGCATCCCATTCACTACAGCACCAAGAAACTTTAATTGGTCAGTGATTGGAAGGTGTTGATCTCCAAGTCTACAGTAGGATCATCAATAAGTACTCTTTCAGTATAAGAACCAGCATGCTCAGGTCATTGGCATTATCTCTCCTTCCAAAAATAAAATTGCATTAAAAATATTATCAACACTGCCAATATTTTGCTTTTCCTCTCTTTCTCATATTCATCAGAGACAAGACAATGTGCCATTTTTGGTGTAAAAGTAAATTGTATGACTCTCCTCCATAATTTTCACTGTTCATAAAACAGATTTTTAGTAATTTAGGCATGAAATAACAATTAATTAAGTTCCTCTTAATTTAAATTAAGGATAAAGATTAGTATCTATCTACCTATGCTCGTTTTCACTAGTGGACACTAAGTATCTCTCTATGTTCTCAATTCCTAAAATTTTTCTTCACATATGTTTATGCCATTCTCCAAGAATATCAGACTGCTGCCTAGCCAACCATAAGTATTATGACATCTAGAAATTATCTAAAAATGTAATAATGCAGTAAGTCTATGACTACATTTTGACGGTGTTACTTTTACCTATCAGACTCTGTTGAAATCTATTCAGAGTTCTCTCTGTTAAAGACAAAATCAAATGCCTTCATGTGCTTTCTGAGAAACTTAATGTAGAAAGTAATCTTGTTTGGAAGAAAGAGTTTGAGTCAGATAAGAGAAGGGTGTTTTTCAGAAAAATGAAGCTAATATACCTTTAGACAAAGTAAAAACAGTAAAAAAGTGTGTGCTGTCTTTGTGGGGGATTTTTCACTGGTTGTATTGTGGTATGGAAGAATCATGAAGAAAAGCGATTCAGCAGCCCTCAGTGTGGGAGGAGCTGAGGTCTCAGGAGACTTCTCAGAGCCTCCAGTAGAAAAATCTCCTAATCCATCAGGCAGTTGATAAAACCATCACCTAAGCTGTGTCTTCAGTCTGCCTGAGCTATCATTACCTAAGATCATAGGAGCAAAGTTTGCTAAATCATCTTACCTCTCTGATTTCTGGTTCCTTGCAGAACCTCATTTGCAGGTACTATACCTAAAACACATCAGAGCTTCTGAGATCAGGGGGAAATAGGATAGTATACAGGATTCTGGAGAACTAGTGCAAATACTAAGAAACTGAAAGTTTAATGTTGATAGTACTAAGTTGAAAAATAAGGAAAAACCAAAAATAATTGAAATATTTCTGCTGGTTTTGTAGGACTTAGCGAAAATTAAGCTTTACTACTCAACTGTGCTCAGACCTGTGGATCTTTATACAGGGCTTTATGCGCATATCGTTCATTATGGCTATGAAATGCTTATATTCAGGTGATTATTTGATTGCACACACTGGGCATGCCCATAGTACTGAAATATCAATGTCAGAATCAGTGTTGTGTTCTGAGTGATATCAAGTGCAAAACTGTTCTTGCTTTGCAGCCTCAAAGAATGTGCAAGGAAGTTATCTACAAAGACTCAAGGCTGCAGAAGAAAGTGTCAAAGCTGAAAACACAGAACTCATGAACTTGGTGATAGTTATGCATATATAATGTGCATATGCAATTTGCATACATACATATTGATACAAACTCCAACATTGTTGATGCTTCTAAATGGCATTTGCCTTTCCAGTAGATAAGTTAGAACTACAGGTGGTACAGAAAGGAGTGGGAGAAATAGCCCAAGGAAGAAAGGTAACAAATACCAACATTTTGCTAGAGCATCTCTATTTTTTTAAACTTTGTAAGCATTTTGGAGGATGCTGCAATTTGGTTAACACAGATCAAAAAAGAGAAATATGAAACACCATGACTTGAACCTTGAAAGATAGCATAAATATGCACATGAGAAAGGACATCACGAGCATGGATGATGCAGGAATGATCTCTCCATCTGTGAAGATAAATGACTTGACAAATCTTCACTACTGTATGGGATGGAAAGAGGAAAATGAGGGAATATGAGGTACTACTGTTGCTTTTCCTTCCTTTTTTTCAGCTCCAGAAACTTCTTAGACTGAGTGTTTTACTAGTAAGACCTACTCCTCAGAAATGTATTTTTGCTTAGATGCAAACACTTTAGTTTTCTCTACTTTGTATACAAATGATGTATCGAGAAGGTTAGGGAAAATAACAAAATGCCACTGGAAATATTTTATCTTCTTTGGATTTTCATCTCAGCTATGAGAAAGCAAAAAATTACAAGAGCCTTAAAAAGGTCTAAAAAAACATTAGAACTTTAGATAATTTGTATTCATCTGAATCTAGTGTGGGTCACCAAACCCAGGTCATTATTCATTTCACTTTTTAGTTATTAAGAGCACAATTTAGAGCTTCTGATCTAAGAGGAACCAAAACATCAATCTCTTTATTTTACTGTACATAAGCTATTTATATATAGTTACGGCATTATAATGTCCTTATGAAGTTCTTTCAACAAATACATGGACACATATGGCAATGGCTTTTATTCTGAAGACTTCGAGAACTTCAGAAAAAAGGAAATGCTTTGCACAGTACTTATATACAGACACTCTCTGGAGAAAAATTTCATGGCCTGCCATTTTAAAAGCCTATGTAAATTATGCTCTTCTTCAGCCACATGGGTGCTTTAAATGATTGAAAAAAAAAATATCCAGGAAGTATAACATTCATTTTCTGCATTCATGTGGGAAACTTTCTTTAAGTCTTATTCTGTATGCACTCTGCTCAGTTCAAAAAGTTAGTTCCAACTCTGATAGTCTCATTTTCTAGCAGCTTGCCTACTAGCAGGTTTTTAAGTTACATGCTTTTGAACAGAATTTCACAATAAATATTTTAGTCATATTGACAGCTTGGGTAAATCAGTTGGTGGACTGTGCAGTGCACGTGAGAAAATGGTCCATTTTGCTAATCTGTATTCTTTCTACACACGTGGTTCACTGTCATGGCTTACAAATGGTACTCCCCATTCAGTGTTCCCACTGAAAACATCCCAAACCATGAACTGCTCGCTCATTCCTTGTCCCCTCCCCTCTGGTGGCAAGCTGGAGAGAATAACTGGAAGGACAAAAGGTGTCATGGGCTGTAACAAGAATAATTTATTGCAAACAGCGGTGAGATAAGAAAATGAACAGTAACAGTAACAATATTATGAACAGAAGTGTACTAGAGGCAAATGATTCATATGCGAGTGCTCACCACTACACCATGCAGAATCCCTGACAACACCTGACCCTGCCAGGCTACCTGACCTGGAAGGGACTCAGTTTCCCTGAACCCAGAAATGGGGTGACGTGGTATAGAACAAACTCTGGGTCCTGGCCATACCATTCCTGGCTACTGCCAGAACCAGGACAGTCACAAATTCTTTGGTACTGTCTACTCCATTCCTTACATTTTTCTGTACCTTCTGCACGCAGCTCCACACAGCTGTGATGAACACTTTTAGCTTCAGAGGAAACAGGGACTGATGAGCATCAGCTTATTGCTATTTATGATTTATGATAGAAATTGAGAGGAAATAGGGCAGAAAAATGTAGTTGCACTTTGTCTGTGTAAAGACTGCCTGAAATCCAGAATTGGGACATTCTTCTTATATGTTAGATGCCTTGCAGCAAAGACAACAGCAGAATTTTAAAGGCCATTTCTGAACCACTGCACATACTGAAATCCTGTTCTGCAAGGTGCTCAGTGTCCCTAGCTTTTTTCAATAGATCCAAGGTTTATGGAGAACATGTTTATTCCAGATACCATGAAGAGAATTGGTGGGTTTTTTAATAGTACCTTATGATTGGGCAATACTTTCATCGTCCTTGTTACGAACTTGATGCCTTCAGTAAAATAGGAGAGAATCAATGCAAATAAAAATGTTAATACTCATTGGACCTGGTATCCACAAGATTATGCATCTATTAAAACAGCTCAAGGCAGTCAAGGAAGCTATGCCATATACAAAACAATCAGACAAATACAATTACTTTTTGGAAATACTACATAAGACAGAGAGAGAGATCCTTCATGTTTAGTTTATTGCTTTTACCAGGTATAAAATATTTAAAACCAAAAGAAAGGTACAAAAATAAAGAGGATTGCTCTGAATTTCCTAGCATTTTTGTCCTTCTGCTGTATATGTTTCACCATTTATTTCTCTATAATTTTGCTGCTTGAGTTTATTGTGTGTCTGCACAAGATGAGCACAGGTACAGGATGAGAACAGAAGGATTGCATTAGGTGGAGAGTACACAACTGTGCAGAGCAGAAAGTAGTGGATACATTTCTGAACTATACTTGACTAAACACTAGAGGCTCTTGCACTTGCAAGCACTCTAGAACTTCCATTAATTCTGTTTAAACATTTTATTCAATCATCCCAGCACTCTAAGGGCTACTGAGCATGAGAAGTTCTGCCTTGTATCATTTGACATTACACAGATTCATTTCCTGCTCACACCATGAATGAGTCTAAGAAACAAACTGGATGGTCGAGGAGGTTGAAGAAAGCCTTAGGAGAAGCATCTAACTTCTTTCATTCATTGCATGCAACACAGGCAACAAACAGGAGGAAGTGGAAGCCACCATGCTGCTGAACAGGTATGACCTGGTTGCCATTACCAAAAGTTGACGGCAAGATTCCCGTAACTGGAAAGGAGGTATTGATGGCTAGAGGTTGTTCCAGAGGGATGTGAGAGGAAGAAAGGGTGGAGGAGTTATTCTCTATGTCAAGAGTTGGAGAGATTGTGAAGAGCTGTCTCTGAAGAACAGTCCTGAGCAGTTCAAATGGTTATGGGTAAGAATTAGACACCAGGGGAACAAAGGGAATGTTGTGGCTGGTGTCCCTACAGCATGGCCCCTGGTCAAGGAGAGACTATTGATGAGGTCTTCTGGCTCCAGCTACAAAACCCCCCCACATATGTTGGAAAAGTAGCACAGCAAGCTGTAGTGAATCCAAGAGACTCCTGGAATGCGTTGAGGATAACTTTTTAAGCCACGTAAGAGTCCTACCAAAGGGGATGACACACTGGACCTGATGGGCACCTATGCAAGTGAGCTAATTGGTGACATCAAGACTGGAGGCAGCCTGGGTTGCAATAATCATGTGCTGATGGAATTTGCATTCTTGAGTGACAGTGAAGAGTAAAGTCAGGACCCTGATTTTGGCAAAGCAAACTTTCAGCTTTTCAAGGAGTTAGTCAATAAGACCCCCTGGGAAATTGGTCTCAGGGACAAGGGAGTAGAACAGAGCTGGGATATCTGTAAGGATGCTTTCTATAGAGCAAACAAGACTATGATTCCAAGGTGCAAGAAATTGGTCCAGGAAGGCAAGAAACTGCATAGCTGAATGGATAACTGCTCTTTAAGCTAAAAGGCAAGAAGCAAATCAGCAGCAGAAGAAGGGACAGGTATTTGGAAAAAAGTATAGGAAGGCCATCCAATAGTGTAGGAATGAGGTCAGCAAGGCCAAGGCACTGCTGGATCTGAACTTGGCAAGGAATGCAAAGAATAACAAGCAAGGGTATGTCAGGTATGTCAGCCAGAAAAGAACGGCAAAGAAAATGTGCCCACCCAATAAGCAAAGCTGATAATTGCAGACAAGAGGAAAGCTGAGGTACTCAAAAGTTCTTTTGCCTCAATCTTCACTGTCAGTCTCTCTTCCCACAGGTCTCAAGTGAACTGTATGCAAGACAGGCCTGGGGGAGCAAAATCTCCTGCACCGTAAGAAAAGGTATGTTTTGATACCACCTGAGGAACTGAACATACATAAATCTATGGGACCTGATGAAATACATCCCTCAGTCCTGAGGGAATTGGCTGATGCAGTTGTCAGGCTCTTCTCCACGATATTTGAAAAGTTATGTCACTCAGGTGAAGACCCCAGTGACTAGAAAAAGAGAGACATTGGACCCATATTTAAAAATGGTGGAAAGGAGAACCCTGGGAAGAATCCACCTGCCAGCTTTCCCTCTGTGCCTGGGAAGATCATGGAACAGATCCTCCTAGAAGCTGAGCTGAGGCACAGGGAGGACAGGGAGGTGATTCGAGACAGTCAGCATGGCATCACCAAGGGAAAATCCTGTCTGGTCAACCTAGTGGCCTTCTATGATGGGGTGACTGCATCAGTGGATAAGGAAAGGACTACAGATGTCAGATATCTGGACTTATGTAAAGCTTTTGATGTGGTCCCCCACAACATTCTTATCTCTAAATTGGAGAGAGAAGGATTTGATGAGTGGACCACTAGGTAGATAAGGAGTTGTTTCAATGGCTGTATTCAGAGGGTGGTCAATGTCTGCATGAAATTTAGTGATGAGTGGTGTCCTTCAGGGGCCCAGAATGGGCCAGTGCTCATTAATGTCTTCATCAATGACACAGACAAAGGGATTAAGTGCATCCTCAACAAATTTCCAGACAGCACCAAGGTATGGTGTGCAGTTGACACACTTAAAGGATGGAATGCCATTAAGAGGGACCTGGATATGCTGGAGAAGTGGGCCCATGGGAATCTCATAAGGTTCAACATAGCCAAGTATAAGGTGCTGCATGTGGGTAGGGGCAAACCCCAGCATCAACACAAGCTGGGTGATGAGCAGATCAAGAGCAGCCCTGCCCAGGATTTGGGGGTGCTGGTGGGTGAGAGGCTGGACATGACCCAGCCATGAGCACTCACAGCCCAGAAAGCCAAACGTGTCCTGGGCTGCATCCAAAGCAGCGTGGGCAGCAGGGCGAGGGACAGGATTCTGCCCCTCTGCTCTGCTCTGGTGAGACCCCACCTGGGACACTGCATCCAGCTCTGGGGTCCCAGCACAGGAAAGGTGTGGATGTGTTGGAGCAGGTCCAGGGGAGAGTGACAAAAATTATCAGATAAATGGGGCACCTATCCTATGAGGAAAGTTGGAGAGAATTGGGGCTGTGCAGCCTTGAGAAGAGATGGCTCTGGAGAGACTTTATTGTGACTTTACAGTACATAGAGGGGGCTTCTAAGAAAGATGAAAATAGACTTTTTAGGAGGACCGTTGCGACAGAACCAGGGGTAATGGCTTTAAATCAAAAGAGGGTAGATTTAGATTAGAAATAAGAAAGAAGCTTTTCATGATGAAATCTTCATGGTGAGACACTGGAACAGCTTTTCCAGAGAGGTCATGAATGCCATCCCTGGAAACATTCAAGGTCAGGTTGGACAGGCTTTGAGCAACCTGACATAGTTGAAGACTACATTCCCCTTGTCTCTCTCCCTGGTGGGACGTTAGACTAGATGACACTTAGTGATCCCTTCTAAAACAAATCATTCAATGATTCTATGATTCATGCATGACCCACATACTTTTCCAGCTGTGTGTAAAGGCATGTAAAAAGGTGTTCATGTGTTTAACTAACTTTTTAAACCAGAGTCTGTAATCTCCAGGCCTTTTCTCATGCTTTGTCTCTCTTGATTAACTCCTTTAATACCTTGAGGAGAACAAAATTCTATTTATCGAGGTTCTCAATTACAAACCAGTTTACTCCATCTAACACCACTTCACTAGCAATTCCATGGAAGAAGAAATTTGTTGGAACACTCTTTTCAGAAGATGAGTACTAACTGAAGTCTTGCACCACTTTAATATAACAGATGGGCCACTTTATTTTGTTGAGCTGTATGAAGCACCTCTCAACGAAAGAAAAAAGAACAAAAACGTTGAAGGAGGAGTTCTTATTGTATTAGCCAAGGATGTGGAGTTTTCAGCACAGCACCCCATTTCCTTTTAACTCCTTCCAACACTTTTTTTTCAGTTCATTAATGGGGATGAGTAAGATACACTAACCATTCACAATGTCCTGTTTCATTTTCTATCAGCCTTATCCCAGAACTATGTTTACTACAGTTGTTGAAACATGTAAAGCTGGTGAAACAAACCATAGTGTGTGATGAATTTTGAAATTTCAAAACCAGTTTTCATCATGGCATATAAAATGCAAAGTTTCTATGTTTTGGAAAAGGAGGTGAAGACAGAGAATAAACCAGAAAGCACAAGATACACTCATGCAGAAAGATGTTTAATTAACTCACATAGGATTGGTGCAAAGCAAACTGTAGAAAGCAGAGAGGGTGCTTATAATCCTAAATTACTCGTGTTTCAGATGCAATCTTAAATATCAGCTGATGATAGCTCTAGGCTTTTTCTCAATCTCTTGCAAAAATATTACAACTAAAAAATAGTAATTATTTTTATTTCTTAACCTTTTTCTTAAATTGAAAAGGGTTTTCAGTTGGAGAACTTAATAAAATAGTATTTTCTTGGCTGTAAAAATATGTGTTTTAAGTTTCACTTTCAAGGGTTTTTTTTTTTTGTTAGTTCTATTTCTTATTTTTATAATAAAATATTCAAGATTGTCTCTCCCTCTCAGGCAGATACTCATTTTTCTATGATTTCTTTTTAAGCATCTTGGCAGACACTTCATATGGTCTTATTTTATGAAGTTTGGGTGTTGTGAATGACTTTAAATATGGAGAAAAAAATCTCTGGTTAGCATTCATCAGTGATATTTCCAAAATCATGGGAGGAAATGAAGTAATATAAATGGGAACAGAACTGCATCTTGATCTTATTAAGAATATCTACACAGTGCTAGTTCCATTTGTTGTGTAGTGTTATAAATAAAATAGTAGAGAGTGTAAAGTAATCCTTTCCTAAGCACCTGTCAGTGTATTTGTCATTCAGTAATCACATCTATCATTTGAGATGATACACGGATTTAGTCCAGGACATAAAAATTATTTTTGTAGTACAAGTATAAAACTAGTTTATTTACCTATACCCATGTTTGTGGTGAACTCAATTTTTAAATGTTGCAAATCAAATAAAAGTTTAGCAAAGTTACAGGAAAATGCAGAAGAAATGGGATAGAGGGAAAAGAGAGAGAGAGGTCTAAATAACTGAACAAAAGTGACCATCAGTTGAATTATAACATTGAAAGAAACAATCAGATTATAATAAAAAGAATAAAAGAGTTCAGAGACTTCAAAGAGATTGGTTCTCAGAGGTACTCTGGAAGAAACCAATTATTTTTTTCTGACCATTAGCTCAGAACTAGACTGTGTATTTTTTGTGTTTGTTGAACCAAGCCAAAAAACCCTCACCTTTACTAGGGTAGATTTGCTGTAGCTGTCCAGGTAAGCACCTATTGCTGCCAGAGTTGATCATCTAATGGAAAATAATGAGACTGAAGTATCACTCAGCAGTACAGAGGTTAAGATATAATCTATTAAGCTGTATTCTGCTCTTATAAATGAAAGCTTGGAGGAACCATATACAGAACTAGCCTAAAGTGCCTCAACAAAAATTCATAGAATCATAGAATACCCTGAGTTGAAAGGCACCCACAAGGGTTATCAAAAGTGCAACTCTTGGCTCTGCTCAAGATGGCCCTGGAAACACATCATGTGCTTGAGAGCATTGCCCAAAGTTTTCTTGAACTCTGTTAGGCTTGGTGCTGTGATTACTTCCCTAGGAAGCCTGTTGAAGGGCCCAACCACCCTCTAGGTGAAAAACCTTTTTCTAATACCTAGGCTAAAACTTCCCTGACGCAGCTTCATGCTCTTCTCTTTGGTCCTGTCACCAGTAACCACAGAGAAAGGGTTGGTGCCTGCCCCTCTTCTTCTCCTCACACGAAAGCTGTAGAATGCTTTGAGACCTTCCCTCAGTCTCCTCTTCCCCAGGCTGAGCAGACCAAGTGACCTCAGCTGCTCCTCATACAGCTTCACCCTAAGGCTCTTTATCACCTTCACTGCACTCTTTGGATGGTCTCTAACAGCTTTGTATCTTATATTGTTACACCCAGAACTCAAGGTGAGGCCGCCCCAGTGCAGAGCAGAGCAGAGCGGGACAATCCCCTCCCTTGCCCGGCTGGTGATGCTGTGCCTGATGCACCCCAGGACACGGGTGGCTCTCCTGGCTGCCAGGGCACTGCTGGCTCATGTTCATTCTTCCATCAACCAGGACCCCCAGATTCCTTTCTGTGTTGCTACTCTCCAGCCTCTTGTTTCCCAGTCTGCCTGTACATCCCGGGTTGCCCCATCCCAGGTGCAGAATCTAGTACTTTCCTTTGCTGAACTTCTTGTGGTTGCTAATTGCCCAGTCCCTTAATTTGTTAAGGTCCCTCTGCAGGCCTCCCTGCCTTCAACGGACTCAACAGCTGCTCACCAGCAAGTATCATCAGCAAACTTAGAATACCTTTCAGTCTTGTGTCCAAATAATTTATAAAGATGTTGAAGAGCATAGGGCCTGAAATTGAGCCCTGCAGAATAACTAGATACCAGTTGCCAACCAGATGTCACCCCATTCACTGTAACCTTTTGTGCCTGACCCATGAGCCAATTGCTCACCCATCACATAATGTGTTTATCCACCCTTGTGCTGGACACTTTGTCCAGAAGGATCCTGGGAGACACAGTATGAAAAGCTATACTGAAATCCAAAAGGAACTGTCCTTCCTTTGTCAGCTAGGTGGGTTTTCTTGAAAGGAAATAGAGTTTAACTTTGAGCAAGACTTTCTCCTCATGAAGCTGCACTCCCTGTGATCAGTGGCTGTGCTTTCCTTTGGGAGTTTTTCAACACCTCCCAGAATAATCTTCTCCCTAATTTTACCAGGCACTGAAGTGAGGCTGGGATGCCTGTAGTTTCCAGGGTCAAGTTTCTTGCTGTTCTTGAAAACTGGGACAATGCTAGCCACTTTAAAGTTGACTGAGACCTCTTCAGATACCCAAGACTGTTAAAAGTCTTGAGAGAGGCCTCACAGTGACATCAGCCACCTCTCTGAGTATTCTTGGGTTAATCCCATCAGGCCTCATAGACTTATAAGGATCCAGCTAGAGCAGCAGATCCCTCTCAATTTCAGGGTTGACTGGGAGCTGATCATTCTCACAGCCATGATCCTCCATCTCAGGGCACTGGGACCCTCTTAGTCCATCATTGATGCTGAAGGCAGAGGCAAAGAAAGCATCAAATGCTTCTGCCTTGTCCACGTCCCTGTTTTGCGAGGTGACCATCCTCCTCAAGTTATAACCCAGTGTTATTTCTTGACTTCCTCTTGCTATTTACAGGTTTAAAAGAGCTGTCCCCCTCTCCCCTGTTCTTTCAGCACTGGACAGCTTCATCTCCAGTTGAGCTTTGACTGTAAGAGCTATCTCCCTACAGTGGTGAGCAGTTTCTCTGTATTCTTCCCATGTCACCTGACCTTGCTTTCACAGGGGTTACAGCTTCCCATTTTTTGCCTTAGCTCCAAAAGAAGATGCCTGCTCACCCAGTCTGGCCTTTTGCCTCATCTGCTTGACCTCCAAAATTTTGAGATTGCCTGCTTATGTGCCATTACAAGGTGGTGCTTAAAAAGTGACCAACACTGATGGATCCCAGCATCTTCTTGAGCATTTACCCAGGGCATCAGTAACTAGTCTGTGAGCAGCCTGAAGTCTGCTGTCCTCACGTACAAAGTGGAAGGTTTGCTGGTGTTTTTTTCCTGTCAACAGAGATTTTACATTTGATTGCTTTGCTGTCACTGTAGCCAAGACAGCCACCAATCATGACTTCACTCACAAGACCCTCATCTCTTAACAGATCAAGGAGGAAATCTTACCTAGGCAGCTCCCTTAGTATTTGTACCAGGTGCTCTGGGAATCTTCTGAACCTGTTTGTGCCAGCTGTGTGGTGTTATCAATTAACAACTGGTAAGTTGAAGACCCCTATAAAGACAAGAGAAGTTGGTTTGAAGGTATCCCTTAGTTCCTCCAAGAAAAATTCATTGGTGCCATTGTCCTGTCTAGGTGGTCTACAGAAGACTCTCATGATGACATCTGCATTATTTGTTTGTCCCAGAGGGTCTCAACTATGCCATTGCCAGCTGTAAGGTCCATACATTCCAGCACTTTCATTACATACAGCGTCACCAGCCACACCTCTCGTGCCCTGCCTATCCCTTCTGAGGAGAGGGCCTGTAGCCATCCAACACGGTGGCCCAGTCTCACTTCTGCCAAAATACCTGCTATGTAGTTTACTGCTTTATGCCTAACATGTTCAAAGGAGAAGTCATAGCCCAATAACTTTAGAGGAGGGAAAGCTTCCTTCCAGAAAAGTAATTCCCCTTTCAAGACCTATGGAGACCACTGGAAAAAATGCTCTTCACCTCAGTAGACTCTGCAACAGGCATCAAGGTACTGCCACCCCATTATCTAGCTCCTCTTGTGTCCCAGGGCTGACATCACAGGAATGCACAGTCGATGCAGCAGCAACACTTTATTGCTGCAGTCAGTGTAAGTTCAGTTAAAACTGTTGGCAGGAGCTACACCACATCGTGCACTGTGAACAACACTGGTGGAAACGGGAGTAAAACCATTGTAGCAGTCAATGCAAACTGTGTCCTGCTGCGAAGACTGAATTATACACAGAGGGCTGCAGGCCATATCATCAGTGCAATTCCCTTTCTCTTTCCCTCTTCTACTTAGAAACTTGCTATCACTGTACAGACTTTTTTAGATTTTTTTTCCCCTGCATTTTACCAGGGAGACAACCCTGAAGTCTCATAACAAAGTATGGTCTTCAGCAGTAAGAAGCAGTTTCAGAACTATTTCTACTTCAGCTACTGCATATAACTACTTTTTTGGATTATCAAGTGGAATAGATATTTTTTACCTATTATGTACATGTTGCAGAGGGTCTGCCAACCTAAAACATGCATAAATCTTTTCTCTAAAGAGCATTGAATGCTGGGGTCTAAAACTGCAGTGGCAACTCTCTCGGTTCAAAGCCTAGTGCAAAACTGACATTTATGTGATACAATTATATAATCAGGCTGAGAATTTAATGAGAAGCAATGGACTGGTTTTTGAGAAAATTTTGAGTTGGTTCAGAAACCAGCTAAAGTACCTAAGGCAAGCTGAAGGAGTCAAGTATAGAGTAATCTGAGATGGAGCATTTTATCAATTATTTGTTTTCTATTACCTACCTTTTGAGATTATCAGGATGTAATTTACAATGCCATACCTGAATCTGAGTGATCTCTCTGCCTAGATCTCTCCCAGTAATTTCCAATTTAGTATTAGTATCAAAAGCTCAACTAAACTTTATTTGAAAGCACAGTCACAAACAGCTCAACTTTTAGTATACAGGCAACACTTGCTTAACTGCCAACCACATCACCTTCTGCTGCTAGATGAAGACATGGAATTCTGGGTTTGAATAATCACCTTTGTAGAAATTATTTGAATTACATGGATGAATAATAGAAAATCTTTCTATCATTAAAACAATTCTTTTTTTCTCTTGATCACTACTTATATGTGTTTATTTATTATTCAATAAATGTATTCCTAATGCATAAGAGTAACTGAATTCCACATACTTGATAGAAACAGTGTGATGTATTCAGCAGAAATGTTTTATTTGAACAATCACTCTAACAACTGGAGTCACTAAATACACTTTAAACTGGTATTGCATGTATAAAAATATGTTTTTACTTTTAAGCACAGGCCTTGCTTAGAGGCACTCAGGATGAATAGATCTGACTGGGGCAATGACACTGAAAATTACAGCACCCTTTGCACTTGCAGGTTTGAATGAGACCTGAGTAAAGATTGATACATTCATTTCCATGGGAAATTTTAACATTGAACTCTGAAGAAGTTCAAGGCAAGAATTTGTTGAGCTGACTACTCTCAATCAGTCTCAACAACTTCCAGTTGGCTATATGTACAGAACCAAAGGTGTGAGCAATGTAGAAAAAGCTCATAGATAGCTCAAGTTGCCATATATCCTTATTCAAGCACCAGACTTAAGAACTGTACCTGAGGCAGGATGGACGGCAGGCTATGTGATCTTAGTTTTCACAAGGAATGAGAGATGCAGTAATAATAAATATATTGAACTATGATATCAGTATCAGATCAGAATATTTACAATATTTATGCTTCATTCTGAAGCATCCCTCTTTTACTTTTTTCATTTTAATTGTTTCTTTTATTTAATATGATCCAAAATATTTTTTTTAATTTTCAGAAATATAATTTTGAATAAGACAATAAATCTGTTTTCCTCTCTCAAAAGGAAAAACTATCTGTTACAGATATCTGCTTGACAGGCAATAGATTTGTGCATTTGTGTGATCTGGGAAATCTCCGTTTCATTCACGACAGAGACCAGGAGAGATACACTTCTGGCCTTTTCTGTCACAGACAACAAAGAACTGGTTGTGTATGTGGTGGTCAACGGCATTATGACAGGGGCAGTCACCATGAAACTGTGGAGCTAAGACCTCAAGAAAAGCCTAGCAAAGAGAATTACAGAGTTGTTTATCTGGGAAAACCTCTTCAAGATCTTTGAGTCCAACTGCAAATCTACTACTGCCAGCACTGCTGGGTCCCACCTTACTGTTTCTAAGCTCCACATCCACAAGTTTTTTAAATGCCTTCAAGTGACTCAAACTCTTCCCTTGAGAGCCTGTTCCAATGCTTGACCCCCCTTTCAGTGAATAATTTTTTCCTGATATCCAATCTAAACCTCCCCTAGTGCAACCTGAGACCACGTCCCATTTGGCTACAACATCCTTTCAGGTAGTTCTTGAGTGTGGTAAAGATCCCCTCTCAGCCTCCTTTTCTCCAGGCTAAACAATTACAGCTCTCTCAGCCACTCCTCACAGGACTTGGGCTCTAGACCCTTCGCCAGCTACACAGGTCACAGCTTTGGACATCAGCAGATTTAAGATTGTTCTGGGACTCCTTTGTCAAGATCCCACAGGAGACTGTGCTGGAGAGTAACGTAAATAGGAGAGCTGGTACGCTTCAAGGACAGCTTGAAGAGTAGTCCTCCCCTTCAGAGAGCAAGCAAGCACAGAGAAACAGCGAGCGACTGGCTGAGCTCAGAGATGAATAAGAAGCATTCAGAGGAAGTGAAGAGGAAATGGAAGTCAACTGCATGTGAGGAACATAGAGATCTTGCCTGAATGTTGAGCCATGGATCAATCCAATCATCAGCCAGACTAGAAACCACAGAGTTTTGTGAAGGACAAGAAGAGAGGCTTCCTCCAAACAGAAAGGCTAAGGCTGACATGGGTTGGCTATTCAGCAGACATCTCATGACCAAGGGTATCAAACCAGCAAAGTTCTCAACACGTGCCTTTGCCCCAGAGTTCATTTGCAAGATCTGCTTTAAGGCTCTTGGGGCACTGTGGATCCTATGGGCTCCTGGGGATTGTGGAAACTGTCTCACCATCCCCAGTTGGGGGCAGGACAACTTGTGGGCAGCTGGGGCAGGTCTGTGCATTGGAAAACCTCTCTGGGAGGAGATACAGTCAGTATGAGAAAGGTGTCGCTTGGAAAGTTTTATGACACCTGGAAAACTAGTCCTGCATATCAATGTAGCAATATCTATGTTGTGTTTTAGTAGACTTTATTCTTTAGGAGAAGGAATTGCCAAATACCAGTCCTCCAAAACCTCCTCCCACAAAAAAAATGTTGAGAAAAATCAAGAAGTGTGAATGAACCAGGTGAATTAGCTGCCAATTAAGATGTTGGACAAAAATATAAAAAATGTAAGGAGAGCAATTTTACATGAGATCCTTCCAAGAGAAATAATTTTTACAGTGATCACTACAAAGCACAAAGTTAAAAATCCCCATAATATAATTCTATCTAAGTCATTTAAAAAATCCAATTAGTCTCTCAGTGCAAACCTACACAAAGTGTTTTATTTCCTTACATCAGGAATAGACAATGTGATCAGAATCAAAATATGCAGTATTATTCTTACATGGATATCACATAGTGACTACTACTAATTGGACCCTTTAATGAGTGGATGACTCAGTTTTTGCTTAGCAGTTGTTGGCAGTTACAATAGTTCCCTGATTCACTGTGTGATGCATGCCTTTTTATTATGTAGTTCTGTGCCCAGTGCACTGGAGTATATGCTAGTTATAAACTATAAGAGGTCCTGTGATTTTTCACCAGCAGCTTAAAGAAAACTAGACAGTGAGAGCAAATTATTCATTTGAGGAGCTGAGAGGTAAAACATGGAGATGGTAGCAGCTGAGAAAATGACAGAATATTTTATATTCAAAGCAATGTTTTATATAGTTAAGTATTTGAACAAAGTGTGAATAAACAGGGTGTGAATACTACATGGCTTTTTGCCTAAATTCACTTGCCTCCTTATGAGTGAAACAATTACTTAAATTTTCTGAAAGTTTATGCATCTATTTGGAAGACACATACTGTCTCCATGTGTGGCCATGTATGTGACCTCTGATACCTTAACAGAGATGTTTCTGCAATTATTCCCACTGTTCAGAAAGTAAAAGGTGAAGCAAAGTGACGATGCCATATGTTAGTGCTTTTATTTAGTGCTTCTTGCCATTAGTGCTTCTTGCATTTCTTTATAATTTTATTTTCAACCCTATAATTTCTATTGTCAGGCCTGACAGAATGCTTGCAGGAGTGCTGCTGTGGAGGGGGGCTGCTTGTTTTTCACTCTTGGTGAAAAGATGGGAACACAGTCTTTGACAGGCTCTTTGTCATGTATCTAGAAATGTTAAAAAACATCTTGAGAACCAGGGAAATAATAAAATTGAATTATTTTGCTGAAGTGTTACCCAAGGCTTATTTCAATCAGCATTTATTTGCAGGAATTGTTTATAGGGTATCAAGTTGCATAAACTTGCATAGTAAGTCTCAGTTGTTGTGTGCAGTCCATGACTACCATCTGCTTAGAATGACATGTTTGAGGTTTCTTAGTTTCATTCAGTCTAACTGAAATTAAAATATTGACAGCAACAGTTTCTATGATGCATACAATTTAACAAAAGGGCTGCTGCTATATAGGCTTGTTTTGGATTAAAATTACAACTTTATACAATAACACATATAATCTTGAACTAAATATATTTTTACAAAAATACAGACATAAAAGAAGAACTAAATGAAAATTTTAACTACTAAAATATTTTAGATTCCTAGAAGTAAAACCTATATTTTACTTTAATCGATTCAAGTTTAATATGTAACTTGAAAGAAAATAGAACATATTTACTGAGCTTTGCTTTCATTCTCACAGTGGGGTTTCTTTTTTGTTTATTTGTTTTCCATTAGGTAACAATTTTGTTTGCTGGAAAGATCTGGATACTCTGGCATATTTCAGTAGAATAACTTTTGGAGCTTGGGGGATTAGTACTGGCTCCTTCTGCTCCAGCTCAGGGAATTGCTGGGGACATGTAACTCTTTTCATCTCTAAATTGTTGGTTTAATTCTACAGCGAGACACAGATGACTGAAAGTCATTACAGATGATTTCCATTCCACTCAGAAAGATGTGCTTTCAGTTCAGTTCCTAACAGTCAGATGCCCCTGACATAGAACATCAAGCCAATTTACTATAATTGTGTGATTTTTGGGGGTTGTTGTTCTTGTTGGTTTTTTGTGTCGTTTGTGTGTTTGGTGGGGTTTTTTTGTTTGTTTGGTCTTTGGTTTTGTTGCAGCTTTTTGTGTCATGCCGTGTTTCTAATTGCCCACTCTAATGAAGCAGAGCACCCTCATGGTGACCAGCAATGCATTGCTGAGGGGTATAGGGTCATCTCCATGGCTCATTTCTCTTGCTGCTGTGCAGATGAACAGGGTGCTCCAAGTGCCACATTGCCACTTTTAGCACCTACACTGATTTTGAGGGGCTAGATCCACAGAGACTGTGAACACTGAAATTGTATCAATTCGTATCACCTGAGAAGCTGATAAATCCCATCCTTTACTTGCATCCATAACAGCACCACCTCACGGGTACATGGCTTTCTATCTGTTGTGTCTCAGTGAAAGCTGGGCTGTGGTTGTACAGCTGTGCTGGGGATACCCAAGTGGATCTCAGTCACTCTGGACTTTTGAGCTGGCCCACAGAAATCCATATAATGTAGTCTCAGCATAATCCACCTAATGTACGCTCAGCAAGTTTGCTGATGACACGATACTGGGAGGAGTGGCTGATGTACCTGAAGGCTGTGCTGCCATTCAGTGGGACCTTGATAAGCTGGAGAGTTGAGAAGAGAATGAGTTCCACAAGGGCAAATGTAGGATCCTGCACCTGGGGAAGAATAATCCCAAGTATCACCACAGGTTGGGGCTGACCTGCTGGAGAGCAGCTCTGCAGAGAAGGACCTGAGAGTCTTGGTGTATTACAAGTTGATCATGAGCTGGCAATGCCTTTGTGGCCAGGAAGGCCAATGGTATCCTGGGGGGCATTGGTAGGAGTGGGGCCAGCAGGTCAAGGGAGGTGATCCTGCCCCTCTACTCAGCCCTGATGAGGCCACATCTGGAGTTAGTCTTAGGCTCCTCGAGGAGAGGGCAACAAAGATGATTCGGGGTCTGGAGCATCTCTCTGATGAGGAGAGACTGTGAGAGCTGGGTCTGTTTAGTCTAGACAAGAGAAGACAGAGAGGACCTCATTATTACGCAAAAATTCATTAAATGTGGGTCTCAAGAGGATGGTGCCAGACTCTTTACAGGGGTGCCCAGAGACAGGATGAGAAACAATGGCCGTAAACTAAAACACAAGGAGTTCCACCTCAACATGCAGTAGAATTTCTTTACCTTGAGGATGGCAGAACACTGGAACAGGCTGCTTAGCGAAGTCTCTGGAGGCTTTCCAAACCCACCTGGATGTACACTGCTCTAGGTGACCTTGCCTTGACAGGGGGGCCAGATGGGATGATCTCCAGAGGTCCCTTCCAACACTAAGAACTCTCAATCCATGATTCTGTGATATTAACACAATGCAGATTCTAAAAAGGCCAATTTCCTTCTTAAGTAAGAAATATGAAAAAGCATTTCAGTAGCACAGGCCAGACCTTTCTCTTCCTGAACGCTGAGCGAAGTGTCTCTAAATACTGGCAAGATCTAACACGTCTTTTTTCATGTTTAAGCTGTGATTGCTGGCTTTCAGGAGTATGAGTGTGTGGGTACTACCCATGAGACTTCAGGTAGGAGTGAAGCCAGACTCAGAAAAATACCAGGAAATCCAGCTTTCGCCTCCTCCCAAATCTCAGGCCAGACAGAGGAACCCATCTCCTGTCACCAACTGCTTCTCTGTCTGCTTTGTCTCCCTTCCAGAAAATAGATTTACAGCTAAAGTTTCCTTCTTTCTCCTAAATCCAAGCCCCAGTTTCACGGCGTGACACTTCCTAACCCACCCTGGGACCCAGGTATGTCAAGGTGGGGAGAGTATTCCTAGATAAAATGGAACACATTTTCTTTTTCTGCCAGCAGAAAAGAGAAACAGCAGGTGGATGTAGCATCAGGCCATTCATTTATTCAGAGGCCAGTGCATGCTGGCCAGAAATGCTCTGTGTAGGGACATGTTCAAATATGGGAGTGGAAATGAGTCCTGCAGTCACCAACTGTACCTCCCCACATTCCTCCCTGTCCCGTTTTATCTTTCTGCCTTAGTTTAGTTACCAAAATGAACCAGGTTTCCTGTAGGTACACTGAACTCAGCATGAGACAATTCTGCTATTTAAGATGGTAAATTAGCGCTCACTGAACTTTCCATTGCTGCACTTAGCTTGATGTTTTTTATTTGTCAGTTTTATTTTAAGCAATAGCATTTATAATACTTTTTTTATATATGGGTATTTATTTATCACATTTTACTGATAAAGTGTTTTTGCTCAGCTTTAGAATTCCTTCTTTTTTAGGTATTAAAACTCATCTGCAATTAAACTTTATAAGCTGAAAGACACTGCAGTAATAGTACACAGAAGAGAGAAAAAAGAGTTGGTGTAAGAAAATATGGGTTGGGAGAACAGGTTGGGTGACCTTCCCCCGTAACATTTCTCATCTCATAATCTTGCAGTATCCAACTGTAACTAAAAGTGACGATTTCTACTTCTACTCTTGTATAGTAAATGCTTCTGCTCAGAACCCTTTCTCCTTGTAAATTAGTATGTCAGCTGTGGCACAAAAGGGTTTCAATACCTTTTAACAGTTGTGCTGGTCATCAAAAACAAGGTAGACATGCACTGAATTTGTTTATGCATTGATCAGCTTGTTTGAAGACTAAATGATTAGGCACATAAATAGCTACTAGTAAATCTTACTGTTCATTCCTGCAACAGCTGTGTGGGCAGCGTCTGAACAGTCTCTGGACCTCGTGGACTGACATAAAATAGATTAGGACAGAGCTGTGTGTTTGTTAGTGGACATGCAAGTTACATTTACATGCGCACAGATGAAGATTTTGAGTTCATTTTTATAATGAATATGTGATAAGGCACACCTGTGTGGCAGGCATGGCCAGGGGGTAAGTCAGGTCCAGAGTCAGCCAGGAGCAGGACCAGTGGCAGGACTGGAAGGACAGGGACACAGCCTGCCTCTGAGTCTCACTGGGGAGACCAGGACATGGCATGGGTCCCAGTCCCATGGTTAGGGCTGTGAAGCACTCCAGGGGAGATTTGGTAGGGCATAGTAAGACCCATGGGTGCTCTTACCATGTCAGCTCTAATTCTTTATAGCATACCAGAATTAGAAAACAAACACTTGAATCTATTAAAGCATCAACTGACTCTATCATGTTGGAAAAATAAAGTCAAATGAAAATTTCACAGAGTTTTTAAATTGCTTTGGAGAAAGAAGACCCAACAAAGCAAAAATTAGTATATAAAAAAGGAACAGAAAAATGTATCCATTAAAGAGGTAAGAAAAATACTAATGATTAAATTGTTTTCTATACTAAATTAATACTAAAAACTGTGTTAGTTGGTTAATCTTATCTTTCTCAATATCAAAGAAAATGTCTTTTTTTTTAAGGAAACAGTACCACTAGACACAGCAAGCAACAAGCTATACCTGTGCATAAAGGCCATTACTGTGTTGTTTGGTTGTGGTTTTTTTATTAGGCATGGGATTCCTTTACACATTTGGCAAATCCCACTTTTCAAAATCTCCATGGTGGCACATCTGTGTCTCGTTTTACTTTGTGAGTGGACATTTGGCCTGAGCTTTACATAATACATAGTTTAAGAAATATAAATTCAGATAATTTGCCAAAAAGTAAATTCAATTCTGATTTTTAAAGTGCAAAGATATTAAATCAATTTCATGTGATTTTTTGGATGGTATAAAACATAAATATACCACTGTGTTTTTCCGCCAGCATTTTATTTTATGGTTGAATGGACAATTCATAAAATATACTGAATCAGGAATACAGAGTCACTGTAATTCAGGCTTGAATGGTATGTCTTATTACTGAGATATTGGTCAAGGTTTTAATTTTAAATTCAAGATGTATTTTTTGATGATATGCTTCTATTAAATTGGAGAACACGGAAAATGCTTTTAGTTTATAGAATATTTATGCACACTTGCTTTTGATTCTAAGACAGAAGGAAAGTCTCCACTTTCTACTGACATGTTTATTTCCAACAGGTATCTCACAGTTTTTTAATTAACAAAGATGTGTTCTTGTTCTGCTGTTCTCACCTGGACTAGCTTTTGTGATCAAAGTTATAAATCTCTCAAGCTGTAAATTCCTTCCGGGTAAAACTTTGTTATCACATTTCATAGGTACAGGACTGCTATATCAAAAAAAGCCCTTGAAGGAGAAGCGACCAAGATTCAGTTCTGTTTCACCTGCATGCCTTCCTTGATGAAAATTACACATTGCCATGGGTGTGATAGACACAGTTCAAAATAAACAGCATAAGGAGTGTGGCCATTTTCCTAACAATCTGTTGGCTGGTACCAGGATGCTTTGCTGTCATGCTGCTGACAGTCAGGAGCTGCAGTGAACGCTGGGCACAGGAGAACAGTGAACGCTGATTCTGCAGGAGAGGTGTCTCTTCCAGAGAAGTTGAACAACTGTCATCTTCCCTTTGCAGGAACTCTTTTGCAGGACCAAGGAATAGGCTGGTTGCATGAAAGCACGAAAGGAGCTTATTTCATCAGGTTATCAGAAATGATTAAAAGGTTTTCATCAAAACCCATGAAGGAAAATAACCCTGAAAGAAAGGACAGTGAGAGCAAAGGCTACATGCTGCTATGTAACAACATTTCACCAGATCAGAAATGGACACTAATGACAAATGGATGCAGGAGATAAAGCTCAAAACACAGTGTGAATCTGATCGTGCCTGTCTCTGATAGGTGCCTGAGGGGTTTGTTTCTTTTGAGCTTAGGCTGAACTTATAAATATAATTATTCCCATTAAGTCTGACTGTGTTATTTCTAAGCTCATGTGGACTCTGATCTGATCCTTCATAGCCTTAAGCAAACACAAGCAACATATTTTGAAAAAAAATTAAACCCATAATAAATATCTGATTAATTAATGATTGTTTTAACAAAAGGATTTTTTAAATTTTCTTTCTATTTTATTTTTTTTGCCTTTATGTTAAAATGCTTATGTATGCTTCAATACCTAAGAAACATTTATCAAAGTGTTCTTTTCACTGGTTATTTTACAGTTTTATTTTTAATGTTTATTTGAATTCCCAATTATAGGTGAATTTTGGTGCACCATTTCCCTAAGAGTTTACATAGAAGCAGGAGATGGTAGGGAGAACCAAATACTACATTTTAAAAGGGATATTGCTTCTCTATAACACAATATAATTCTGATTTTTCTGAGACAATTTGCTTAGTATTGTAAATCAAACAACTCTTTTTGGTTCATTCCTGATGAACAGAAGCAGGGTTTTTAAAAATTTTTCAAAAGATGGAGGTATTTCTACATTGGCTCTATTCCTACCTTGTTGAATACTAGAACAAAGCGTGACTTAAAAAAAATGTTACACATCATTTATCTGACATAAAGTGTGTAATTTTTGCAACTTGTATGTTGATGGATGATTTGTCTATCTTCATTTTACTGCTTTTTAAAAAATTGTTTTCTCCCATGCTAATATTTATTGATGATTGATGCTGCTCTTGTTCTACTTTTAGTAATTTAAGATGATTAAAAATATTGTGTAAGTTTGTACCTCCCCATTCATCCATAATCCAAACCTCTGTGAGGAAAGCTCTCATAAAGCAAAGCTGTGCTTTTTTGATTTGACACATAGGTTATCTTACAGGTCACAGGTCAGTTCTTACTTTGTGCTGGCTTCTGACGAGGACTGGTGGATTTTGGTGTCAAATTCTACTGTCTTTACAGAGTTTGAACCCTACTTGCATACTGGGAAACTGAAGAGACAAGCATGAAGTTGGTTCCATGCTTAAGAAGTTCTTATCTGCAACAGGTATGATTTTTGTTATATGTAAAGTAATTAGGTCTAGAAGAAAAATTGAAGGGTAATGAAAATAGATGGAGTTACGTATGCTGACAGAATATTGCATTTGCTAGAGAAAAAATGTGATAAGCACAGGAGACAGATGCTTTGGGGAAAACATTTACACTTGAATGCTCACTAAAATCACAAGAAAATGAGAATATTTAGACTTCTTCACAAAATTCACAGCATGATCATCAAAACAAAAGTTCTGTAAAAGCAAATAATAATGTGCATTATATGCCTTATATGCCATTCATGCATGATATTATTTATATAGATGCATTAGTAATGCTGTGCTTGGCCTTGCTGATGCTGACAAGTTCCCAGTCTTCATCTCTGAGAAGCAGAGGCACAGTGGCTCTGTAGATAAGCGTGGAGGAAGGAGATTTTTTGTTGTCTATTCAAAGGTCAAAATTCGACTATAATTTTCACTAGTTAGATCAGTACAGTACCCAGCTTTTAGCCCTCAAGTCTTGTAATTTTACCTAGCTGGGCATAGGCTGAGAGGACCACGATGGCCAGTTATAAGGTGTTTCTCTATATGGCAGGTTGAAACCCCACCAGTGGTTGCCTCAAGTGTCTCAGCCATTTGATTCACATATTAATTGCTTATACTGTTGCCTGGAGCCTAGATGGGAGGTTTTTGATGAATCTATGAAGATATAAAGTACGACCATCCCACTGTTTCTTAAGCTTCAACCTGTCACTTTTAATGATTATGCCTTCATTAAGTGACTTCTATAAAGAAGCAGCAGCAAGGAGGCATCAGCATATTGGTAGCAAGGTAAAAGTAAATTTCTCTTCTGTCAGTGAGCCCTGCCTGTTTCAGGAGCTTTCATTTTGCTCCTTCTTTCTCTGCTTTACTATTTATATTTCAGTATGCTCACTTACTTAGGGGAAACACACTGGAGGGAAGAGACATGGTATTGTGTTGAGCTTTTTCTTGTCAGAGTCTTTCTGAATTAGGATTCAGTAAGGTATCCTGAATAGTTTAAATATGTGGTGGTTGACCTTGGCTGGATGTCTGTTCCCTCACCAAGTTGCTCCAGCACACCCCACCACATCTTCCCACCCCATGACATACTTGCCAAGGCTAAATATTTGTCTGGAAAATTAACAGTATTTGTTAATTTTCTGTCTCATAGTGCATGCTGACAAATCATTTCTTTTCCTATGATGCCTTTTCTTTATTCTAAAGCTCCCAAGCTTTTCTTAAACATTTTTCTGTTATCTTTTAACAGCTGAAACCACCAACAAAACCAATTACTTCAGAAAATTCTTTTTTTGTAGAAAATGGAAAGAAATAGAGGGTACCACCAACATTCTTGAAGAGCAGAAAAACCATTTTTTTCACAAGAGGAATACCATCTAGAACTTAGATGGACATAATGATTCATGCCAATAAGCAGTTAGGAAAAAAAGGGAAATTTTGCATGAAGATCTTATTTATTTATGGCATTTAAATTTGAATTTAGCCTGAAGATATATATGGATTCCAACATTCAGACCTTGGAGCAAATATCCCTGCAGGTCAGACAGATGAATACCTCATCTTTTCACTCCTTATATTTGAGAAATTATTGAGAAAATTTTCTTAGAATAAAATTATCTGTGGCAGGTGCAAACAGTCCTGACTCATCCTTTGTCATAAAGAGAACCCAATTTTCTCACTTTTCTGAAGGTTAAGTGAGCAAGCATTTCACAATATATATCAATTAAAATCAAGTCACATACCCAAAATCTCAAAAATGCTGTGGCAGGCTATGGATGAGACTCACAGTCTGCACAGTAGGTAGTGGAACCTTAGAAACCCTTTGCAGAAATTCAGATGATATACTCTTGCCAAAAAGCAGTGATATTGGTCACTCCTCTAGAGGTGTGAAAAACAGAGATTGAGAGAAATTATTCCTCGAGGATTATTTCTCCTCCGTTTAGGGAGAGTCTCTGTGGATACAATATTGTTGCTAGCAAGACAATTCTTGCTAGCAGCAATATTGTATCAACAAGTCTCCCTTCAGCTTCTGCAACTATATATAGTCTACCACAAAGTATTTTCTTTTATTCTGCTTTATTACTGCTTGAGGAATCCCAGAGGAATGTCATGGAGTCTAAAGTTTTGCAAAATGTAGTGAATGTTGACAGAAACCACAACTAAGGCAAAACAAAACGAAAAATCAATTTAGCGTTTTCATAGGAAAGTGGTCTAATAGTAAATATTTTTTAGAAGAACCCATGTTATCCTCTGTTGAGAAAGAGAGAAAGAGAAAAAGAGAAAGAGGGAAAGAGAAAGAAAGAGAGAGAGAAAGAGGGAAAGAGAAAGAAAGAGAAAAAAGAGAAAGAGAGAAAGAGCAAAAGAAAAAGAGAAAAAAGAGAAAGAGAGAAAGAGCAAAAGAAAAAGAGAAAAAGAGAGAGAAAGAGAGAAAGAGAAAAAGAGAAAGAAAGAGAAAAAGAGAGAAAAAGAGAAAGAAAGAGCAAAAGAGAAAGAAAGAGAAAAAGAGAAAGAAAGAGAAAAAGAGAGAAAAAGAGAAAGAAAGAGAAAAAGAGAGCAAAAGAGAAAGAAAGAGAAAAAGAGAAAGAAAGAGAAAAAGAGAAAGAAAGAGCAAAAGAGAGAAAAAGAGAAAGAAAGAGCAAAAGAGAAAGAGCAAAAGAGAAAGAGCAAAAGAGAAAGAAAGAGCAAAAGAGAGAAAAAGAGAAAAAGAGAAAGAGAGAGAGAAAGAGAACAAGAGAGAAAAAGAGAAAGAGAAAAAGAGAGAAAAAGAGAAAGAGAAAAAGAGAGAAAAAGAGAGAAAAAGAGAAAAAGAGAGAAAAAGAGAAAAAGAGAGAAAAAGAGAAAAAGAGAAAGAGAAAGAGAAAAAGAGAGAAAAAGAGAAAAAGAAAGAGAAAGAGAAAAAGAGAAAAAGAGAAAGAGAAAGAGAAAAAGAGAAAAAGAGAAAGAGAAAGAGAAAAAGAGAGAAAAAGAGAAAGAGAAAGAGAAAAAGAGAGAAAAAGAGAAAGAGAAAGAGAGAAAAAGAGAAAGAGAAAGAGAGAAAGAGAAAAAGAGAGAAAAAGAGAAAAAGAGAAAGAGAAAAAGAGAGAAAAAGAGAAAGAGAAAGAGAGAAAAAGAGAAAGAGAAAGAGAGAAAGAGAAAAAGAGAGAAAAAGAGAAAAAGAGAAAGAGAAAGAGAAAGAGAAAAAGAGAGAAAAAGAGAAAGAGAAAGAGAGAAAAAGAGAAAGAGAAAGAGAGAAAGAGAAAAAGAGAGAAAAAGAGAAAAAGAGAAAGAGAAAAAGAGAAAAAGAGAAAAAGAAAGAGAAAGAGAAAAAGAGAAAAGAGAAAAGAAGAGAGAGAAAAAGAGAAAAAGAGAGAAAGAGAAAGAGAAAGAGAGAAAAAGAGAAAAAGAAAGAGAGAAAGAGAAAGAGAAAAAGAGAAAAAGAAAGAGAGAAAGAGAGAAAGAGAGAAAAAGAGAAAAAGAGAAAGAGAAAGAGAAAAAGAGAGAAAAAGAGAAAGAGAAAAAGAGAGAAAAAGAAAAGAGAAAGAGAAAGAGAAAAAGAGAGAAAAAGAGAAAGAGAAAAAGAGAGAAAAAGAGAAAAAGAGAGAAAAAGAGAAAAAGAGAAAGAGAAAGAGAAAAAGAGAAAAAGAGAAAGAGAAAGAGAAAGAGAGAAAAAGAGAAAGAGAAAGAGAAAAAGAGAGAAAAAGAGAAAAAGAGAAAGAGAAAAAGAGAAAAAGAGAAAAAGAAAGAGAAAGAGAAAAAGAGAAAAAGAGAAAAAGAAAGAGAAAGAGAAAAAGAGAAAAAGAAAGAGAGAAAGAGAAAGAGAAAAAGAGAAAAGAGAAAAAGAAAGAGAAAAAGAGAGAAAAAGAGAAAAAGAAAGAGAGAAAGAGAAAGAGAAAAAGAGAGAAAAAGAGAAAAAGAGAAAAAGAAAGAGAAAAAGAGAAAAAGGAAAAAAAAGAGAAAAAGAGAAAAAGAAAGAGAAAAAGAGAAAAAGGAAAAAATAGAGAAAAAGAAAGAGAAAAAGAGAAAAAGAAGAAAAAGAGAAAAAGAAAGAGAAGAAGAGAAAAAGAAAGAAAAAAGAGAAAGAAAGAAAAAAGAGAAAAAGAAAGAAAAAAGAGAAAAAGAAAGAGAAGAAGAGAAAAAGAAAGAAAAAAGAGAAAAAGAAAGAAAAAAGAGAAAAAGAAAGAAAAAAGAGAAAAAGAAAGAGAAGAAGAGAAAAAGAAAGAAAAAAGAGAAAAAGAAAGAGAAGAAGAGAAAAAGAAAGAAAAAAGAGAAAAAGAAAGAGAAGAAGAGAAGAAGAAAGAGAAAAGAGAAAAAGAAAGAGAAGAAAAGAAGAAAGAGAAAAGAGAAAAAGAAAGAGAAGAAGAGAAGAAGAAAGAAAAAAGAGAAAAAGAAAGAGAAGAAGAGAAGAAGAAAGAGAAGAAGAGAAAAAGAAAGAAAAAAGAGAAAGAAAAAAGGGAAAAAGAAAATGTTGTCTGCCCACACCAAGGGCAAATGAAATAAATATATTTCACTGTTAGCAAACAGTGATTTTGCAGGAAATATGATTTTATACATTTTGTATTCTATTCATTTTCATGACATTGATGAAGAAATATTAAAACTGTGTGAGTGCTGAGGATAAATTAATTTATCAATTACATATATGGGACAATGGAGAGTGAGTTTATTTCACCATTTCCAATTTTAATAAAACTGTAATTACTAACTTGTGGAATCCTCATGAAAATCTGTATTTATTACCACTTAATTTGGAGTCAATGACTGGTGTATACTTCACTTTTCTGCTGTGTTGGGGAAGATGAAACAGAAAAGCATTGTAAATATGATTGCCTGACAAAAGATTTTGGGAATATGAAAACTACAGGCAACATCGAAATGAAAGCCACTTTTGAAATACCAGGTCTTAGTTACTGAACAACTGGAAAACAATGGTATGGCCGACTGAAGTAATCCCCTCTTGATTGAACAATACCCTCTGCTTGCAGGCAGGTCCAAGGGTCAGAGCAGACCCTACTAGCTCAGCAGAAGGGGTCCAAAGAGTAGTTTTTAGAAGTTAAGATGTAACACTCTATGGTAATATAAGAACTCTTATAGGCTGTATGTAAATGCTATAGGATTTGTATCTTGTATTAGATTGGTTAGTGACAATTAGAATATTCAGTACAGAAGATGATTTATTGTATTGTAACCAGGACTTCGGCCCCCTTACTTACTTCCTCTTCACTCACTCTTACTCCGCTCTTACCTACTTGCCCTTACTTTTACACTCTTGCTCTCTTGGGCCTGCTCCGAGCTGAGTCTGGCAGCTCTAAGCAGTGCCCCTGTACCCACACCCTTTGCAATAAACCGCATGTTCCAAGATCTGACTTCAGAGATCTCTCGTCTCCATCTGTCCCGACCGTCCAACCCACCCAAGCTCTGACACTGCTGTCTAATGCAGAGGATTAGGAGGCAGCTTAGAATAAGCAGTCTTTCTTTTGAACCCTCACAGTTCTGCACTTGTCCAAGCTGAATTTTGCCTGTGACAATAAAGAAATTGGTTTAGTTCAAAACAGTACACAGAAATTAAAATTTGCTCAAGGACATTAGTGTCTCCATCTTTCTTTTATTCTGCTTGTATGTGTATATCTCCTTTCTTTGAACACATATGAGGTTGCATTACCTCGGGAACAGATTCTGTCATTGTTACAGTGGATAATACCGTATTTTGAGTGCAGTCTCACAGAAACTGGTAGATGATACTTCATGTGAAGCAGTCTATAAACTTACAGGGAAGTGCTGGCAGCAACCCATTTCTTGCATCCCTGTTTAAAGTAAAAGAAGTACAAACCCCATTATTACTTAGTTTCTTACAGTAACAGATGAAGGAATGAGGACACATATTGAAAAAAAAGCGCTTTGGATTCACTTGTTTCAAGAGAAGGAAGTTTGCACTTGCCATTTCTTTGTTCTTTTGTTAGTTTGGGTTTTTTTGAGGGCAGAGGTGATGGCAACCTGCTCCACCTTATGACCTGAGATCTGCACAGTATATGGACCACCCACAAGTGACCTTTCAGAATGATTAGATCATGAGTGGCACCAAATTAGATCAATCAGTAACATACATTTGGAATCTATGTTGATTTATATGTGGTAGTGTACAAGAAATAAAGTAAATCACAGACCAAAACCTGTCTTTCACAACACTCATTCTAAAATGAATAAAATATGAAGGTAAAAGAAAGAGAAACTGTTGTGTACATGCAATACGTGACCCACACAGAGTGGGAATAGGTTGTCTAATAGATAGAAGAATGCAATGGTCTGCAGAGGTAGTTCTTGATACTTTTACGTACTTTAATTAAAAGTTTATGTAATAAATATGCTGTAGAAAGCAAAGCTGGATTAGGAATTGCATTGAAGAAAGGGTTTTAAATTCAAAATGACCTTGAAAAATCAGAAATATAGTATGGGAAATAGGAGAAAATTTAATAAGATAAATATGAAGAACTTTATTTGTGTGATAATAATAGACTGCAATCTACAAACTGGAGGGAAGGGAAGCCATCCAGAGGGACCTGGACAGGCTTGAGACATAAGCCAGTGAAAACCTAAACAAGTTCAACAAAGCAAGGTCTCCTGCATCTGCATCTGGGAAATTCCAGATATATTTACAGGTTGAGTGGAGGAGTGATTGAGAGCAACCCTGTAAAGAAACACTTGGGGGTGATGAAAGCCTCAACACTATCTGGCAGTGTATGCTCACAGCCCAGAAAACCAGTGGAATCCTGGGCTGCATCCAAAGCAACATGGCCAGCAGTGGAGGGAGGGGATTTTGCCTCTTTACTCTGGTGAGACACCCACCTGGAACATTGCATCCAACTCTGGTGCCTTCAGCACAGGAAGGACATAGAATTGTAGGAGCAAGTCCAGAGGAGGGCCAATAAGTTGATAAGAGGACTTGGGCACTTCCCTTATAAAGATAGGCTGGGAAAGTTGGGGCTGTTCTGCCTGGAGAAGAGCAGGTTGTGTGGAGACCTCATGGCAGCCTTCCAGTGTCTAAAGCCACCTATAGGGAAGCTGAAAAGGGACTTTTCATTGGGACCTGTAGTGGTAGGACAGGGAGGAACAGGTACAAACTGAAAAAGGGGAAATTTAGGTTAGATATTACAAAGGAATATTTTACTTTGAGGGTGGTTAAACACAAATTGTCCAGCAAGGTTGTGGATGCCCAACCCTGGCTGCATGCAAGGCCAGGTAGGGTCGGGGTCTGAGCAACCTTGTCTAGTGGGAGTGTCCCCGTAATGGCAAGGGGGTTGGGAGCAAATGGTCTTTAAGGTGCATTCCAATCCCTTAATATTATGTGATTCTATGAAATTCAGGATAATATTAGCTGCTTAGAAAACAACCTTGAAAAAAAGATTTTTCAGATGATCGTGAGCAAGAAGTCAGCAACGAATAATCAAGGCTGTAATAGAAGACACTAGGTTGTATTCTAGGACAGAATGTGAACAGAGCTCGTTAGAAATGTTAAACACTTGTTCCTTTTAAGAAAATATTTACCATTAGTAAAGCATTGTGTTGGTAGGGTGTGGGGTTTTTTTTAATGTTGGGCAGCTTGAGAATGATGTACAACATTTTGAAGAATATATGGATCACTAAAAGGGATCTGAAAGAGCTGGATGAGACAGATTAGGGGTATGAAATAAATTGCTTCTGTGAGGAAGTTAAAGAGCTTTTAACTCTTTGAAAAAGTATTTAATTCCAAAGATAATGAAGGAGTAGAGAGGAAAAAACTAGAAATCAGGTATGCCAAAGCTTTTGCAAAGGTCAGAAAGAGGATATTGGGTTAAAATGCAGCACAAAAAATTCACATAGGAATTTTGAGTTTATTTTTATTTCCATTCATAAAGGTAACAAAACAGTACAATGAGTTACTTAAAGGGCTGAGGAGTCTCTGTAATGAAAACAATTATACAACTGATCCTATGTTTCAAACAGTGAAAATAATAGACTACTCCTTGAGTCCTTTCCAGTCCTATTTTCTATAATTTTAATTCTAAGAATCATAACAGGAAGACTTTCTTAATTCACTGTTGTTGGGGTCCCTGCCCCCTGCCATGTAGCCCTGGGAGAGGGGCCCTCAGGGGAGGCACGGGGTTTCCCTGCCCCTGGTCAGCCTCGTTCCCCGTTGGTTGTTTTGTGTTCTGCTGCGCGGCCAAGGACCCTCGGGTCCCGGGATTGAGCAGTTCCTCGGCAGAGCCCGGCCATGGGGCTGGAGAAATAAACATCTCTGAAACATCTAGCAAGAATCCGTCCATATATACTTCTTTCCACGGGCCTCGTTGTCTGATACACGTGTTGCAGTATCCCCACAGTAACACACTGTTATCTATTAATATGACTTTTAACCTCATATTTTGCAGATATGTGCTGTAAATCCTTAGGAGATACCAATTGTGAAGGCATCAATATTAAGAGCAGTATTTTCCCTTGAAAGTAGCTTGGGTAGATGATACAGTTGATTTAATGGGTTGTTCCCTTACTGCTAGTATTTGTAATAGATCACACCGTGTTAATTTATTCTTTCACGTAGAGCTTAAACATCAAATGGACGTTTTGGTAAATAAGTATACTGTGAGTGTAGGGTAGGTTATGAAAAATCACTGAGCTGTGGACCACACTTTTGAAAATATTTAGAATCGTTTACTCAAACCCCATGACCCTGGAACTTGAGGGTAGCAGCTTTGATACAGTCACTGGTAAAATATCTCAATTTGGGGTTTTTTAAAACTTGGGAGAAAGATGCATAAGTGAGGAGGGAAGAAATTAAAATACTGATGAAATTTTATTATTTTATTTCAAAACTTAGCATTAAATTATTATTGCCCTCATGTCCCTTTGTGTGAGCAATTTTCAAGCTGGAGTTAGTTTCTGTTGAAGTTTATGGAAATATTCCTTCTAGATTTCTTTTTCAGGGTGAATAGAGAAAATACAATAATAGAGGTTAGTGGACTTTACCTTTGGATTTAAGGGCACAATAGGTATCACTGGAGCACATTGTAACTCCCTCCATTTACATTTGCCCAGAAGCAGATGCAGAACATAAAAAGCAGGGCTTAAAATCAAATTAACTTTTTAATTTGTTTTGAGTATGAAGTATATGACTGTAAAAATCTGTCTGCAAAACCTGCTATTGAGATCTTTTTGGCTTTTGAAAGAGCAGACACTATTCACAAATAGATTTCCGCTGTAGGAGACAAAGCCTTCCTCTTATGAAATCCCTCTAAAAAGCATTGAGTCTCTGCATGCTGTCAGTGGTACTTCTGAGGCTGTTCATCCCTCATATGTGAGATGATTTTGACTGGTTGTGATGTCAAATGCTGGGATATTATAAGAGATACACAGTGTCTACAAGAAATTCGATTAGTTTAAAATCAATCACAGATACCATCCAGAAACTTAATTAAAGTTTAGAGCTTCTTTTGGCAGAACCATTTGTTCCTGTCTAGAGGAAAAACAATGAATGTATAATACAGTGAAGAGAAAAAAAAGAAAACAACAATTAGGTACAAAAGGTTACACCTCCACTTAAGCTCAAGAACTGAGCAAGCACAGGATGTGGTATAAGTTTGCTAATGTAATAAATCTTGCATTATCATAAAGAAAAATGTAATACACAAAAGTAATGAAACCAGACTTACTAAGTCTAATGTTCTATTTGCATATTAATTTAATCACACCAAAGTATATCTTGCATGTAAAAGTCTGGTTAGAAATGACTGTGTTATGGACTGTGTTATTCTGAATTTGTATAGGGCACTACTGCTTTTTCCTATAGCCAAAGCAAGGGAAGAACCAAAATGTTTAGTCTAAGGCTTTTACTTTTGACTTTATTTTAGACAGTAAAATCCCAAACTTATTAATGTCAGTGTTAACTGGTTGACGTGACTTGCCATGAAGCTCAATTTTTGTGTTTTTGCACAATCTGCATAACTTTCCTCTTGTGTTTCAGGGTTAATGTAAGTCTTTTGTGTAATGTTTCTCTGAAACTGATGTAGTCAGTCTGTCTCTTTGCCCACTTTTTGGAGAAAAAAAATAAATTGTGGGGCATAATAATGAACAGTAATGAAGCAGACATGTAATCCTTTTCCTTATCATTACAGGTGGATCATACAGGCCTCCTAACTAGTTCCTTTGTCGACAGGGTTCATGAAATTAACACCCATATCTTTGTCCTCTTTCTCACTGCACTTCTTTACCTTAGTGTACTTCAGCTCTTACCCATTTATTTCCTATCTTTCTTCACTTGATCTTGTTCTAGTACTGGAATCCACCCACTGTGATGCAGAAATCCTGTTTGTATTGTGCTGTTGTGAAGGGAGTACATGTCATTTTGCATCACAGAAGTTTTTGTCAGGAACCTTTTCATTTTGCTTTTATATAGATATATATATATATATAAAAATGAGTCAGAATATGATAAAAAAAGATGGGGGGAAAGCTGTGGGGTAAGTGATGGATAAGGAGGAGAACAAGTAGCTGATAACCCATTTTTCTTAATATTATACATCTGTATCTGTGATGTAAAGGCATGAAGTGGCAGAAATTCTGAACAATCTGGCTGGGGATTTAGTAAATGATCTGTGTGGGAATCAAGCAAGACTCTGATGTGCTGAGAATAAGCACAGGCTGCACAGTCTCAGCAGTGACAGACTCAGAAGACACAAAGGTTACCTAGCTCACAGAAATACCAGAGAAGCACATGTGTACTACTGTCATCAAAGACATTTGGAACCATCCACTTTATTAAAATAGAGAGCAAGTAGGGGATTCAGGCAATTCTTTCTCATGTTTTCTAGCCCTTCCACTTTTTCTCATAAGTTTTGCTTAAAGTAAGGACATTCCCTAAGTAAACTGTCTTTACACCTACAAGGACTAAATAAATTTTTGCTATTACGGCTGCTTAGATGTGGGTATGGTCCTGATTTATTTGGTCTAGTTGTGCAGAATTAATGAAAAGTCATTGATTTATCAGGTTCAAAGAATACTTTCACGAATAATGTGCTGAAATCTTCCACACAGCAAATTAAAAATTTAATTTTTTTTTTTGCTTTTATGTTGATTTTTTTAGAATATACCCACGTAAGTAAATGTTTTTACTTTCCTTCGCCTCCTTACTATTGTCTGAAGTAACAATAAAATATAACCACTGGGTTTTTTTCAATTAACAATAATGACTTAAGAAATCTTAGTGTGTTTTTTTCTTCAAATTAATTCCTTAGTCTGTTCTTACTTTTCACTGAGGTTATAAACTTCTGAAGATCCCCCAGTGTGGTGGTCCCTCTACAGTACTTCGGAATTTTCACTGGAAAAATGTTATTCTGATTTACAGTAATTCTTTATATATAAATTCATAAAAAAATAAATAATCCCAGGAAAAGCTGAGATGAGAAATTTGTGTGCTAGTGAGACTGTTTCACAATTTTTTGGTCCATTACTTGACATCAGTGCCATCTGTGCTGTTCTTACATTAGGAAGCACGCTTTTTCACTTCTATGAGTCTGTTTTGCCTTTTTATGTCATATTTTTAAAGCTTTCATAAAATTGTGCCTTTTGGTATGATTCGTCATTGATATCATCCTTTAGGTACATGGTTGGTGAGTAATTTTTCAGAGCCTCCCTCAAAAAACCTCACTTTTTTCTAAGAGGTGCCCATGGGCAATGGGCTGAGTCAGTGTGCAACACTCATAAGATTGCTGATTACTACACACTGAAAAATATCTAGCAGCCAATTGGAATGTTGTAGAGATTTTGCTGCCACCTGAATACATTTATTTTGAAATCTAGGCATAGATAGCAATATAATCATGATGAACAGAGTAAATCCAGAGGAAGTTTATGTTTCGGTTTATGCAGCAAAAGCATCATATTTCCTATGTGGAATAGGAGTATGCACTACTCAGACTTTCCCCACGCAATTTAAAATTTTATCAGTGTCAGGCCGTGGTCCAAGGAGGGCTGGCTTTAAGCGCTGGCAAAGCAGGCAGGATGCAAACTATCTGCCAAGCTCCTGCCAGCAGAGGTGAAGACTGACTACTGGAGCAATGCCTGCTTTCCCAGACACCAATTCTTTCTGCATACAAAGTCCTCTATCTTAGCTCCAGCAAAAAAGTGCTGAGTGCCAGTCTCTGCCCCACTTCCATTCCTCTTCCTCAACCCTTTCCTCTTGCTGCTGGACTCCCTTTGGCTCCTTCTTCTCCCTCTCACTCTGTCAGCACACCAAGGAAAAAGAAGTGAATGCTAGTGTATGAAGGGACTGGAAACAAGAGGAGGAGACAGGGAGATCGTTGTTGTCTCTAGTCCTCACTCCAAACGAGCCCACCAACCCCTTTCATCTCTCAGCTAATAGCAGGCCAAACCTTCCTACTTTCTATGTGCTTTAGGAAACTTCACCAATAGCCAAGAAAGAACTTTTGGTTGCTTCTCAGATATGATAGCACCAGTAAAACAGAACATTATTAACACTGTAAACATTGAAACCTAGAGGATTGTTTTTCCCCAAGCAGTTTAGCCTTCATTAGATCATGTTGCCAGATATGTGTGGAATAGATTCCTCGATCTGTACATTACTAGGAGTATATTTTTTACTTGGCACATTTACTGTCTGTTTTGATTACACTTAAATTCTAGCCTATTATCTTCCTCTTCCTTACTATAATTTCTCAAGTTCCCTGATGTGAAGTACCACTACATTTTGCCTCATAAAGCATTATTTAGCCTTTCCAAAGTTTAATATCTACTGAACTTAGTGAAGTTCAGAGAAAGGAAGTAATAATGGTCAAGGATATTAAATACTTTGCAAAAGAGGGACTAGTGGGTGAAGTTCTCTGATCTGGAGAAGAAACAGTTGAGGACAATAACACAGAAGTCTAGGAGAACTTGGATGGCCATATCTCTTCTGGTATGGGAGCAGAGGGAAACAAAACCAGGTTCAGGAAAACTGAAAAATAGTGATTTCTTATGCAGTGAGTTACCAGTCTGTGGAAGTTTTAGCTTAGATGTGGTGAATTATAGGAATTTGAGTTTTGTTTATCCTGACATGAGCTAAGGAAATCCATGGATGGCTGCTAAATACAGAGAACACACCATAGTATCTTATCCTACATATGATGTGGGGGGGGGAAACCATAACTTCAGATATGAGGACAATTTATTAATAATTGATCCAGTCAGGACATCTTTATGCTTTTGTGGGAAGTGGCAATATTAGGTAAATGACAGTTGCCACCCAGAGTTTTCAATTATTTTGATTTCCTAATTATAGCAAAATTGATAAATTTTACTGAAAAAAACCTTCAAAATATATTTAGTTTAAATTCTCCAGCCAACACCTGCAACAGATATTGAACAGATACTATAATAGAAAATACTGTAGAATTTATAATTCTAATAATTCTAATAAATTGGCTAGTAGTTCAGCTCTTGAAGTTGTCTGAAGTATAGAGAAAGTTGTAGCTTGTGTTTAGAGTACAGATCTTTAAGGGTTAACCAGTATTACTTGTTGGCATGTAGGAATAAGTAGGCTATATCATGCCCTTAATTAAATATGCTGTGGCTTTATTTATTTCAGATTTCACTGTAAGTTGAACACAGGGCAAGATTAATAACAGCCAAATTTTCTGAATAAATCCTGTGTAGAACTAAATCAACCACATTTATGCGCAATGATTTAGAGTAAAAGAATAAAACATTTGTCATTATTCATTCAAGACGCTCACTAGGAATTAAATCATAGTGTTGAAGACCAGCTAATTAAAAGCAAACTCTGCAGGGTGCACAATTACAAAACTGTCTAAAAAACTCTTTTAAAAATTATGATGTGGAGAAATCTATGTGTAAATTATTATCAATTTACCTATAGTTCAATAGGTCCTGAAGTTCCAGATATCCTTACTTATGGTAGTCTAGAACATTTTCATAGTCTTTATTCTACTATATTAACATGTAAATGTTACATGTGCAACTTTATTTCATTGCAAACAAAACTGTGGATTGACTTCTGGTTCATAGAGTTCCAAAAAATTTGAAGTTTTCCAGATTCACGATACAAACACTCAGCACAGACATGAGAACAAGACAAGGGTTTCCCATCTGGAGACCAGGACAACTGAAAGAATTCAGATCTTCCCTTTGATATTTGATATTGAGGGAGATCTTTGGCTCAAAGTCAGGAATACTTAACTGCAGAGTGATCTGCTCCTCATCAAGGAGTTAGAGACTATTTTTTTTTTTAAATTTTATTTTTGTAAGCATGTTAATGTTTGAGATGTCGTACAAAGATTATGCTAAATCAGGCATGATGCAACATTTGGTCTTGAATCATAGTACCTCTGCACAGCTTTTAGGATTTTTCTTTATTGTCTTGATTCTGCATATAAGCTGAGCTGTTTGACTTGCATAAGTGCAAGATTGGAAATGCACCTTTAGGCTCTAGCTTTTTCCAAATTCAAAATACCTGTTTTGAACAGTAAGGATAAGTCCCACCTGACAGACACTGAAGGCACGAGTGGAACACTCCATGCTTGTACATGAGCTCCTTCGGCAAATCACTTAAGTAGATAAGGCTGCTGATTGCTGTTGTCTAATATCCAAGCTGATTATAAACATGTGACATTTCAAAGCTTCTCATATTGATGCAAATAAACATGACAAATAGAATGGAAATACTCAGGGTTAGGTTCCTGAGTCACCCTTCTTCTTTAGAATTTTAAATAACTTTATGCATCCGGCTTTCGTCGACCATAATGACAGTGGAAAAATGTAATCTGCAGTGCAAATCTTCTGCTTTGAAAAGATTCATTCCCAAACTGAAACTCAGCAAACTCTAGGACTGCTGTTTAGACAAATGTCAAAGTCATACTGTAAATCAAAATAATTCTGCAGCATATTTCTAAAAGGTCATAAAAAGGCTTGTAAAGAAAAATGTTTCCTCTGAAAAGCAAGATGTGGCCAAAGACATTGCCTACCTCTGCCCTATCTGACTTTGTTAGTGGATATTTTTAAATTAGAATACAAAATAATTGCTAAATCTCATTTTTCGCACAGTGATAACTTTGTGGGCAAATGCTACCTTTTGACCAATATTTCAGTTTGTTTGGTTCTATTCTGTGTTGTTTATTCTATTCAGCTCATACCCTTCCCCTACTTTGGGATACAAGTCCAGCAAATAAGTAAATAGAAGACTCTTTCGCAGTCACAGAGTTCAAATGTTTAATAAATTGTTTAAAAAACCACCAACACAAGAAAAAAAGGAAAATATATTTTCTTGAAAAAAAACCCAGCGGGTTTGATAAAAGGGCAAAAGAACAGGATAAAATAAAATGATTGGAAAGTAAGCTTTGTAAGAAATTTCTAAAAATAATTTTTAAAAAATGTTGCTTTCCTTTTTGTTGGTACTGTTATGATGTTGAATACAGTTTTACCTATGTTTTCTGGGGAGGAAATGAGGCATCTTCATATGAAATTAGTCTCATGACTAATAATTGAATCTTAGAAAGAAAAGTAAATATTCTTTTGGTCGCCCTGTTTGATTTACTCTGAAGCATGTTGTTACACCATCTGGAGGTAGTATGGATGTTCTCTTTTAATCTACAATCTTTCCCAGAGGTAAAAAAGAGAAAAACCTATTAGATGGGTGCAATTCAGCAACACTGGTGTAATTCCAATTTATAATATCTGAAAAAAAATTTGCTTTTGCAACTGGAATTATAGCTATTTTCAGGGTTTTTTTCTGAGATAACACGGGCGCCTATAGTGAAAGTAAATGAGGAAAACATTTCAAAACAAGGTCCCTCTACGTTTCACAATATTGACCTAATTTAGCTCTGGTCAGCTTGGGAAAAATGACAGCTTTTTATTTTTATATGAATCTTTTTACACAGCAACAATGCACAGAAGACCTTGTCTCCTAAAAGAGGACTCCAGCAAACAAAACTTACACTTTTATGAGATGAGACCTGCAGTGCCTGAACCAGACTGCATCTTCTGCCTCTCAGCCCTGTGAACAGCTCTTGAACTGGACACTCAGTGAACAGCTGTATTTCAAACAATCATTACGGAAAAAAAAATCCCAAAGTAGGGGCAAACAGGAATCTGGTGTGGCTGCAGGGCCCATTGCTGCAGGACAATGGGGAGACTGCTAGGGTGTCATGGGAGGGAGCAAAGCAGTTGTCTGAGCCCTGGCTGCACCGTTGTACACAGCACCACAATCTGCCCTGGTAAGCTCCAGCAGAGAATAGCTTTTTTTGTGTAAATGAGAGGCCTTTCAGTTCTCAAGCTAGTGTACAACATCCCCTTCTGCTGAGAGCAAACATGGGGAGTCAGCCAGCACTGAGTTAATTACAGAAGAGCTTCAGCTCTTATTTTAGTGGGACAAAGCTCTGTCACTGCTTCGATGCACTTCTTCCCTTGCACTTCAGAGCTGCAAGTTCATGTCCCAGCTGGAGACTTTGTCCCTTGATGAGACTGTTTTCTGGAACATAATGTTCTTGGTGCTAAAAGCAATTATTACAAAGGGGGAAATTCAATCAGGAAGGCAAAAGCACCGTGTAGTGCCTGTTCACTGATTCATAACTAAGGATAGTAATTAAATAGTAGGTTGGTTTGGACTCTGCCTTTCACAGCAGCTTGCCTCTAAGGCAGCTGCTGTGGTGTTTTGTGGGTTGAATTAAAGAGGGGGGGAAAAGCAACAATAAAAATAATAACAATAAAACTGTCACAGCCAGTTCATCTTTTAAGAAAATATTTCTTTCTCTTGCATTGCATGTAATTTTCTACTGTTTTTAATGTTAGGATCATCCAAGTTCTATACATCTGAATAGCCACACATTCTAAAATCAGTAATTTAAAGGTTTATTTAATCAAAAATGTATAATGCAAACCAATGAGTCATAGGTATGAATCTAATAAATTTCTTTTTTTCTACTGCTGACTGTTCATGGGTTGTTTTCATAGAATGTCTTGCAAAAATGGGCCAAATACACAGCCAATCCCTCCTGGTCAGGGAGGAAGTGGTCTGTGTAGTTTCAAGTTTAGTATGTTATGTGCATGAGTCCTTTCTGTCATTTATGGTTAATAATTAATAGTTAAGATCTACAAGGCCATGCATTTAGAATGTTTCTTGTTTGAAAATTCAAATATAGGGTTTGGAAGGTCTCTCTAACCTGGACAACTCCACCAGCTCACCAGATTGTGCAGAAAAGAAAACATGATGTTTCCCAAAAGAATGAACAACATTTCTGTCCTTACAAAACTAGAGAGAACTGTCATCGAGCTATATATCACAACATTTTGTTTCTGTAAAAACATTCTGTTCTTGCTTTCAATGATCACCTGAGGACAAGAAAAAAATAAAACAAGAAGAAGAAAGAAGATCATTCGCACCAATTAGCAACTACTTAGCTATAATCCTCTTACCTGTTCAACAACCCTATTGCACAGGATGTTCTTCCCATTGACACATGGACTTAGAGAGCACCTGCAGTGCCAATGGCAGTGAAACATACCAAGCCCCAAAGCCTTGATGGTAGACCAGACCCCAGACTCCAAACTGTTACTCTTCACTGTGAGTCAAGGCAGCTCCACTGAGTGGAGACATAAATCAGCTTAACAGCTGTTGGAATGACACATGCTTTTAGTAACTCCAAAGATAACATTGATCAGAAAACGCAGTCATGAGAAAGAAAATCTGCAAATGTAAAACCAAGCAGGTTTGAAGGTTTCTAAAGGCAGCCAAATGTTTGTGCTCTGTTCCTGATTGCTGTTTGCATTCATTCATGTGCTCAATTTAAGAGCTCTTACTGTTTTGACGTAAAAAAATTAGTGAAAGACATCATCGCTAAAATTTGTTTAGGTATTTTGATCTCGTTCCAAAGCAATTTCTTGCTGGAATGTGTGAGAGGTCTAAAGCTGAGAAATCTGCAGAAGAGGATTCTGTGCAAAATCAGATTTTATTCATATACAATACACCAAGTAACCCATTTAACATCAAACGGGGGGCAAAAGGTGGCAGGACAGAAACTCAGAGGTGTGAAATTCCAGCTGGACCCTGTAAGTCCAACCCATCTTATCTTTCTTTTTTTTCCTTCTTTTTTTTCTTTTTTCTTTTTCTCTCTTTTTCTTTTTTCCCTTTTTCTTTTCCTTTTTCTTTTTCTTCTTTTTTCATTTTCCTTACTTTTTCTCTTCCTTTTTCTCTTTTTGCTGTCTTTTTCTTCTTCTTCTTTTTCTTCTCCATTTTCTTTTTGCCTTTCTTCTTCTTTTTCTTCTTCTTTTTCCTTTTTCTTTTGAGCTTTCAGTCATCATTTGTTTTATTTCCTACAACAGAAAAAGAAATTGAATGCAGATAAGACAGTAATTACATTAGACTTTTTTTATGTTTAGTAATTAGCTGATGAATAATGAACATACCAAGCTATTGCTTGATTTCCTTTTCCTTCCTCTCCATATTATACTTTGTCTGCAGAAGTCAAATCACATTGACAAATGGACTTCTTGCAGGTTCCAGTGATTATATTTTGATACATGAAAATGCACCTCTTTGTTAGAGAGTGCAATAGAACATTTCTGTGAAAAGAAATGCAAACTATTTCTGTTTAAGCTGGACAGGAAGAAAATTTGGTATCTATGTCACAATGAAGTCGCAACACAAAATTAGGAATTGATAAAAGGAGAAAGAGAGGAATAGGAGAGACTTTGGTATAGCAAGTCCAGCCTTGAACTATAGTTGCGTAATCTCTTTCTGTACACTTTTACAGTTTTTTCCACTTTCTATTTTTCCTTCTCCTGAGCAGCTTCACACTCTCTCCTCGAAAAGAGCCACCTGCTCAAAAAGATTTTGCAGAGCCTAATACCTAAAAATGAGGAGTTTCTAATTCTGATTTACCATAACCTTTCTGTCTCTACATGTAAGTAAACCATCACTGCTGTTTAGTGTATTCTGTTGTTTTCAGTTCCAGGTGTTGTTTGATAGTGATTGCTTCTAATTTGATATTTATGAATTAAAATAATTAAACTAGTCAATGCTCTTTTTCTAGATGTGTCTCTCTTGGTTTTCTTTGTAGTCTGTGCTCTATCCTGTATTCCTCTCTTTTTTTGGAGATGGGTATCCAGAAAAGGAGTTTTACTTTTGCTTTGTACCGTGGCACTTACGTCTTTTTAAGCCCTCCTGAAGAAATTAATTTGCTTATTTATGGCTACTCTTCTCTTTATTAGAACCACACATTCAGCCTATGTCTAATGAAAACAATTCTTTCATTTTCAGAGTTACTTTCAAGTAATGACCACTCATCTTGCTGCTTATTCCTACCCCTAGTCAGAAAGAAAGAAAGAAAATACATTTTTACATCCATCGCAAGTCTTCATCTCATGTTTGCACTCCCTGTCTCTGCATTTCATCTTGTTTCTTTATCTCCAGTCTTCCAGACTGCCCTTCTTTCTTACTGCACCCTGATTCTTCCTTACATTTACAGTGCCTCCCATATTTGCAATGCATCTTGATGTGGACCTGCATTTTGTGCAAAAATCATGAATGAAATTATTATTAATGAAAATAAGATGACTGCCATGGTAAACCACTAAAGAACTTTACTCCTGACATGACTCAAGCCTCACTGATCAATTTACAGTACAAGCCACTGCAGTGTTTCATTTTGTCATTTTCTGTTGCCACTATATTTTCCTCTACCAACAGAAGTTACTGCTTTTATGGGATACTGGATCAAAATGCCCAGTCAGAAAGGAGCAACCCTATTTTCTTTTCTCAGGTTATTAATAAAGGTACTAACTCACTTTGTCTGGTTAATGCCTTGAGGTATTTCTCCCAGTTTCATCTGAATCATCCTTTGTTCTTTAAGATTTAACCTAATATTTTTATAACATTAACATCACATTAGAGAATTCGACCTGGTTCTTTCTTCCTTTCATTTTCTTATGTACAGACACTATGTATGCAATGTTGTAAGCATAGCTTGCTTAGCTTGAGTATTTATTCAGGAATCCTAATTATCCAGCCAAACACATGAATAGAGAAAAGTCAATGATGGAAGTTGTTGATGAGATTAGGCAAAAAAAGCAGCAATATTACGAATATGTCTCTTTTGGAGACACAGGAAGGAAGAGCATTGTTGTAAAATGATCTAGTTGAAGATGTCCCTGCTCGTTGCACAGGAGTCTAACCACAGAGCTTCAGAGGTCTCTTCCAACCCAAACCATTCCAGGATTCTATCAGTATTAGTGGATGCCAAGTATTAGTAGATAATGAAGTTAAGGAAAAGACTTAGGAGGAAAGTGGAAAAACTGCAGGTTTTACAATAAACTAAAGAATATGTTAGTGGTTTGAGTTTCAGGAGAGTACTGAAGAGGGTTCTGTTCTTGGTGTGCTTGGCTCGTTTTCTGGATGATTTTGAACATATTACCATGCCTGTTTCCCTATATTGAAATTGAGGATAGCATTTTCCAAATTCATAAATGAATTTCGGAAGTATTTCATTCATAATGCAGTTCTTTGTAAGTGGTTTAATTGATATAATTTGTAGATAATTTGTTCTATTTTTATATAATTTATATAAATTTATATAAATTCATGTAATTTGTGCTAAATAATTTTTAACAAGTTTTGACTTATTTTGGACTTCTAGTTGTGAAAATACAACTTAAAAATTTCCTTAAAAATTAAAACCACAAAAGTCCTTTTTTTTCTCCATGCAAGATTCAAATCTGACCTCACTATTATCCTGCTGGCTTTCATGGAATAAGTATAGCTGATATAGGTACTGGTAGAGACAGGGTGTTTCAGCCAGCAGCTGGATCAGCCACATGAAAATGCTTTTCATTAATAAATTATTACCTTCAGTCATTTAACAATGCAAGGTTTTATATCTTGTTTTGAACAATCATATTTTATCTTACTTCATTAACACAGCCAGGAGTATAAATGGAAATCCTCTAGAGGAGCTGAAAAGCGTTTCCATGGCCTCAAGCTGCTGATGCAGCTAATGGTGGCTGTACAATGTCCATCAATAGAATTCACCATCATTCAGCAATGGCAAAAACGGCTGATAGTACAAAGGTCACAACCATAACGTCAATGTGATCATGACACACCGTTAAATTCCCTTCTTTAAGGAGTATGGGGCATACATAAGGGTAGTACTCTGGTGTCTTTCCTTTACTCATGTTGAAGACCAATGTGTAACCTCATTCAATTCATCATGAAAGCTTTTAAGTATCATTGTTCTGAGTGACAAAGCAGGAGCATAATAGATCCAGTGAAGAGGGGAGACAAACACAGTAATAGGTTTGTAAAGCCCTGCTAATTCTAGCACTCTGAATATCACTGGATGAAACAAGTTGCCATGTTGGTTTTGTTCTTTAGAGCATACAGAATATTCTTTTATTAACCATGACATATCTACAGGCATGCTGTATGTTCACACACTGTAGTTAAACTCATATTCAGGTTTTTGGTGTACAGTTTTCAGAATTGTGAGTATTTGCTTGTATTTTGAAATGTGAAGAATGTGCCAAGAGTTATTGGAAGTCAGTGACTTGCTAGCTGAGAGCCTGCCTGGAGAAGGCTTAAAAACTTTTTGTTTGTTCTGCATTTCTGCTATACATTTCAAGAATTAGATTATCAAATGAAATATAATTTCTGTCAGTACAAGCAGTCTAATATTTCTACCCTTGGGAATTTTAACTGCTCTCAATCAAATTTGCTTAACTGCTGCCAGCAGATCTTTTACCCTGAAGACATAATTTGCTTCCCTTTAATGCTTACTTTGCCCTCTTATGGGGAAATTATCTCTTTTCTATTACCATTTCACTGATTCTTCCTTATCATATGTCTTAGTGGATAAGTGTGCAAATTCTTTAACATATTTTCCAGGGGCAGTGTGCTATTTCTTCTCATTAGCTTTTCTTTGGCATTGGAAAAATGTGCAGGATGCAAAATGAGTGTTTCAGGGGTTTGCATGTTACGCGCACACACATGCATACAGGCATGCAAGAGAATGAGAAACATATTTCCTTGCCTGAGCTGAACTTCTCTCTAAGATTAATTCAATGAACTTCTCTCAAGATCTTCAATGAACCAGCATCTTTTGTCTAAAGACAAAATGTGGGATCTGTGTGAATCCATTTTCAGGTAGTTGTGTAGGATTTTGATAGCAGCCAACTGTTAGTTCACTTGCACACAATTTTTCTTTTACTAAACTCTGATGATTGCCAGTTAGAGGAAAGTACATAGTATTTCATTTTATTCTCTTAGTGCTTCAGATGAATGTTTAAATTTTTTGGTTTTATCTTTTAAACTAAGATTTTTACTGCAGCAGTAACAACTTAAGTATAGATCTATTATGTGAAATACAAAATTAATGAGTGTCTGTCCCCCAAAATTGTATTAAAGCATAGCTTATGTGTATATATATCTTTACATAGATCCGAATGTATTCTCATGGAAGCATTTAACTTGATAGAATTTTCAACATTTTTAGAGCATATCCGTACACCCACCTTTCACTACTGAAAACACAAATACAACTCTATTTTTATCAAATAGGAAACTTTATATATTCTATTAATAAAAACATTCAGCTTTGGGATTCTCAGATGTTCTCACGTTCTCCGTTTTCCTTGCAAGCAATTATTTTTCTCCAGAGAAATAGATTTCAAAGCATTTCATTAGACTGCAGCACTTCACTTCTGCCACTGTATGGTGCTGCACCAGGTTGTAAATTCACGGCAGACCTTTGCGAGTCGTGTGAAAAGGGTCATTGTAAATGAATGTTGATCTCCCTAACTCACAATGCAGGGAGAAGGAGAGGGATCTGTTTCCCGAGATACAAGAATGTGCTTCAGCTCCACTTCTCTATGGCAGGGACAGAACGATTGCAGGGAGATTCTGCAGCCAGCACTGGGACTGGTTCCTCCTCTCTCTGCTTCTCCAAGCACTGGCATACTTCGTGCGAAAAATTAGGGCTAGACGTCCTCTGAAACACTCTAAGGTCACCTCGGTAGGGTTTTACAGCCACACTAAAAAGATGTAAGTGATAACCGTTGCCGTCAGAGCAGGTGCTAAATCAGCTCTGTATTTCCAGCTCCAGAGAAGTCCAGGAGGAAGCTGGAATCTCTTTAGCTAAGTTTCACTTTTCCTTTCCTTCAGCTGGTTACACTTCAGAAGGAGTAGTAATCCAGCACCATCAGTCAAAACATCAAAGCCAAACTCCTTGTGAAGAATGACAGAGGGTTTAGTTTTTGTGATAGCACGTTTCATGCAAGAGATGCCAGAGAGCAATAAAGCTGAGGGTTTTTTTGAGAAAATAATAACACCAGTTTTATATTTCTCCATGTATAAAAGGAGCCACAATTCAAGCTTGTAGGGTTGCTGCAAATGCAAAGGGCTCTGCAAGGGGAAATTCAGCTCATACTACTACTACTACTACTACTACTACTACTACTACTACTACTACTACTAAAAACAGTAGAAAGAAAGAGGAGTGCCAAGAAAGATATTAAAATTGATATTTTCAAAATTATTTCTTTTAAGTAGCACATGATGTTAAGATAAAAAAGGAAAAAAGTCTGGTATTCTAACAGTAACTCACCATATATAGCAGCAGTCACAGATCCCTTAAACACTTTCTCAAATTTTTTGCTGTCATCAAGGCATTGCTACTTAACAAAATAAATATGGCATATGTAGCTAAGTTAGTTTTGTATTTTTTTAACTTTTATAGGAATCATAAGTGTGAGTGAGATGGTTTTATTGTTGTTCTTGATGCCTAGATTTTTCATCTTTCTTCCTCATTTGATTTGCATCCTGGTTATTTTTACAGAAAAGTTATATTCTGACAAAATCATGCCTATATTAAAATAAAGGTGGATTTTTTTAGTTTTGTGTGATCAAAATTGTGTAATTAAAAATTATGTTAATCTGGGAGGCCCAGTGGCAAACAATAACGTTTTCCTATATTTAAGGATATACCACTTAAATGTTTTCAATGGTTTTTAGATATTTTGATATTATTAGTATGAGTTAAGCAGGTGGGTATGAGTGTTTAATACTTTCATAATTTTGCCTGCTTTTTTAATCACATGGAATCTATTTATTCTTTACAGTTGCTTTGATCGTAGGAGTTGATTAACTTCAGATATCCACAATGTCATTTTAAAGAAGGGTAGGAGAGAGGAGGGGAATGAGGGGGGCAGAAGCTAAATGGCATTCTTATAGCCTACTTTAAAGAAATTGCAAAAATCCACCTAAGGAATTTCTTTCATTCAACAAAAATGCTTTTGCAGGACAACAAACATCAACACTTGTATTTCCAGTGTGCATCTAAAAATAAAATTATCAGCTCTGGTGTGAATGCCTACTGTTTAAAGATGGACTGAAGAAAATGTGTAATCAAAGATTTCTGGGTATTTCTGGATGTGGAAGATGTGAAAATGTTAAAAAATTTTCACTGAAATTCTCTATCAATATTTGGCTGGGTAATGCAATTGATAAAGAACAGCATTCCATTTTTGAAGAAAAATCTCTGTCTAAACTCGAAGTACTTTTTAAATCTGGGAAAGTTCTAAATAATGATTAATGAAAAACAATCTAATATTATGCCATTAAATAGTGGTAGCTCTTTTTAATATTTAAGATACAAAATATCTTTAGATTTTAAAGTAATGATTTAATTGAAGGTTTCCTTATTATTCTCACCATTTATTCCTTAAAAGTTAAGTTTTCCTTCTTTTATGTTTCTTTGCTTTATTAACTTAACCTCCTAAACTCTTCAAATTTGTAGATGTATAATTGGAAAAAAAATTGCCAAGTATTTTTCCTTTTTTTATTTCTGCAATGTATTCTTGTTTCTGCCTAGCAAAATTGTCATATTGCAATGGAGATGCCCCATCTTTTCATTTTAATGACAGTGATAATGAACATTTTATAAGGCAGAGAAAGATTTTCTTATGTGTTCAATAAAATATTCTCAATCTTTAATCATTCAGGAAAAGAGTTTGAGTCATATTGAAGGAACATGTAAAATAGTTTTGCAGGTTGGTGGAACTACAGCCTGTGATGTGAAAAGCCTTCTAGTTTTCTTTCTACAAAAATTGTGCAAGAACACACAAAATTAAGTTTATTTTAGAATGTGTGACTATCCTAGGATTGTCCTAAATTGATTTTTTTCAGAGAAATTTGATCAGAACTAGTGAGAAGGCGGCTCAATCCTCACCCTGAATATTTTCACGTTTGAAGTCCTTAATTCTTCAGGTTTTACACCTGCACACTGGAGTAGATTTGCAGGGGTGTTGAATACCAAATTTAGTGGTTAAAGTTGATGTTTCAGTGGATGATGAGCACAGCTGAAAAGGCTTGAGATCTATATCTGTACTTCCATTGAAACCAGGATGGAGATGGAAGAAACAAGTACTCTTGTTGGCCTTACCAAAGCACTTGCTTCCTTCCTCTATGATTTATTCTAAGGCTAAAGCTGAGAGACAGGCTGCATTACCAAACTGAGTTTTGGGAGACCAAGACAAGTCCTTTTTGCTGTTATTTGGTGGTAAGATTTTGGTTTGGTTTTGTTGCATGACTCTCATGTAAGTAAGATTTGGAGAAGACATAAATTGAAGTTTTTAAATAATCTGGTTTTCTAAATCAGTTTAAAAATTCTTGGAGTTAAAATCCACTGAGATCTCCACATTCCTACAGTGTCTCATGTTTGTCTGATCATAGGAGCAGTATAATATATAAATATTAAATTTACTTAGGTTGCAAGCAGAAAATTAAAATATTTTTTAAAATAACATCTGAGTTGCAGTCCTAGGGGAAAACAGGTAGCATATAATGCTTAAGGGCCACCTTCCCTGCCATTCTACTGGTCGGTTTTTTCCCCACACAAAACTACTTTTATTTGCTGTTCACATGACAAATTTTTTGTTGCCAAATTTTGTTGCCTTTTTTTGCATTTAGTCATCCTTTCTCTACCTTTTTTTTTTTCTCTTCACCTTTTCAATTGGTATTCAGGTTTTCAACCTTTTCGTCTTGCTCCCTGTTTCCTGCATTGCCAGAACTTTCCTCCTCCACTTGCACTGATGTTTGACTGGTTTTGACAGTCCTCACCATTAACATTTTTTCTTCAGTTCAAGGGGAGTTCTGCTTGCTGCTCTCTTTCATATAGCCCTATTGATCAGTTCAGACAGCTGGTTTAGTTTTCTGCTGCTTCTGTATGCACTCACTTTTCTCTTTGTAATAAGAGCCACAGCAGTCTTCTGAAACACAAGAGGAGCAGAGCGGGCATGGGGCTGGTTGACTTTCTATGAAGACCAGAACTTCCTAGGAGATTTGTCAAGATCCTACATTTTGGCCTTGCTTTGGAGCCTGGAACACATTCCCTATTTCATTTAAGAACAGTCTATAAAATCACTGCCATAAATTTGAGATAGGAATTTACCAAAAAATTTTGGTAGTGCATTCAAAAGAGCCAAGTAATAACTGCCAAATCTGGCTGCCTGTTTAGCCTCTTAAAACCACAGGAAGGCGTTTCAGGAGAAGATTTTCAACATAAGTCAACAGAAACCAAAAACCAAGTGTTTGTGAGAAATTGCATTTCTTAATATGGATATAGAGGCTTACATCTACAGTGTTAGATTGACACTCATGAATCATACGCTGTATATATTGATTCTTAATTGATTTCTTTGTACAGTTATTTCGAGTTCTCGAGAGACTAGTGTCAAAATAAGATATTTAAAATTCATGATGCTTAACACAATCATAATGATATTTTTTTTATCTAGAAATAATAATTCTTCCTCTCCCAAATCTATTATTTTGAATCCGAAGATACATATTTGTATTAAAAAAATGTATGGGGTCAGTCATCAATTAGTAAAATTACACTAAGACGTGATATTTATTAAGTTTGGTTTTTGTTTGTATCTGGTGTTCTAATTTATTGCTTTATGTTAAAATAAACTAGTTATATGCCGATCATGATGGTATCCATGCTGGTGGTAGTAGAAGGTGCTTAATGGCCTACTTTATCTACTTGATCAGATAAATGTTGTCTTGGACATATCCAAAAGTCTGTGAAAGGATTAAATCAGTCTGTTCATGGGATAACAGCACAATATAGGGCTCCTTTATTCTTTCTGCACTCAGAAAGTGGGATTTGAAGTGAGTAGGAATGAAAATAATAAAAATGGTTGTTACAAATACTTTGATTTTACCTATGTATCAGATCAATCATACAAGTGACTTTTGACTTAACTCTGTTTTTTTTCTTTATCTACTCAGTGGCTTTGTTCTTGTCACAGAAAAAAAAGGTTGCTGTAGAGCTGGATTTGATTCTGTGTGCCAGACACCTTTCTAATTGCTGAAAACAGCATATGGCACCATAGAAGATGAAGTTTTGGTTAATCTGTATTTTGCAAGGTTGTTCAAAGTCTAGTCATATTAAATATAAATTAAAGGAGTGCAGATAAGGAGTGCTAAGACTTTGAAACCCTGTCAATGAAGTTTACCTAGATTTGTAGTCAGATGAATTCATTGCAATTATATCTAATATGTACTTAAAAACTATAATGAAAGGATATAAATGAAGCAAAATAAAATTAACCAATGTGTCAAGCAAAATTAATACTTGGTATTGTCACCTTTTGCTGTTCATACATTTTGTTTTCAATAGCAACAGCAACCCAGGCAACTTTTATATGAAACACAGACCTGGTCCAGTAGGTGTGAGATTTGATATATATTACTCTATTATCTCTGTCTATTGCTCTTAATCAGAGGGACTGTGGAGATGGGCTCATAAGTGAGGGAGAATAAAAAAAAAGGATATCTGGTTTGCTTTTGGAGCAGTGCTTTTACCATTAAAAAAAAATCAATAAGTGGATTGGCTGCATTAAGTAAGGATTATTGTTTTTTCCCGTAATCTATCTAATGCATATCATTACCAAAGTAATCACATTATTATCTGCCTCCTCCTTCCTACTTTCTTGGCCAGATGTTTACCCATAACTATTTATAATGGTGAGGTGGGGCTTTTTTCCCCTTCTTCTTCAAAATTGCTTCAAATTTTGTTTCTTCCCAATTCCTTTATTAGTTGTTTGAACTACTCATTACCTCTGAATTCAAAATAAGTGTTTTCCCCCTCCTCCCTTCTGTTTTGATCACATTTGACTAAATCAAACCTATTATTACCTTGAAATCAGTCTTTTCTGTTTCATATTCTGCTATAATGCCATCTCAGATATATTATCACATAAAATACCATGTAATAGAAGAGAGAGAGAGAGAGAGAGACAGGGAGAGAATGTCCTTCAACATAGCAGACTTCAAATGCATGAAGGGTCCCACAGTTAGTAGGGTTAGCAAAGCAGTGCTCTAATGTCCAGAAAAATCAAAGTGAAGGAAACTTCTAGAAATGTGCAATAAGGACTGAAAAAACAGGAAAAAAATTAAGGTGCTCACAGGAAATTGATAACTGGGATTAAAGAAGAAAAGAAAACATGAAAGAGAGAACTCTTAGAAGTGCAAGAAGCAAGTAGAGCTTGGGAATGGTTTAGTGGTGAAATCAATCCAGGAGTATTTACATCAAATGAGAAATTAGGATATACCATTAGTATTAATTCAAAGTCATGGCCCGTGGTCTCCAGCCAATTGGAAGCCATTTTTAGAACTAGATTTGTTCTAAAACTCAGGAAGTAAATTGATATTTATTTTACCAAATTAGTTGTTAACAGTTGCAAACTAAATCTAAGTAGCCAGAGATACGAATCACTGCTAATAATTCTGTATGGATTGTGATGCAGGCATAGACATTTTGCTTTTGTAAGGGCTACATTGTTTAACAGAGATCTGAATTTTGGCAAACCATAAGCTCAACTGGAATTGCTTTTGCTGTTGATATTATTTGACCATTACACATTGTGAGGGTCTTAACCTTGAAAGCTGCAAACAAATTAAGCTTGGAAACATGTGTTGAACAGCCTTTTTGCCAGGCTTGTGAGACCATTCAGCATACAGATGGGTCTTAAATGAACCTCTAAAAATGTCTTTGTTTTCCCACCTGTTACACGGTATTTGCAAATCTTACAAAGATATTGTAGGTTGGACTCGATTCTGACAACACAGACATCACTGAAATAGTGTTGCATAAAGCTGATGTATGGTGATCCTGCAAAATTCTCAGCTGATGCAACTAGCATGACTCCACTTAATTCCATGAGCACAGACTAAAATACAGCGTCAGATAGTCAGAATCAAAACTGATGCAGTAAAGCCATAATGCAAACCTGAAAATATCATTAGTGCTGCATACTACAACTGGTATATAGACCTTCTAGACTATATAGATGTGGATTTATTTTACCTATAAAATACCTGAATTTGTCCAATAAAAGACAAACATGATAATAGTTAATATTCTGCATATCTGAAATGTAAAAATATTTTTATCTATAAATCATAGAAAAAGGCTCTCACAAAGAATCCCATTTAAATAGGAAAACAAGTAATCCCCAAACCCAGGAATGGAAAGATGATAGGTCTTCGTAAAGCAGTACTTTTTACATAAGTATCCCAATGTAAAACTCATTTAACTTGACTAGAAAACATGAAGAACAAGTGAAAAAGATGCTGGTTTAAGCAGAGACAAAAAGAGATCACAATGAGATTTTAATGTTACTGGTGTCAGAGGGGTTTTCCTGTTAATGACAAAAATATTTATTGGGTCTCTCCTCAGCTGTAGATTTCAGAAGGTTGCTTTCCTGTTTTGCTTTCTTTGAATTTTTGCCACTTCAGAAATTTCATTTTTTAATTTGCCTCAGCTGTCAACAGAATCTGAATTGAGTCTCAATCAAATACCTAGGTTTGCCTGGTTTGTTCTAGTTTATATGTTATTTCCACACAAAGAGTATGTTAGCCAAAACATGGGGAGCAGTGAAACAAACTAATAATATGGTCTGCATTGGATACCTCTAGGTTCCTAATTTGGCTGCATTGACTCTGTACCAACATTGCCTCTTTTGTAATGTGACCCAGATCTACCATGTGAGGTCTCCATACAGTAAAAGAATAATGCTTGAGAGAAGGTAAATTGTCAGCTGTGTAATTAAACTTTCAATATACGAAAAATCATGGACTGAATTATAAATTAAAATTGGAAACCATACCAGCTATCAAAGAACCAGAGATTATGAAATATGTTGGGTATTACTTAAAGTGGGTATATTGTTGAAAAAAAATCAGCATCTAGCATCATCTGGGACCAATGGTATGGGCTCCACTGGATTTCATATTTTTTACTATGTTTTACTTATATATACATATATAGGTAAATATAATGTTTAGCACTGAACCTGTTTAACAAAAAAAAAATCACATACTGAGAATGGTGAAGAAGTCCAAAGCAAACACAACAAATATCTCTAAGCACAACAGGAAAGGAACAATTTAATGATGAATGAAACATTATATATTCCATTAATCACATAGTCCATTAAATAATAAAACATGGTTGTTAGCTTGAAATATTATACCAGTAAACATGCAGAAAAGTACTGTTTATATAAAAAAGTACACCTATGCATGACATCATAGCAGCTTCTGAATAAATTAACTTTTTAAACAACTCTGCACCATATTCATACTGGAAATGAGTTGTAAGGTATCTCTTTATTTAATCATGGAAATTAAGGTCTGAGACTTTTTTCCAATGGCCTTTCCTTCCTCAATAAGAACAGGAGAAGAATGTGGGATGAAGAACCTACATACATCTGAATAAAACAGAGTATTGTAAAGAAATTAACTTTTTCTCACAATCAATATTACAGCAACAATCAAAACCAACAATAACCAAGTAGATGTATGTTATTACAGGATTTCAACTATCATTAGTTAAGGAAATTTATAGAATAATTATATACGCATATATATAATATTGAGATGAATAAAAATTAGATTTCAGATGTGCCAAACCACTCCAGAGGGGAAGAAAAACCAATCCCAAAGGAGGATCCAACACCCCTCCCATCCTTAACCCATCCCTCCCCAGCTCCAAAAGACAAACCAAACTAGTTCCAAAATGGGTCCAAAGGGGGAACAATACAATACACTGTCTCACTGCAAAGAAGATCCAAGACAGTGTCTGGAGTCACTCAAACATCCCTGGGAGAGATCCAAAGCTGCCGCAGAAATCTTGTTTCAATCTGTGTAGGAAAGAAAAAGGATACAAAGCTTGGGAAGTTCTCAGAGAGAAAGGCTCAATTTTGGATAAAAATTAAGTCCTTTTACTATTCTATTTTTAGACATAAAAGGATATAAGACATCACCACATCAAGCATGATGATGTTTTCTGTTCTTTCAGGCCAATTTTATTTCTTCACTAATTATTCTCTTCTAACCAGGTTGCCTTTCTGGCTAATCACATCTCATTTGCACTCCAGGGTTTCACCATTTTATAGATCAGAATTATTAAAAGTTAGTTTTCCTACTTGTCTGTCTGATGTGGCAGTCCTGTTTGTTTATAGCACTTGTCTTCCATTCTTGGGCAATGTCCTTCTGCCAGAGGGCTGAAGGGATGGTTTTTTGCTCTACCTAGGAAAATTTCATTAGTAGAGCTCTGTCATAATATGTATTAAAGTAACTATGAAAGTGTTCAATTAATATACAAATTAAGAAGTTCACTTCACCTTGATCATATGTATTGGGTCTGGCTGAGATAAGTTCATTTCCCCTACAGCAGCCCTCACCTTGCTGTGCTTTGCATTAGGGGCTAGAAAGGTGTTGGTAACACTACCACATCATGTATTAAACATCCCTCATAATGACTCGGTCTCAATTTTCAGCATCCAGCATTAAAATACTTTCTATGAGTGGCATTTCAACTCAAGCTTCAACAGTTTAAGAAAAACCATGATTTAGACATTAGTTTTGTTTTGCAACAAAAGGCATTCCCTTACTGTATCAGAAACAGCTCCTGAAATGCATTAATCAAGCCTTAAATAACATGGAAGAAAGTTGATAATTTATGTTTATTTCAGATTGGCACATTGTTATTTTATTTAGCACATGAGAACTATCAAGAACTGCCAAAGGACCTTATACTGAAGCGTGAGTTTCAAAAATGACTCTCATACCTGCCTGAGTCTTTGTAAGAGAGAGCTTTCAGAGTGTTTATACAGGGATCATTAGACATACCTCATGCAAATCTTGCATGAATCTTTGAATAAGAAACACTCAAAGGTCATCATGTGTGAAATATTTAATAATGACACTGCCATAATATGTATGAAATGATGATTTATGCGAAACCACTACTTTCAGTGGCAGCGAATGACAAAGAAACAAAGACAAATTTTGCATCTGCTTGGAGGGATTTTAGAACAGTAACTTCAGGATAAAGGACACATCATATACACCAAAGAATGCGCCCTTCAGGAACTGTTATTTTCCCAATGAACTGGAGCTGGAAGGGTAGTGATGTGCCAGATTAGGCCTGTGCTCTGGGAGGTATATGAGGTTTGTACGAGTCACACACTTTTTCCATGTTCAGGGCATACTTGAACTGAGCACCAAAGAAGAGGACAGAAGGAGCTGGGATAATCAGGGACAGTAGACTGTGAAGTATACCTTGAAGAAAAAGCAAGCCATAAGGTAAAAAAATCTGTGTTTGAATATGCAAAAAGACAGCACAGACACAACAAGTAAAACTATTCAGACATAAAGATGTACAGCAAAGTAAGACTACAGAAAATATGTTATGCAAAACAATCCACAACTGTTCTGTTTTCCTGTCTGTGCTTGTCCTATTAAAAAATGTTTCAAATGACCTGTGCTTAATAAGAAAGCAAAAAAACAAGTAGAATCTTCCAAGGCAAAAATTGGCTTCTGGCACACACAAGTACATCTTGGACTGTCTGGGTCCACTGTTATTTCCCCATATTCTCCTAATTCTTGATGTGGCTGGTTAACAAGATTTAGTAAGCTTGATTTCTTCAAGGAGAAAATATTGCTAAAGGTATGTTTCCAAGTGCGGATTTTATAGCCCTGTTCTTTTGTAACAGTGGTTGTCCTTTCAGTGCTGTGGCTACATGGCTGTACACGTGGTTCTTGTAAAATGAGAGCCTGACGCCTAAGAAAGGCATAAATGAACCATTTTTCCACCTAACAGCATTTTGTGGCTGTTAACGAATACAGCTAGTCAAACAGTGACTGCTTGTGTCTTTCCTATGCTCTGATTTAGCACTTGAGGAGAAAAATTTAAAATCAATGAGTACAGAAGCCAGGGCAAAATGAGGATGGAGTTGGTTTTGTGCAAACCAGGTTGCTTTGTGAGATTTAGCTCAGCAGTTTCAAGATGGTTTGAACTAGGTTACTGTGAAGGCCAGCTGGGATGAGGGTTTCTAGCTGTACGAGACAACATTTCTAATTATGCTTCACACCAAGGCCATGTGGCTATTCAGGAATGTGTTTTTCAAGACAGTGTGAAGGAACAGGCATCAAAACTCTAGGTTAAATCAATAAAATTGTTTAAATGCATCAGAGCATGCTAGTAGGTCAGGATGACCTACCAAAACATGAGCCTGAGTCAACCTGCAGCATGTAGTGCAAAATCTCAGTGATTTCTGTTAGAGTGACTTCTTAGGATTTCTGAAGGGCAGTTTGAATATCTAAATCTTTCTCTGAATATCTAGCTTACACAATTCCTTTCAGGGGAACAAAATTTAGAAGGTCATGTTACAAAAGGTAGAAAAGGACTGAAGACCTCTCATCAATAAAAAAAGATTTTGTAACTTATATACTGTTGATGTACCTTTACACATGCTTTTTTTTTTTTTTTTTTTTTCTAACATTAGCCAAATTACCAAATTATGCACGGTAAGTTTCACCCATACCTAATTGACCTGTGCTTGTGGAGAGCTTTAGTCTAATTAGGAGGTTACACTTCAGTGATCACTTGTGCAGTGCTAGACTCCAATTATATATCAGGAACACAGGAATAAGAACAGAGGTGTAACAAATGGCATGGGGCAGTCATAATTTGATAATGCACAAAATTTCAGAGTAACACACTTATAGACCCCATGTAAAAATAGATAACCAGGACAGACTAGATGTGAGACTGATCTTACAGTAATCACTTTCCTTGAAACAGAAGGCAGCACCCTAGAAGCTTGCATGCTATCAGAATAATGATTATCTACAGGTTATCACAGGCTTTCAAGGTATCTGACTTCTATTCCTACACGATGGCTGTAATCTCTCTGGCCCATTTGTCTTGTGCTTCTTAAGCAAAAGAATGCATGTAAAAGAGCCTCAGTGGGCTTTGCTCTGAGTACACTTTTCCATGCTTTTCACTAATTTGTGAGTTCAGCATTTTTTATTGTCTATCATATGGGAGATCTGAATTTTGCAGAAGTGGGATTCTAGACATTAATCCTGAAAAAGAATTTCTTCCTGTTCTCAGAAGCTGAGAAGAAAAAATATTCTATTTTGTCCTGTGTTGCAGAAAATAACATATTTCACAGCAAATGATTTCCATTGTTTGTGACATCTTAGCTATCCTTTTTTCAATTAAAGATTTTTTCCTAAGCATTCTTCCACACGATGTTTATTCATTAACAGGATGCCCTAGTAAAATCAAAATTCTGTAAATTGTTCTTGAAATAACATCAAAAATAATAATAAAAAGGTCTGTATAAGTGTTGACCATATGTCTTAGCTTATTTGAAAAGAAAAACGTTTTAATTTGTACAAGTAAATACTACTATTAAGTATTTAACTATGCAAGCATCTATGGCTGGTAATTACTGTTGTTTAAATAAAGTCAGATTACTTTCCTAAGAACAAATCTTTGCTACTGATTTCACCAATGCTTTTCAATAAAGTATAATGTACTGGCAGCAACAATAATCATAATTTGTCATAATAATCCTAACTTAGAGGTGATTCAACAAAAATGTTTGTTTTATTAACTTAAAAAGAAAAATCTCCCCTACAGAAAGATTAATATTTTTTTCACTAGAATTATTATTCTTTCATAATGAGAAGTGTTCTTGGAAAATGAGTATTTAATATATAATCAATTAATAAAAACATTAAACCAATTACAAACCACAATTTCTGTTAAATGTTAATTAAATTCAGAGGTATTTTTAATAGGATTAATATGGAGAAAACAAATTTTTAAAAAGGCAATTTAGCCTCAGTATAATGTATTAATCAAGAACAGTGTTTGGTTTTCATAGACATATTTATAGCAATATTTACAGTAATAGTTCATTTAACATACAGAAATTCAATTCATATCCAAAGTGCTTGAAAATTCAGTTAAGCCTTTTGTTTGTGTAGTTGAACATAAGTAAAATATGCAAATGTTTTAATGCAATTGCTAAAAACAAAACACCAGCAATACTCCTTTGATCCTAACAAAAGTGCCGAATTAAGCCTGACCCTGTATTGATGTGCACTTTATTACACTCTTTGAATAAATACGCATCTTAAAATATTTAGTAGCAAAGAACTAAAGTTCTTCAAGATACTGAAAACAGGAAACATAAAAATGTGGCACCAGGGAACTCAGTCTCTTCTTCTCCTTTGTTTATCTCCTTAGTAGTCATGGGGGTCTAAAGAAGATATAACTCAAAATATTAATTCTATTTTAAGTGTGTAAGGTTTGATTTATCATCAAATATTTCTATTCTAAATAAATTAATGACCAAAATGTGTCCTAATGTATTTGAAATTCCAAAATTATCTTAGTTCATTGAATACTAAATTAAAAGTATTTTGAACTGGTCACTCTCATGATCTGGTAAAATTTAATCTGAAAGTTATTGTGAGGTGGTATAATGTTGTGTGAAATTAGTTCATGTTTTACAGAAGTTCTTTTTACTGAGAGGTTTGAAGATAAAACTTTAATTGGAGAAAGAGGCAGTCTTGATTGGGGTGTTTTGTAATAAATAAATAAATGAGCTTTGTAACTGGTAAACTTTAGTTATCTTGCAAGATTCCTCAATAATAATTTGTAATTTTTACCAAAAACTAAACTGGCAAAACTCAATCCAGTATATCATTGTGCTTCTCATAGTAAAACTGTCCTTTTATTCTTCTGAAAGTAAAATACCTGGCATACTTGTTATTCTTTGGAAAGAATCCCTTTTGTTTGCTGTGACATTGCCTTAGCACAGCTTCTCTGGGGAGCACAGCATTTCCAGTTATTTGCAATATCTTCCTCTGTGTGACTGTGGTTAAAGAGCTGAGGCACAGTCAAAAGCGGCAAAACATCCCTCCATAGCAGATATTCCCTTCAAGCATGCTGCGAGCTGCTGAGAGCCTTTTGTCTCCTTCCATTGAGATATTCTCACTAAAACTCTTGAAGAACTCATCAACCAGTCTGTTAGGTATCGCAGAAAGAGGAGACCTTACCACAGGAAAGCAGCAGATCCAATGACACAAAGTCCCAGCTTTTGAAATAGTAAAAATTGCTTAGACATTACTATTCATCTGTGAGATGCAGCTGAGACACTGGGGCAGGAGTGAAAGAACACCATGGTAGAGAAAGTTGTCCAGGACCACTTCTCATGCCAATTCCACAGTTATTTTGAAAACAGGTCTAGAGCTTTCTTCTTGCCACCATTCTCCTAGTGCTCTTAAGTTAGGGACTCACTAAAGAGCAAATACTAATAATTCATAGCACCCACTGCTAAAAAACAGTAATCAGCTTGCTGTTTTTAAATTAGATTGCAAACTTTGAGGATAAATTTACAATTTTGAGTATTATACACCCAATTTCTAACACAGAAAAGAAATCCCCTGGTCTGGATACAGTCATCACATCAAATATAATTTGAACAATAAATAATTGTCCCAGCTTAGATCTAATGAAGACATGGTCTATGTAACATACTGCATTCTAAGTTTGTGTAGCTCTTGGTTTGTGATGCGTTTCCATAAGAAAAGGAGGATGACTGGATTGGGGGGCGGGAGGGGTACATTGTGGAGGAAGGGAGATGGTTGATTGCCTTGGGGAAAACAGACCATGCTGACATGAGGAAGGGAAAGACATAGAGGGCAAAAAGAGGGAGAAAGAGAGAGAGAAGAAGTCCTAAGAAACTGCAGATGGAGTGTAGTAGCAAGCAGAAGGCGCAGCCAGTGTGGTGTCACAGGATGGGTGAAAAGAGGAAGCAATTTTCAGAGGTTGGTGTGGGACTGAGGAGTGTATCGCAAACTAGAAAGGTCCTGTGCAAAGTAACATGTGGGCAGAGGGAAGGTTGTATTTGGACCCTTTTTTTCTCCTACTCAGCCTGCCCTCATGTCTGTTTTTTTTTTCATGTGTAACATTAAATCTACATGTTAAATCTACTCTGTTTTAGTTTTCTATAATCAAACTCTCTCAGTATCAAAGTCTGGATTTAGAAGTTATTTAGCTTTGTCTGTGAAGATATTGTAGATGAAGACCTAGAAAAACTCACCCTAGAACTCTGTTTGAGCAGTTGTCCAGTCATAATCATCTACAGATTAATTTACCGAAGAAGAGTTAGACGGGCTGACAGATGTATTAGTTTCTTGGCCAAATTTACGAGACACTAAAGAAGGTTACCTGAAAATCTTATTTAGTTAAATTACATCTGATAGACCAAGGTGCTGAAAGAAGTGGGATGTGCAAAGTAGTGGTGAACTGACATGATTACAAAGGCATTCAACATATCTAGAAGAAATACTGTAGGGCTATGGAATGGGTAAAATGGCTGACAAAAATGTGAACCAGTGAAAAAGTTTTCTGAGAATCACCCTAAATATCCCCCACAGGACAGGTATGATCTGCCAGATGTAGCCTTCGTACAGATCAATGTTAAATGCAAACTTCCATGGCGAGGAAGTGAGACCTGGCAGAAGTGGGTGGTGTGAAAACATCATGTAAAATGTTTACCAAACCAAGAAGGGGTTCAGTCCTTACATCCCTTCCTTCCATCATGGATAAACCATTACGAATAATGGGCAAATTTCATAATTTACTCCATGAAAACATATCTCTATAAACTTCAGGCAGATAATTCACAGCATCAATTAACATCTTTTTTTGGTGGGCAAAGCAGAATCTTGGCTCTCCCATAATAACCCTGAACTTATATCTTATGGTCTCTCAGTAATAATCTCTCCTTTGTGGTTTTCTCTCATACCTATGCAATTTTCTCCATCTGATGTCACCTTGCGGCTACAGCTTTTCAGCTTACCTGAGCTCTTGCATGAAACTGATGCCTTTGGCTTTGTGTAGGAGAGGCTGTGATGATGAACACCTGTTAGGTACTACAAAAAGGGACAAGCACACCAAGAGCAGACTCACACTCTGCTTTTTCCTCTCACAGAAGGGTTTATACCCAGCACACCTTTTCCAATTCACTCACAAGGCAAACACACTCTTTACCTATCAAGAGAGAAGTTAAGAGGTCTACTTAATGAGGACCCGACACAGACAACAACAGACTAAGCCACCTGTGATTGTCTGCAGTTACTAAAACATCATTGAATGTAAAGCTTCAACGTACTTGGTCTTTTTCCACTGGGCAGTTTTCCAGCCACTCTGTATAGCTCTGCATGGGCTTGTTGTAGTCAAATTGTAGTGCCTAGAACTTTGTCTTGTTGAACCTCATGCCATTGTTCATGGCCCATTGATCCAGCCTGTCCAGGTCCTTCTGCAGCACTTTCTGCCCTCCAGATGGACAGGCCAATCCAACCCGGTGTTCTCCATGAATTTGCTAATGGTAGACTCAGTACCCTCATTCAGATTAAAGATATTAAACAGGATTGGGCCCAACACTGATACCTATGGATGCAGCACCACTTACCTACACTCTCTGGGCCCAGCTCTTACCCAGCCAAGAGTGCACCTGTCCAGGCTGTGGGCTGCCAGGTTTTCCAGGAGAATGCTGTAGGAGACAGTGTCAGAGGCTCTTCTGAAGTCCAGACAGACAATATCCACAGGCTTTCCCTCATCCTCTAGGTGAGTCATCTAGCTGCAAAAGGAGATCAGGTTGGTCAGGCAGGATCTGCCTTTGCTTTAGGTGTGCCGTCTGGGCCTGATCTTCCAGCTGTCTTGTAGGTGCCATAGGATTGCACTCAAGATGATCTACTCCATAACCCTGCCAGGCACCGAGGTCAGGCTGACAGGCCTGTAGTTCCCTAGGTCCTCCTTCCAGCCCTTCTTGTGAGTGGGTGTCACACTGGTAAACCTCCAGTTGTCTGGGACCTCCTCACTTAGCCAGGACTGATGATAAATGATGGACAGAGGCTTGGCGAGCTCTTCCACCAGCTCCCTCATCACCCTAGGATGGATTGCATCTGGTGCCATAGACTCGTGAGAATCTAACTGGCCTGGCAGGTCACTAACTACTTCTTCCTGGATTTTAGGGGGTTTATTCTACTCCCCGACCCCATCTACCAGCTCAGGAGGCCAGTTATCCTGAGGATAACCTGCCTTAATGTTGAAGGCTGAGGCAAAAAAGTGTTAGGTATCTCAGCCTTTTCCTCATCTTTGGTGATTATAATCCCCCCCTTGTCCAATAAAGAATGGAGGTTTTCCTTGTTCCTCCTTTAGTTATTAATGTATTTATAAAAACATTTTTATTATCCTTCACAGCAGTGGCCAGATTAAATTCTGAGCTCTCACCTCTCTTAATTTTCTTTCTGCATGACCTACAACATCCTCAAACACTTCCGGAGTTCCCCCCTCCTAAGGGACAGTAGCAGTTATTTTCCATTCATGACTGATCATACATACAGGATTTATAGCATGTGCTATGTCTGCTGGTATTTATTTAGTGCAGTAACCTCTAGTCATCTATCTGCATTTCCCTTGACTATGATCTTCCTATGCTTTCTTAGGCAAAAAGAAGTGCCCATCTGCTGCTGTCTGTTCAATGGAACAGAAAGAACCTATGGGCTCTCCCCCAGTGTGGCTGAATAAAAAGCATCCATCTCTAGGGCTGCTGCTCCAGTATCTTCTATAAATATTAAATTCAAATATAGACATGTTTTAATACAGATTTCTCGGTTGTTTGTGTTTCTGACTTTGCATTACATTGGTGGAGGTTTCACATCAAATATTCTTCTCCCTATATTTATTTTGGTAGTTTACCCTTGTAAGAACCTCATGTGATCCACACAGAAAAGATTACAGCATTCCCCATAAGAGTTCTCCTTTCCATAGCATGCATATTGCAACAAAGCATACACAAATGGGAATGTTTTGCAGTAAGTGCTGAAAATATGGCTACAAATAACTTGGGGAATGTAAAACTAGTAAGATAGGTCTGTCTGTTTATTTGTTTGTGACTCTTTTTGCAATTTAGGGAGCTGCTTTAGAGTTAAATACTCCAGTAGTAGGTTATAACCTAGTGGATAGAGGCAGCTATTGATCTCTGGATATGCCTACAAGATCTACTTTTCATGGAAAAGAAATCAGTCTCATCAGAGGTGCTGGCTTCTAAAGTAATGATATATAGTTGCATTCAAGAATAATGTGTGAGGAATAGCCTAGGCACATCTTAAGAGCAGGATCCATAATGGGATCCGACTACAGACACTTGGAATTTATTTTAGGCTATATGCTTAAATTCAAATGCAACATGTAGGTAAAATGATAAGAAATATGTATTTATTAGGCATTTTTAAAGGTCTGTATTATGTGATGAGATTTAACAATGTGTAATTTAATAGTATATGTTTAAGCAGCCCCCTTAACTTTGCAACGGGTTCTTCCATTTGAGAAAGCTTGTCAATTCACGTCCAATTTCATTCATCTTACAGGTACTGCTCAAGGGACATCTTCAACAGCAGTACAGTAATGCAGGCAAAGAAGGAGAAAACAGTAAGATTTCCCACTGTACTGCTGGAAAAGTATGATCTATTTGTCATTATGGAAACTTGGTGGGATGAATCACATGGTTGGACTGCTGCAAGCAATGGCTATAAACTGTTTAGGAGGGACAGGCAGGGAAAGAAAGGGGGGATTGTCCTCTAAATTTAAAGAGAAAAGTAAATAAAGGATTGACTACACAGTGCTGTTTATGAAAAACAGCAATGTACATATTGAGAATTCATGAGTGAATATTAGATACCAAGATGGCAAAGGAATCTTTGTGGTTCATGTTTACTACTGGCCACTTGATCAAGGGGAGGTTGTTGATGAAGAACTACAGGAAGCATCATGCTCATAGGGCATAATCCTATTGAGGGACTTCAATTGCCCTGACATCCAGGAAAGCAGTGCAGCAAGCAGCAAGCAGTCTAGGATAATCTTAGACTGCAATGAAGATAACCAGCCCAAACCCCCAGATCTCTTTCTGCAGGGCTGTTCTGCTGCCTCTCTTCCCTCAGTTCGTATGTATAACCAGGACCATCCTTTCCTAGGTGCAGAAAATGTCATTTTCTTTCATTAAATTTCATGTGGTTGTTGATTTCTCAGCTCTCTATTCTATCCAGATCTCTCTGTAAGGCCTCTCTACCCTTCCATGTCACCTGTCCTTGCTTCCAATGTCCATATACTTTCCTTTTCCTGCTCAGTCAAGCCACTCTTCTTGCTTGACTTCCAGCATTGTGGAATTGCCTGCTTCTGTGGTCTTTACAGACGTCTCTGAAAAAGTGACCAGAATTCATGGACAACAATACCTTCAAAAGCGGATTCTCAGGGGACCTTACTAAGTAATTCTTTCATAACTCTGAAGTCTGCTCTCCCTATAGCCAGGGTTGAAGTTTTGCTCCGATTGCCAACAACTTGAAATTCAACTATTTCATGGTCACTGTGACCAAGACAGCCACCAATCACCATTGTGCCCACAATTTCCTCTGTTTAAAAAAAACAAATCTAGGAGGGTGCCCTTCTTACTTGGCTCCCTTGGTACCTGCAATGTTGTAGCAGGTTTGGTTTGTAACTGGGTAGAAACACCAATTCAGTGTAGTGGTTTGGTCCAAAATACTCATTACTGTTTATCTTCTGTGAGATAAGAATTAGGAAAAATGCAAAGCAGGCACCAAACTTGAAAGACTATAAAGAAGTTTATTAACAGACCTAAAAGAAGAGGAAAGAAAAAATCATACCACACCTTCAGAACACTTCTCCTTCCCCCCCCCACCTTCCTCCCTTCTCCCACTGACAATGTAGAAAGACAACCCTTCAGATGTTCAGTCTGTTTACCACTTCCATAATAACCTTGTTCAGTCCATTTAGGAAGAGGAGTCTCTCTTGTTCATGTTATGAAGACATTACCACAACGAGACAGCTGCCTGGGTTGGTTCTCTGCTCGCATGTGAGATGTGAGTCCCTTCCCCTGACTTGCAGCTTTTCCCACAACTGCTTTTGAGGCTCCACTCTTGAAGTTTTTTCGGGTACAATTTTAAGGTTGAGCGGTTCAGAAACAAAAATTCTCTTCACCCATCTCTGGGAGCATTTCATCTCTAAGAAGAGGCCCTTCTCCTTCCCTGGGAGCAAAGGGTCTTCCTCATCTTCATCTCTAGGACCATCTCTGGGAGCATCTCTGGGAACTGAGGTTTTCTCCTTTCCCATTTGGAGCAAAAGTCCTCATCTGGTCCATCTCTCCCTGTCCAAACTTCTCATGAAATTACAGCTGCTTCAGCATCTGCCTATCTCAGCGCAGGTGCTTTTGCTCACAAGTACAAGTTGAGCGCTCCATTCCCCATGCCTTCATGAAATTACAACGGGTACTCTGATATATCATAGCTTTAAAACAGAATTTCAGCTTCAAGCATCTCCTCTTTCTTCTCCCTCAGGTTTTCAGCTCTTCACAGCACTAAAAGGGTTAATCTCACCTAGGCCTTGCAGCTGGAATGTCACTTATCGCTGTTGGTCACATGATCTCTGCCAGACAGTGGTGGGCAGCTTTCGGCTGAATCTTGGCCGCACTGGAGGGGGGGGGGAGCCAGGCCACTCCGGCTGCCCATAGCAGGGCTGGGGTGGGGGGGAGAGGGGGGTTCCACGGCTGGAACAGGGCCCATCGACTCCAGGATGGCCGTGGTCCGGCCCGGCCTGGCCCGAGCAGGGCCTGAGCCAGGCCTGCTGGCCCCCCGCACAGGGCCTGCAGCCACCTGTGCCAGCACCGGAAACGAGAGAGAGAGCTGGGGGGGAGGGCGGTTGTCTATTCTTAAATATGGATCACAGAGGCGGTCACAACTTTAAGTGGCGTAAAGAATTGTCCGTATTCAAACTGGGGAGCTGATAGGTTCTGTCAGGTCACAGAGGAAGCTGTAAGCACCCCTTTGCAAGAACATCACTTCCGGGACCATGCTTGCTAATCCATGAAAAATGTGCATCAGAAATTTCCAGGACCTGTTTGTGTCCCCTGTAAGACACTCGCAGTTGATGGCTGGGAAATTAAAATCATCCACAAGGACAGCAAAGGATGGTCTAGAGATATCCTTTAATTCTTTGTAGAACAATTCATCAGTGTCATTATTCTGGCTGGGCAAGAGATAGTACACTCCCACAACATCTGCTCTATTTGCTTCCCCCTTGTTCTTATCCAGAGGTACAAAACTGTGTCATTGCCAACTGGAAATGCCACAAAATCCAGACCCTCCCTTATGTAGCGACATCCTCTAACCTCTCCTTCCCCCGCTATCCCTCCTGAAGACTCTACAACCATTCATCATGGCACACCAGTCACAGCCTCCCACCAGATTTTGGTTATGGTTATGGTGTTGTCACTGTGGGACTGTCAACACACATGGAGAAAAAAAAGGTAGGTTTTGACAGATCAGTTGAACAATCTTTGCCAATACCTGGGGCAAATCTTCTTCTCCTTTGGTTTCTACATCAGATGGTGAGATCATGTCTTCAGTTTCAAAGGACCTTCTCAGCAATACCAGGGTCATGAGGTAACTAACAATCTTTGTAATCAGAGCTCTGTATGCAGTGCTAGGTGTGTACATTTTTCATGTGTGCATCTCATTTTTTAACAAGAACAGTGTAAACGCCTATGGATTTTAGTGTTCACGTAGAACATGAACGGCGGAAGATTATAATTCAGTCATAATAGGACTCAAGTTTAAGCTACAGAGAAGTTGTTGTGTGCTTCTAGTACAGAGCATGCATTAACAGTATTATCAGGATGGAATGGGCAGCTAGCCCTGCCTGGTGGGATAAATAATTAATGAAAATAGAAATCTACTTAGATATAAAAGGCTTCCTGGTGAACATGAAACAAGACAATAAGACTGGGAACAGCTCCAGGGTGGAAGAGGGTGTATCTCTGAGAAGGACTGAAAACCACTTCAGCCTGATTTGAAGGAGGATAAAGTTGTTTTCTTTTGTTCATGTTTAAAAAATGAAACAAGAGTATAAAAAATCCCTTTGTTAAATAGAAAGTACCAAGATGACATAAAATTTCACTTATGATTTTCTGTGGCCTATCAGGTCCTCATCAGAAAGAAGCACAAACACTTTTTAATGAAAAAATATTGTAAAGATCTCACAGACTTGTATGGTTTTGGGTATAAATACTAATTTAATGTATGTATAGAAGTATGTTACAGTTAATTTAAGTATTGCAGAATTCTATGTCTAAACTTAAAGTCCTAAATTAGTCTTTTGAAACATTACATAAGGAACACCAAATATAAAAATTTCGTAAGCAAAAGGCTACCTATGCTATTACTTAATTTCAAGGCTTAAATGAAAGGTAAAATGTTTAAGTGAATAATCAGGTATCATGTGTATTAGTTTCCAGAACACACTGTGGAGAGATTTTGTGATTTCACATATTTAAAATAAAATGAAAATGTTTACCCTGTTGGGAAGCTGGACACCCTAATACTTAGAATGAAAACTGTAAGCCAGACTAGCCCAAATTTTTTGCTGTGTTCTAAAAGCATAATCTCAGTTTTGAGTGTTCATGCTTAGATGCTAGATACATTATGATTAAGCTCTTTGGCTATAATCTTTTATAATATCCTTTATATTGACTTCTAGATATGAAAAGTGTGAATTTTCTTCCTGTAGGTTAAATAACTTCTTCCTGTTCCCTCAAATTCCTCCTCCTGTCTCACATCTTTTCATCTGCAGTGCAATTTAAATTCCTGCTTTTGGCCTGCTTGTTTGATATATGGTGTCAAAAAGAAGCCAACATTATTTAAACCCAAACACGGTCTCACCTCTTTCTTTTTCTCCTATTTGTAATCCTTTTGTCTGGTCTTGCTGTGATGGTCTGCTCTGTGCTCCTAATTCTGATGACAGCCTTCCTCAATTTCCACCTAAATATGGCTTTCAAAAGATTTCAGCACTTTTAAGAATCAGAATGCTGAAAAATATCACTGCATAATCCAAATTTTATTTAATCTACCTGTATTTTTTACATTTTTATCATATATTTTACAATTAAGTTACTGTGTTGAAACTGAGAGGTACAAAAGATTTTTATGGAGCTTGTATTTTTGTTCCCTGTGGAATCTGCCACACAGGCTACTGTATCTGAGATTTCATCCTGAGCCTTTTGGTTTCCCCATTTTTCTTGTATACAGTACTTCTGTATTTCTTTAAAAAAAATAAAGGAGCAGACAATCTTTATTATCTTTGATTTTATGAGCAACTTAAGGAATATGCAAATAATAAAAAAACCCCCATGTCTTCAACACACCATACACAGTACAGCTATATCTTAAGTGGTGAGGTATAATTGTTCCTTTTTAATTTCTGCATGTATTTTTTCTTTTACAGAGAAGCTGTCTTTGTAGTTGAAAATTGAAAAAAAAATCAATACATTAACTTTAGTATATATTACACTAGGGCCTTATATTCATGATTTTTTTCTTGAATTTTTGAGAAGCAGTTTTTCTCTGGTACTTTTCATCCATCCACATACTCTGGTTAGATATTTTTAAATTCCAGACATCACACAGTCAGAATTTGCAGGTGGTTCTCAGAGAACTTTTTCCCCTCTATCTAGCTACAGAAAGGACAATGCAATTAATAACAGATGGTATGAAATGACCATGTCCTTGAGAGAATGCCTTATTGGCACCTCCTGCTAATTGTATCACATATAATGCAAGTAAAAGCATAATAAATCTGAGCTGGAGGACATTTTATGCAAGAGCTCTTCTCCCTTTCCAGACGGTAAATTGCTCAGCTCTTGAAATATCTATAACCTTGTGATACTCAATGTGCATTAGCTTAATTGCCTTTTTTCTTTTCTTTCTCTCTCCCTCTCCTTGCTCCCCCTCTCTTTTTTAGTTCCCTGGGTCTGTAAGGGCAATTCTATTTTCTTAGTCTGCCTGCCTTATTGCTGTAAGGAAAGGATCTATATTTGCTGTCTTGGACAGAATTTTGTCGTGTCCATTCTGCAGAGTTATTGGTAAATTGTGCTTTTTAAAGAGCTGTAAAGCCCTTTACTTGATACCAGAACATAAGTAAATACTGAAGGAGTTTAATAGAAACCTAGAAGAGCATTCTCATTAACTGTGAGATAGAGTGAGCTTCAAATGGATCAACAGAAAAACCCTACTCTATTTCTGAATATAATACCATGATAAAAAACCCTGATGCACAAGCACAAGGAATTTTTATTTCTTCCAACAATAAATGAGGATTTATTTCTTTCCTGTGGAAAAAAATAAGAAAAGATTGCTGAAGTCTCAAATTCTTGTAGCTCATCTCTATGCACTGATGAAAGAGCCCTGCTTTGGCAGAGTTTGCTTCTGTTGGCAGTGGGGGGTGGGGAGATTGGATCTTGCAAAAGCCCTGTTGCTTTTTTTTGCTTATTTCTCCTTACATTAATACTTTCAATCCTGGCTTTTTCCCAATGAGAAAATAACAGATAAGAGCACAGGAGCATGGCTACATATTTGCTTGGATGAGCTGCCATTCAAGGCACAGAATGATGCCTTAAGTGAATCATATCTGTAGTTGCAAGTGCCCCATCAATGTTTAGTTGCCTTTAAGGTATCACCCTAGCTCTCCTAATGTCTCTGTGGTGAAGACAATTTGACAAAGAATTGGTATTTGTGGAATATTTCAGTAAGAAGAGGCAAATTTTTCAAGTAGTTATTTGAACTCTGCTTGGGCCTGTATCCGAGGTGGAAAGGTGTCAAGCCATTATAATCTATTCCCCTAGAGCCTATCATAACCTTTGGGTGTCTCCTATTCCATGGCATGTGCTGCTGACCCACTTGGGGAATGGAGCTTTCCTCTGGAGAAGAGTAAGACATAACGTATCAGTGCGATCCACAGAGGAAGATATGCATTGAACTGGGAACAAGCACTTCCAAATCCAAGTCCCATTCTTGCTACTGACTTTCTGAATGATTATAGGTCACTTACTTTGTGGTTTTGTTTTTGATCCCTATTCTGGTGTATTTTTAACAGTAAGCTTATGGATGGTGCCTATCCTGGGGATTCCTCCATACTATAGGATTACACAGTAAAATTAGTAACATAACTACCTTGGCAAGTACTATAAAACCCATATTTCAGTATGAAGACTGCTTTAGGAAAACCATATAAATGCAAAAGGTGTTCTTGAGCATGGCAATCTGTTAACCCACTGCTTTTGTGATGCCATGCTCCCCCTCCTGCCCTGCCCTGCCCCTAGTCCTGGCCACTCCCTCGGGTCCTTCCTATTGGTTCCTGTACCCCAACCCCGCCCACGTACCACCCCTGAGCCCGTGACAAACCGTACCTGCGACCGGATCACGAGGTCTCTCTGCCTCTGGGGATCGCGGGGGCAAGCTGTGATTAAAGTCCTCTCAAACCCCTATGGGAGACCCTTCTCACCTCCTTTGCCATCACTGGTTGTAGCGCTGCTAGCTGCCAGAGCAAGATTGCGGAGCCATCTGAAATGGACTACGGCATAGCGACTGGATTGCACTGCCCTAAGCATCCCCACTGAGCTCTCAGGAAGCTACAGCCTGATAAGCTAAATCTAGCACTAAAACACTTGAGAGACAGCTGAAATCTGAGCTCAGTTATTCTTATGATTTTAATTCTTTGTGCACAGCACCTTGAAATGTCCCCTAAAATATGTACGATTTTGTTTGGTTTTGGTAAGTTCATATGACATTTTCTTACTGCAGTTAGAAGAGTGGTTAAATGCGTCATCTCATATGTCCCTTTGAAGACATTATAGTCTGACTGGGTTCACCTAAGTCAATAATAAGATTCTCACCTGAGTCAAGAAAAGAATCTTCAAAATGCATTTTAGCATACATATGCAAAAAAACCCAAAACAAAACCCAACAAATCAACAAACCCAAGCCCAGAAGGAATATTGCTGCGACTGTAGTATATTTTGGTGTCAAGAAGGTGACCAGGAGTTAGTCATAGAGGTAAAGAGTAGAGAGTATGAAAAATAGCTGAAGAAGTGGATGACAGCTATAATGGCTTAGGTAATGACACAATAACTGCTGAAGGTACCAGCTTTTCCAATGTGGTGGATGTTTTGCACTAATTTTCTCTTGTTTTGTTTCTTTTCTTCTTTACTTTTGTTTCGTGAGTTCTTTTACTCAGTTTGGATTAAAAGGCAGACAACGCTAGGTTGTTCTTCGGACTTAGATGTTTATTATTTTCTTATCTATAGCACAGCTGTGCGGGATGTGCCTCTTAGTTAACACGGTTAAAATGGCTGTGAGTTCTAACTTGCAAAGTCTTTTAAGGTCCAAATCACCCAATTATGGAATGCCAACTTATTTGTTTTTACTTATAATCCAATAACTAACAATTCATGATCCACACTGCGGGTTTGTTGACCCAATACCAGAACACCCAGATTTGTGAAGAAGAAAGAGAAAAGAAGAAGAACAAATCCACACCCAAAATCCTCCATATTGTTACACATTTATATATTATTATATCCCAGAAACCTAAATTCTCTAAACCCAGGGTTCTAACAGTTTTGGAATTTTCTCATTTGCATTTACTATTTTATTTCATCAATGATACTACTATATTCTGAATTACTACAGCTGTGCAATAAATTGTGATAACCCTGACATTTTTTGTACATCTGAATAACAGTTTTTAAATTCAGAGTGACTCAGGCTTGGACAAAATACAGGAATTGATGTATAACATTAAGATGCTATTTAGTCCCCTAAGAGGAATTATGCTAATCCCTTCTTTTTATGGAGAGTAAAAATTAACAGTGACATAATGAACTTTGTAGACACTGATGGAAACATCTTGTGTGTCCAATTTGGTTAGATCTTTTAGTTGCAGGTAGGCAGTCAATATAATTTAGTAACTGTGACTGTTCACTTGCAGCATGGAATCTTTTTTCAAGTAGTGCTAATTTCCATAAGGACCATGAAACATGAAGAGGTACATTCATCCCCCAACTGGCAGAATGTTGACCATAATCAAAGATAATTTTCTAAGTAAATCAAAAGACAAAAAATATGGAAAACTCACATTCTCATTGAAAAAAAATTATTAAGGTCTCATTGTAGAAAGTATATATTTATCACACATTGGCTTCCCCTGCTGCACAATATGGATGACAGCACTTAAGTGATATTAGACTGATTTCGTTTGGATCCTATCATGTTTCATTTTTCTGACTAGAAAACTGTAAGTTTACACAACAATGACTTTACCCAGTCTGGTGTTTTCCCATTGCTGAAATAAGGAGAAACTGGTCTAACTTCATGGAGCAATATCCTGGCTTTTTACTCCAGCCTCTTTTCAGACTGGCTCTGGAAGCTGATCGATCTTGCTTTCAAACTGTTCAACAGTTGAATATCAAGAAAATAAAACGAAAAAAATGTGAGCAGGGTTTTTGAAGAGTGTGTTAGGAACTGAATTTAATATTCTGAGAGAAGCCTGGAAGAACGCCAAAGACATAAAAGGAAGCAGAAGAAATGAGGAAGACGTGGATTAGGATAGAGAAGGGAATTATATTTCTCTCCTTCTGTCACAGCTAAAGTCTAGACTGTCTCAGTTGCAAAGTGTATTCATCCCAATAGCAGGTGTCTGTGCAACTGTGTTAACATGTTGAAGGAGTGCTTTGTATGTTAGACAACTATAGTTATCATGCCATAACTTTCCATATGTGTTTAATTTTGAGAGAAATATTATATTTGCATTATCACCACTAAAACACCACTCTTCCTATATACCAAATGTATGCAAAATGAAAGTCAATTTGACCTATGTAAGAAAATGTAGAAGATCATCCTTTGGAGCAGTTGTATTAATACATTCAGTAGGGATGGATTACTGAATACCCAAATATTTAGGTATCAAAACAGGTATTCTTATATATTGAGTGTAGCAATTCACTCATCCTTCCATATTGCTTGTAAATATGGCATTATCTTTGACAATTCTGTCATTTCTTCTTCTTTATATTGTCAATTTACTCTCTAGATTTAGAAATGAAAGGTGTTTTCCTTAAAGGTCATGTCACTTACTTTGGTAAGTAGTTTGGTTGGGTGGATCTGGCTGAAATATAAATACTGTATTCAGATGATGACAAGGCAAAGCTGTCTTTTTACTTAACTGCTGAGAATTTTCTGAGTGGCTTCTCTTTCTCTCAAGTGTCCTGACTCAAAGATTTGTACAAAGCACTGTTACATGAGACAATCCACAAACACTGCTTTTTTTTTGTTCCTAGATACTTGCTGTATCTTATAACTCACTATCAACCCACAGCAGTGCTATACTCTCTCTCTGCTTTCTTGATTTTTTGGCTTTTGTTTTCATAAGGGTCCTCAGATTATAGCATGGCAAAAGAACATAGAAGCTATTGTTTTTGGTGAAATCTAAGGAGTATAAAAGACCAAGGCAGGGATGAATTTCAACACATCACTTTCCTTAGAGTTGAATTTCTCTCATTTAATTCTTTTCCTGCTGCAAGCTTTCCCACATCTCCAATCACTCTATTTACCTGCCTCTATACCTTTATATTTATATTCTTTCTGAACTCACTATACAAAAATGAAAGCACAGAGCTGTGATGATAGTAGCCAGAAACACCAAGGAATGACAATAGTAATTAGAATGCACAAATCAGTAAAACTGTTAAGATTAGAGTAGGGGTAGGTGCAAAGGCAAAACCTACTGCAGCTTTCTGAATGCGACCTCTTCCTAAACATACTGTGAAGTTCATCCATCTTTCAGGCAGGGCAAGTGATCTTATAGAGACTGAAACTGTGTAAATGCAAAGTATTTGTTTGCAAATATACTATTAATATTGATTGACAATATTGATAATACCAAACACATTAGTAATATCAGTGGAAGGGTGCATAAGGGACAGACTAGTAAAACATCTAGTAGGACTGTGGTTGTAAAACTGTGTAAAACAGGTTTTCTGAGTGTGACTCCTGGGATTCTTTTTCATTAATGTTCATCCTTCTTTCCATCCTGGTATGTTAATCTAGCAAATCAATAACACTGATGGATCCTTGAGCCAAGATTTTTCATGTGTCTAGCAACCATACTTCTCATTAGGACAACTATGAATTGATTTGAAACAGAGAACACATCACAAGAGAAGCTGAAAACCGCAATTCAATCTGATGTAGCAACAGAAAGAAAATGTTGTCTACTAGATAACATGAGGAACAAAGGTCTTTGTTCCTTCTTATCCTCTTTTACCTTTTTTTGCATTTGCTATTTCTGAACTGCTTACTCATTTGAGTGGGTGTGTAAGAGCATTTATTGTAGCAAAAGGTTAAGGATATTTCATCAACAAAAATGGATGATTAAACTAATCAGAAGTTTAATTTTCAGAAGTAGAAGAACACAGCTTTTTTCATATAATTGCTTTGTAACCTTGTACCTGTCTTAATAACTTAGCAATCTTGTCTGTCTATCCACAAAACAAAATATGTTTGGAGCTCAAATTTCAGTAACAAGAATCAATAAATATCCAACTTAATACTAGGTGTCATTGTAAAAGGGGAAAATTATTAAGGGAATTACTTATTATTTTCTTTCCCCTCATTTGTCTTCTTTGTTAGTCATTTAATGTCCAATATCTGATTTTGAAATCACCCTGTCTGACCCCCTACATCATGTGCATTATTTCTGCCTATGTTTATAACTGTCAACCTTTTTTAGATAACATATATAACAATATGTTTAAACAGATTAATCACATATAAAAAAAAAATCAAATCCTAAAGAAGCTGTAATGTTAAAAATAAAATACAGTTTTGAAAAGTTCCATAAATAAGAAACATGTACTATGAATTTGCAAAAGCAGCACAAAATAACCTTAAGTAGTACTCCACTAACAGTAATGAAAGTAAAAATAAAGAGTGGAGAAAGCAATCTAACATGTTGGTGTACAGTGAGTGTATGTTGTTATTGAAAAAACCAAATGACACTTAACAAGTGTCACATATGCATCATGATGGGAACAGGTATACTAGGCACAGTTTAACCAAGGTTCATGGCAACAGTATTTTTGGATATTTTACATGAAATGGTAGGAAGAACTTGGACCTTATAGTGAGTCTTAAATGTGTTCTGACAGAGCAGTGTGTATATTGCTGGGGATTTTTTGGTCCCAAATGTAATATCCACTACATATTTACTTTGTATGGAATACATTGTTTCTTACTTAATTTTATGTTCACCTATTTTTGATAAAGCGGTGAAAAACGTGTGCTCAAGGTCTTCCCATATTTACCAGTTAAACAAGAAAGAGGCACAGGGTTAAGACAGTGTGTTAAGTAACACAAAAATTCCTTTTTAAAAGTATTTTCAGGGCTCCTGGACAGATTCACAGCTACAATGAGTTTGGGGGTTTTTTAAACTTAATTCCTCTGTACTAGATTTGTCCTATTATAATGAGATAAGTCTGCTTCTCCTTACAATGATTATTGTTATTAGAAGTGTAGAACTACTTAAAAATATGGAACAATTCAGGATTTATATACATATATATATATATATATATGTATTCGAGGGAAGGGTTTATTTGAGGCTAATTTTCAATACTAACCAATTCAACAAGTAGCCAATGCATTTTATCCAGCAGCATTCTACATCTGGATGTGAAATAGTATCAGAGTTGAAACTCAGCTGTGTAATTATGAATAGTGCAAGTAATAATATGATAGAGTGAAAGTGGTTAACTTGCATTTCAATGTGCAGTAGGAACATTTTTTAAACAATTTCATCAGAAAGCTGACAAGTGGATGACAGATCAATAAATAAGAATAATTCAGATATACACCTTCCTGATTTTCAACTTCTTGTATTATATGGTCCTAATCAATGGGTCAGTTACTTTGCTTCAATAAATTAAATGACTGGCGTCTTCTGATGAGATTGTTAAAACAAACTCATGAAAAACCAAAACTAAAAAATGCAGCATTCAGGGGAAAAAAAAAGGAAGTAAAAAGATAAAATTGTGTTCTTCCTGTTGAAGGAAAAGGGATTTTTTTTTCCATAACTGTGTTGAAAGTTCAACTGAAGTCTTCTTTCGTGCCAGGTAGTGAATTTGCTACACACTGATCCAGTGGCTTTAATCTTGTGTTGCCATATCATGATGTTTTTCAAACCATTTTGTATGAATGGCATGGCCACTGATAGTGAGTCTCATCTAGCTGTCAATTTTGTTTGCAAAATATGATCTCATCTCTGTTGCTGTGGCATTATGATGTTATACAGTAGAGTTCAATTGCTCTCTATCAGCCTCAGCATGTTTAAACTTGGAGGGCAGAAGTCTGAGGTAGCAATTCTTCAGGTATGGTTACTTCCTTTAATAAGAAATTACGAAACAAAAGTTCCAAGTTACGCTATACTAGTGGGAAAATTCAAACTATTGGAGTTCTTTAAAAATAAGAAGTGACTAAAGAGTACACAACTGAACACATGAACTATCAACTGTGAACTATGAACTGTGTCAAAGTTAAACAAAAAAAGCATTCCCATTTTATTTTAAAGATTACAGACTGTTCCTTGTTTACTCTATTACAAGTGATTAATTTTCATTACATGTTTTGTGGATATTAAAGTGTATTTGCTCATGTGATCTGACATGCCCACTACAGAGATACAAATAGGTTGTAATTTGTAATGGTTCATCACTTGCACTTGCTTAAATTTGTATCTATATGAATCAAATTGTCACAGAAATATTCTACTTGCAAAAAGAAAGGTGAAGGAAATTCATCATGTCTGCACTGCTCAAACCTTATGCAAACTTTCCGAAATACTCCTTTTACTTCCCTCACCCTGCCCATGTGTTGCATACCAAGTTGGCAAGGAGAGAAAGCACTCACTTCCCAAGAAAACACTGGATCTGAATTCCAGATGAAAGACTTGAAATTCAGGATGCATTGACTTAGGAAAAAGTGGGCTGCAACCTTGGTCTGTATCAGTGTTATTAACAGTCAATGGACAATACTGTTGAAGTTGTGTTCATGAATGTTTCTGAATGATTTAAGGTAAAAATCTTTGCTATCTCTGATTTGTTTTCTGTCTTTGAATGCAGTCCCTTATGCATGGCATAATTATTGCCCCTACCTGGGGATGAATATCTGCCTCTATCACAGAAGTATAAGAATCTACACTTAAAACTCAGCTTAAGCACTAGCTCTACTATCCCCAAACTGCCATTCTACCTTGTTGAAATGCATTTCTCCTGCTATTTTTTGGATGTGATATTGGTGTTTAGCTCCATGACATGATAAGATGTCTTGTAAATCTGAAAACAAATATAGACACTAACTCACCTGAAAAAGACACTACTCTCTCCATCTGTTGGAGAAAAAAGTCCTTACTTATTTTCTAGTACAGCCAAAAATTGTGTTTTGGACCATTTTCACTCCTTGCACACTTGTATTTCTGAGTTTAAACTAAACACTTAGAAATAAGGAAAACGATCCATGCATCTCATTCACCCTTTTTATTTTCCATTTACTTGGAATCTCAGATTTATGCCCCCATTTTTACGCATTTATGCTCTTATACATGATTCTGGGACTTGCTTTAGAGCTGAGGTTTCTTTACAATAGACAGCCTGTGGTCTCTGGTATAAAGGAGAATTTAGGGATCATGCTGCCAGAATTTAGACCTGTTTTGTTGAAAACCACGTCATACTGAGTTATGACCTGTGCTCTTTAAATTTAATTAACTGACCATATTCAGTTTTGTTTCTATTGACAAATTGAACTTAGGTGAGAAACAAAAGGTACAGAATCAATTAATTATAGATATGAAATATCATGTGAATGTTGTACAAGGCCACAACTGGGATTTTAAGGTTTCTTTATTTTAAATACTTTATCCTTTGCAATTGTTCTTACTTTGCAGATAAACTAGCACATATTTTCCTTTGATTTTCATTTAATCAATCTAAAAGACACTGTCTTGGTTAAATTACTGTGGAGTCTGTACTAATGAGATTTATTTCATGTCACTTGAATGATATAGCTTCCTTATATTATACAGCTTTTCAGTTCAAAAGAGGCAATACCTTTTTAGTTCAGAAAATATACCATCTGTAGGCTTAAAAATGTATCAGAGGGCTTTCAAATACCAAGACAGCTGTCCCTTTTCAGATTTATTATTCAAATTCAGGCAACATTTCACAGAAAGGGAGGTGGGGAAAAACAGGTTACTATTTAATATTATTTATAGACTAGCCTTGGCATATCCTTCAAGTTCTGTAAACCTTGCCAGTAAGCCACTTCTCAAGTACATCAGACCTTTGGCATCAACAGCGGCCAAAATACTACAGACACTTCAGATAAAAAAAAGGGGGAATTAAAAAAAAGAAAACAGAGTTGTTGGGGGAGGGAGGTTGTTGGGTTGCTTTTGGTGTGTTTCCTGGTTTTGTTGTTGTTTTTGAAAAATAATAGTCGCAATTACTTTCTTTTTTTAAGATGATTTTGTAATTTCTCTGTTAGTATTTCCTAGATCTCATCGGTGAACTCTATGGGAAATCATTTGCTTTCAAAAGTGGACCAAGAAGCTTTATGGTGAGTTTACTGGAGAAACAGTTCAAGCTATGATCAGTTTGTGAACTGCTGACTATGTCTGGGAAATAATAGAAATGGAGACCTCATGAGTTTTCCTCTAGAACTGCCATTTTGGGTGTTAGGCAAGCCATTAACCTTTAGATATGTCTGAGTTGAATTTGAAAGCACGGGAGAGGAATTTTTAGGAGAGAAGGTGTGATTCCAGAAGGTACATTTATTACATCAAATGTGAATCAGTTTCAAATTTAATATTTGCAGTAAGCCATTTTTCTATATTCCTCATGCCCCTTATTGTGTGAATAAATTAATTAAACACTACTTTTTTCATACTTGCAGAGTGCTATAAAACAATTTTACTGTAAAAAGAAGTAAATTTGGGGGGGTGAAGACTGATACTGATGCATTGTCCTCATCCATAGTCCTACACTTTGACACCTAAATTTTTTATATACATGCTTTACATGTCTTCCTTTTGTTTCCCCACTCATCTAGCATTTCTGCAGTGAGAAGTGTCACTATTTGAAATTCAATTCATTATACTTTATATTGCATATATGGTTTGTTTCATGCAAGTTGCTGTAATAACACCATCCTTGGTATTGGATGTAAAAAAACACTGTTTAGTGTTTTCAGATCATGGAGAGCACCTTAAAGAACATAAGTTCCCATCATTCTTGTGAAATACATATATATCTCCAATTTTCTGAAAATATCTGAAAGGAAGTCTCTCCATGGTAGTTTAGAAAACTCCAAGCATTCGGATTTTAGAAAGCTTAGCAAATAACAAATAGAACATTGTGGCCTCTGTTAACTTTCTTCTCAAAATATACATGGTTGAGCTGGGATATTTTCCTTCTTATGGAAGCTGGAAAAATTTGTGTATTACTCCCCTCAATATAAATAATAGTTCCACATTTTTTTTTATATCTTCTCTGCAGATTAATTATCCCCTTACCTTTTCCCTTCACTTTTATTCACAATGCTTGTGAATCCTAGTTTCACCTATTCTCCTGTTCTTTGAGCTTAACAGGTATTCCTTTGGAAGCTTAACAGATATTCCTTTTCACTGCTGTCAGAGTGAAATGTGTGGAGCCCAGCAGTTGTTTCCAAATCATTCTTCAGGTGTGTACTTTGGCTGCAGTTGATTCCTGTGCTGAGAGTGAGGTGAGGACTTGGATCTGGGTCTGTTTCCAAACCCACCGTCCTCAAGTCTTTGTTTTGATGGGATGGAGACCAGTGGCCAGGGGTCAGAATGCAGCTCCACACCCCATGTCAAGTGCTTCAGATTAGACTGAAATTTCTGTTCTATCCCCATAAACCCTGTGCTCCTGGGACTTCTGTGTGAAGCAATTCTGTGCTATTCTGCCACAGAGGACATAATGATTTCTTTTATTGTTTTTGGGCCTGGTTTTAGTGGATCTGCTGCTCTGTCAGTATCTCCTGTAGGTGAAATATTCAGCATTAACTCTGTACCTGCAAATGTGGCAACATCATGCTGTACCTTAATTCTAGCAGCTTTGTTACCCTAGCAACACTGAAAAACTAAACGGGACACCGGTTACCTGTGTATTCAAGGTAGCTGGGAGAAGTTTAAAACAGCAGTCTAGCAACTAATATCCTACAGAAGCCATTTTCTTCCTTGAAGATATTCTTATTATAGGTCCTTCTTCCATGAATACATGCATGTCAGTCTCAGAGCATGTCCTTTTTTTAAAAACTTGGCTTAGAAAACATTACTGTGCTGTTTGAGTATTTTCATGTATGTGAACTTGCACTGGCCTTTAATTAAATTTCTGTGTATGCGGTTTCCCTAAGGCACCATTTATACATGTATTTATAGGTCTTCTTATATATGTATTTAAAGGTCTTCAAATTACAGTAATGTAAGCATACAATTGACTGTGCTTAGTTTCCAAATGCTACTCCTTGGTCCACCTAAAACACTCTTTTTTCTTAGGATATCAGCAGTTATGGAAGATCAAGACCTCCCTTCTGTACATCCTGAAAACAGTAGGTATAGTCCTGTACAAATTTCTAAATATAATGACGAGAAAAAATATATTTATTTTTTCTGTGTTACATAAACATTTGTTTGCAATGCCATACACATTTGCAATGCATAAAAATATATTACTTTAAGCATGCCTTCATACCTATCAACCTTACTGGAAAACACAAGTACTAAATGTCAAATTAAACTAATTTTCAAAGTACAGCCCTTCTCTTTATGTTTTACTAACTTTTAAAATTTTTCTCCTTCAAGATTTTTAGAGATTTGAAGAAAAAACATTACATTTGAACTTATGTTACATTGGACAGCTGGGAGAAAAGTGCAGACAATCACTATTAAAAAGTGTTATAATAAAATTATCATGTATAGTAGAGAAAGGAAAAGATATTTTAAGAGTAGTTGTATAGTAAGTATTCACAGTCATGACCAAAAAGAATTTACAGAATTACAGTTACTGTACCTGAAAGTTATGAAAACTGAAAGCTTTCTTGAGAACTCTGCTTGTATAGGTTTGTTGTTAAGAAAGTTATGAAAGTTTTGATTCCAGTCATGGCTGGTTGCTCAACAAAGGCATTTGTCGCCATGGTAGCTCTTCCATCTGAGGTTAGATTAATATAGTCAAATCTCTTTTCATTTGTGAATATTGGAATCCCTTCTAGAGCTAAATCTCTGAAGATTAAGACCAGCCTCCATCTACATTACAGCAACCAAATAGAAAAGGAGAGTTCAGCTTGTACTTAGCTTCAGCATATGTGGGTTTATTATTTCAGCATAGAGACAGTGATTTTGGGCACAATATTAAAACCACCATCAAGTACAATATAAAAGACATTTTGAAAGACAACCACTGGGATTAAAAATTCTGAAGATTATTTTATCCCTCAGCACAGACTGTCCTTTTTTTTATGATGAGTTGTGTGGGTCAAAAGGGCTCGTGGTGTCAGTATTGCTCTCTTTCTTAAAGATTATTTTCCTTTTGTGGAACAGGTCATTGCCAAGAAGAATTTGAGACCTATTAGGGTGTGAGACAAAGTGCAGAAACTGGAACACCGGACATTCCACATTGATGCCTTTTCCTGGTCTTAAAATCAAGAGTCAAACATGGTTAGAAAGGAAAAAGGGGTTTTACCTTGGTATTTATTTTAAGGATCCTTAGGTGCACTATGTCCAGGTTGAATGCACCTCAATGCACACCACAATGCACACCCCCACAAAAGATCTGGTATAACATTATAGGTCTTACTAATTAGCATATCTATCAAAGATTCCCCAGTGAGAGGCTCGAATGAGCCCCCCTCCCCAAGGAACCTCCCCCTGGATGGTCCTATCTTAGTTTACAGGATGTGTTCTGGAGAGGACCTTGGGCACACTATCTTCTACCTACGAAGCTTCTAAAATGTTTAGTCTTCTAGCTGAACAAACAACTCCAAGAACGTAGGCAAAAAGCGCTAAGAATACAGAAGTTGTAAAAAAGGTATAACGGGTATAAAAGAAAAGGCAAAAAATCATCATGGTATCAACATGAACATGAGGAAAACTTTTTTGGTGTGAGGGTTGACTGAGCATTGGAACAGGCTTCCCAGACATGTTGTGAAGTTTCCTTCCCTGGAGATATTCAAGAACCATCTGTAAATAATTCTGAGTAACACGCTCTAGAGGACCCTGCTGGAGCAGGGAGGTTGGACTATATGGTCTCCAGCGGTCCCTTCCAGCTTTACCACAGAATATCCTGAGTTGGAAGGGACCCACAGGGGTTATCGAGTGTGATTCTGTATATACTTATGTGATCATGAAAAGAGGGATGTGCACAAGTACACCCTGTGATTATAAATGCTGCAGAGGGAAAATGGTATCAGATAGAAGGGCAGTGGATATTTGAAGGAGTTATTTAGGATGCATCCAGAAACAAGGGTAGAAACCAGTGCAAAGGCCCATGGACATGGAGTTTTGAATTTTGGGGAATCAGCAAAAAGGGTTTAGAGCTACAAAATGGCATCCGAGAGAAGTTAATGAGCTTCAGGGTCACGGCATAAAGGGCTTGAGTGGTCTCACAGCCATGGTGATGAATCTGTTTTCGCTCTTGGAGTTCTATGCTGCAGGTGATGGCTGTTAGAACTATTTTTATTTACACTACTTGGTTGTCTAAAATTAACCTGCCGATGACCATGTATTTTTTTAGCTAAGAGGATTTTAAAATCTAGCATCAGGACAAAGTATAAAGATAAAAAGGAGGAGAGTTCCATGGGGAAACAGTGCATAGTAAAGCAGAATTTTCACGTTTTTAAAGAAGAAAAAAGCTTATTTTGACCTTCCTTCTGCACAAATGGAAGAAATTTTGCCTGTAGATAAAATATGACTTTTACCAAAGATTAGAGATCACAAAAAACTTCAATATCAGCATGTCTGTTGGTATCCCATAGTTGTACAAAGTCCTACCAAATTCTGCTAGGAAAAAAAAAAAGCATTTAAATAGTGCTAACTTTGTCTATGTTATAAAATAACGTAGAAAACGTGCTCCCTTGGAAAGGTTGATCGGGTATTCAGGTAGATTGCAGATGAACTAGGCATTATCTACTGGTTTCAAATAAGGCATGAAGTAATGAATATATCTTTTTAACTGGTAAGCTCTTTAGCCTTTTTTTCAGTGCATTAGACATTTTTTCATTGAAGAAAAGATGAGGTTTCTAATGACAAAAACTGACTCTAGCTAAATGTTTGATTGAATTCAATGACAAAAACATGCTTTTCCTGCCTACAATGCATAACTGGAAAATGTATTTGTAACCTGATGAAATGCAAAACTGAGTACTATTTCTAATATTTTTAGTTTTGTGATAAGGACTTAGTTTGCAGTAATTGGAGAAAGGCTGCACTAAAGAATCCAGGAGTAGAAGGTTGCAAAATTTTCAAGTGCTGGCTGACCTTATTCTTTCCAATGAGAACTTCAGAGAGAAGTGAGAGGGAAGTAGGCTTATTAGCATTGTAGTGGGACTCTAATTCTTTAACACACCCTTCCCTTAATGAAGTATATCATGTGTTCTTTTTCTGACTCTAAATTCTGTGTTTCTGAAATGACAAGAACTGCCTATGCTGTCTGGGACTCCTGGAGGTGTAGCACCTTGTCTCTGGCAGGACCAGCAGATTTGGTGAACATGTCTTGATGGGCTTCAGGACCCACTAACACTATTTGTAAGTCCCAAGTGGAAACATGGCCATCCTCTACCTGGCAGATGAATCCAGCATTTGAAAAACATAGTGTGGGATCTGTAACCTTGAATCCTATCAACTGGAGCTCCACTTACTCATTTAGGTTGTGCAAGGTGTTTGGACATAAGTCCTCTAATGTGGTTATAGACTCTCTTGGGAAGGTAAACTGCAGCGAAAGCTGCAGCTTAACACAGCATCAATACACTAGCTTTCTTGGGCAGCAGCCTAAATAAACATTTGAATTGAAACCAGTATATGACTAATACAACTCTGCAGGCTTTACAGTCTCAGAGAATCACAGAACATCCTGAGTTGGAAGGGATCTATAAGGGTCATTGAATCCAGCTCCTGGCTCTGCACAGGACATCCCCAAGAGTCACAGCATGACCCTGAGAGCATTGTCCAAACACTTCTTGAACTCTGTCAGGCTTTCTGCTGTGACCACTTCCCTGGGGAGCCGGTTCCAGTAGCCAGCCACTCTCTGGGTGAAAAACTTTTTCCAAATATCAAACCTAAACCTCCCCTGTGAAAACTTCAGGTCATTCCCTTGGGTCCTGTTATTCCAGGCCAGAGGTTTGTAATGCACACTTTCTACTGGGGCTTTCATTTGGTGGCTTATTATTTAATGCCATTAAATATTAGACTGGAAGATCATAGCATCACAGAACCACAGGATGGTTATATTTGGGGTTGGATGTGACCTCTGGAGATCATACAGTCCACCCCACCTTGCTAGACCAGATTCACCTGGAGCAAGTTGCACAAGATAGTGTCCAGATGGGTTTTGAATATCTTGAGACAAGGGGACACCACAACCTCTCTGGACAGCCTGTTCCAGGGTTGTTTGAGGTCACCCTCAAAGCAAAGACTTTCTTCCTCATATTCTGATGGAGTTTCTGTGTTTTAGTTTGTGCCCTTTACCATTTGTCCTTTTATCGGGCACCACTGAAAAGTGTCTGGCTGTACCCTCTCAGTAAAGACTGAATCAAAGAAGGCATTCAGTAACTTCACCTTTTCTTCAACACCAGGACACCCACCCAATCCAGCAGTGGACCCACATTTTTCCTAGTGTTGCGTCTAGTGCATTTGAAGAAGCCTTTTCTTGTTGTTCTTGATATCCTTTTTTAAATTTAATTAAAATTGGATTTAATTAATTGGATTTTAATTTAATTAATTGGATTTAATTCCAAAAGGACCTTAGCCATCTCTGTCACATCCCTGCACACTTTGGCAATGTTCTTTTGTTCCTTCCAAACACCCTGTTTGTTTTTCAATACTTCATAAACCTCCTTCTTCTATTTTTGCCAGAAGCTTCTTGCTCATCCACCCAGGTCTCCTTCCCTCTTCGCTTGGTGTATTACTGATAGGGATAAACCAATCTTGAGCATGGATGAAGTGATGCTTGAATATTAACCAGATCTCTTGGATACCCCTACATGCTAGATACCTAACTCATGGGATTCCTCTGAGTAGGTCCCTTAAGAAGCTAAAGTTATCTTTCCTTAAATCCAGGTGGTACTCATATTTATTGCCCCACTCTCTCCATACAGGATCCTGAACTTCACCATCTCATGGTCATTTGTGGCAAAGGCTGCCCCCAATCTTCACAACCCCCAATCAGTCCTCTTTTGTCTGATGATGTTTTAAGAGGACATGCTAAGATCTTTTAAAAATGCAGGGAGTGACAGTACAAGTGGGAATGGCTTTAAAGTGAAAGTAGGTTTAGATATTAGGAAAAAAATTGTTACTGTAAGGGTGTTGAGATGCTGAAACCTGTTAGCCAGAGAAGTTGTGGATACCTGAAAGTGTTCAAGGCCAGGTTGAATGGGGCTTTGAGCAACCTGTTCTAGTGGAATGTGTTCATGCCCTTGGCAGGGGGGTTGAAACTAGGTGACCTTCAGAGACTCTTCCGATCTTAACCATTCCAAGTTTCTATGTGCTTTAATCAAAACTACTTCACAAACAAGCACTGTCTCTCATCTTCCCATTCCATTACCTCTGTACCCCAGAGTGAGAAAAGATCAAGCAAAAGTAAAGGCTGTAAAACTCATGTGAGTTTATGGTACTGAAATCTTGTGATGCTCTTGCAGAAAACCTGCTTATCATAATCTTATCTTCTCTATGTGAAGCCTAGTCTTTCCCCTAAATATAATTTTATGCACTAAAAGCTCCCAGACTGTCACAGGCAGAGGATGAGACAACGACTAGTTCCTAAGAAATGTGATGCTCCATATCTATGTACTGAAATAAATTTATCTTTCATTTAATAGCTGAACAAGTTAGTCATAATCTCAGATGCTGGTGCACATTATGCTGAGACATACCCACACTAATATGCTTTCTGCTAAAGCAAATGCTTTCTCTGTCAGAGTACAAATCATATTTTGCTGCTAGTAAAGTCAAGGGAGAGAGAACTGAGTCTGCAGCAGGGCTGCTTACTTGAGCAGATTTGGAAATTTTTAGCAGATTTCATTAAACATGTGGAGACACCTCAGCATTCAAGGCTGGAACATTAGAATGCAAGTGAGAAGTGGTATAAACAAAGCAAGACGGGAGAAACAAGCACTATTACGGATATGTTATGATAGTGTCACACAGATCCATCCATGTAGGAAAGCTACAGATCTGTGCTATTTATAACCATGCTGTTATCCTAAAGTCATGACTTTATCAATTTCTTTAATGTGATTGGACCTTCCCTAACAGAACTTTCAGCCTGACACTGAGCAGCAGCACAGTGGTGTGATCGGTGGACTCATGTTTCACTGAATGTGATAAGCACTTTGCTTTGATTATAACTGGTAAGTCTGTTAGTGGACAGTTCTGGTCCATCTTCTGTCACTTAAAGTTAGGGAATAACATATATTTCCTTTTCTCAACTTTTGATCAGATATTGGAACACATAGAAGTATTAACCAACTAAAAGGTGACTAATACCCTCAGATTTTATTAAAAGAGAGAGGGAGAGAAGGCTGTGAATGTTTCCTTACTAGATTTTTTTAAGTATTTATTTAATATTTTAATATATAATCTTCCAATTATAGATTAATTCTATCAAATATTTTCTCTTCTCAAAATGTTATATTCACTACTACTGTTTTACTATTACAGATGCTACAATTTCACCTATTAAACATACTGTAATTACAAAGATCCTAAATATTTTCATCATTGTATTTGCTTAAAAAATTAACCAGCCATAAATAAGGATTTTGAAGAAAATGAGCAAGAGTTTTGATAATAAGATCCCACTCCTGATTTACAGCAGCAGATGATGTATAAAATATGAATGAAGTAAATACTGAACTATAATGCCACTACATCAGCTGCCAGATAGCACAGCTGTTATACTGGGAACATGTGTCTGTCTCCAGTTTTCCAGAGAAAATTTAAAAAATCTTACAGAACACCACTGAATATGAACAAGAATGACAAAAGTATCCATTATTAATAGTAAAAATAGACAAGTCATGAGGCTGTCTTATGTTAAAACCCAGTTTCTTAGAGGTACAGTCGTAAGAATACTTTAGGTTCAGCTTTACATTAACATACAATTCAGTATCTCTTCTTAAAATAGAGAAGATAAAGTAGCAAATTCTAGCATTCCAAAAATCGTGGCAGTTTGTTCTCCCTAACTTCAGAACATACAAGGTCTCACATGGTCTCCTGACCAAAACAAAAGATATCACCTATTTCATTCACCTTTCATCAGGTAAGAGCAATAACAGTGTTTTGGAGAGCTTCTAGGCTGCACGTAACATTTCCAGGGATGAGATTGCACAGCTGTGTGTGGTAGGCTGTGAAATCTGTACTGAACTCACCCTATCCATATAAATGTTTTTTTGTGTACCCACTCTAACCTCACCTGGAGCAATTTAAGCCTATTGCCTTTCATTGCACAGTCTGTGATCGTAGGGGCCAGATGATTCTTCTTGGCTTTGAGGCAGCTCACCTTCTGAGTTGAGGACTGTAATCACACTTTCCCTCAGTCTTCACCGGTATGAGGTGAGACAATGGGGGCTATTTCAGTCTCTTGCCATAAGCCTTGTTATCACAGTATCTAGACATCTTTGTTCTCTTATGTCATATCTCCATTTGTCCATTCCTCTCAAGCAATCAGATATGACAAGTCTAGGAAAGAAAACATTTTATGTGAAAACATCTACCCATTTTAATAAAAACTAGTTATGTTATCTGTTCTGGTGATGCAGTTCCACTGCCTGAGAATGTTTTAATATTTTAGAAACTATGTTTCTCATCACTGTCAAATACAGCACTCACTTTTTTTCAATCAGAGCAAAGGTGTACTTGAGGGCTACAAGAGAAAATTAGGCACTTAAAAAAAAATCCATGTAAAGTCTTTTTTTTCTTCTGAAAAATATATTTGGTTACACAGTCCATAATTAATTATTACTCATTAGAAAAATTAAACTGAAGTGAAAATGGTGAAGAATATTTTATTTTTTGTAGTATGTGTGTTCCTTTCTCATCTATAAACATTCACTTCAACTTACTCTGAAAATTATTAGTGGATTATTAGTTCAGGACAGAGATCAGATGACTAAAAATTCCAACACCGATAAGCACCAAAACAGATTTCACCTCTGACCAAAATTTAATGGTAATCTTGCATGGGCGAGCAAGAAAATAATGAATATTAAGGATACAATCTTAGATTTAAAAAATTGAGTATTTTTGCACTTTCAGACAAGATGAAAGCATACTGTCTGTTCTTACAAATCTGAAATTTGAGATTCTAAATGATGAATTAAAGCTTATACTAAGTGATTTTTATTCACGCATCTCTGATCGTCTTCGACTTTTATTTCATGCAATTTGTACGCATGTTAAATATCTGTATGAAATGACAGCATGTGAAACAACCATCAGTGCATGAGCTAGTTTCTTTCTCTTTAAAGATATTGTTGAGTAAATCATTACTCAGAAATCAAAAGCAAACAAGTGAATTCAGTACATAGTACTATGACTAGGAAGGTTATTTAATTAAAAATCTCACTGAGCATCAGATTTTGTGGGAGGTCAGGACAATGTATAATGGTTTCTAGAGTAGAATAAATTCTGAATTTGTTAGGAAATGGAATTTTCCAAATTCCATGACTAAGGTGTCATATATATGTAGCTGAATGTACTAATAGGCCTTCCACTGTATTATTTGTCTAATCTCTAATAAACAATTGAACCCAGTCTGATAGCTGATGAGGAAAAATCATCATTGCCTGAGATTAAACAAATAAACAAACAAATCCCTTAATGAAGACAACAATTAGATTTGGTGTTTTTAAATGTTTTCTTAAACATCAATATAATGTGGGGTTTTGTGTGTTTCTTGGGGTTTTTTCTCTTTATTTAATGGTTTCAGGGTTGAGGGGGATGGAGGCTTTACATTTCTGTTAGAACAACTAGTCACTGTATAGTTGAAGGTGGTTAATTTATGAACTAGTTCTTGAATAACCCTTTTAAAAAAAAAGTAATTTAATATAAAGAGCGAAGATAATATGGCAATCCCTTGGCACATTGTGCCCTCCTTACAAGGGGGAAATGCACTAATATAATCCAGATGTGGTAAACTCTACCAGTGGTACTTAAATTATGCCAGTCAAATAAAAAAGTTGACTAGTTTTAATAAAGGGCATGGCTACAGTTAAAAAAAACCAGTCTGACATTCTTTTAAAGTCATTTTGCTATGATAATTGAGGTAAAATGAGCATATAATTTATTTACCTTGTAAGAAAACTGCTTCTAAGTAAGTTATTCTTATATTCACCATATTTGCTCTTTAAATACAGGAAACTACTGCAATTCCTTTAAATCTGCATCAACTTTCAGTATTTATTATAGACTGCAAATAATGTCTCATTTCTAATTTTGAAATTGAAATTTTTGAGGCTGTGTTTTCTATAAATGCCTCTACCTCATAGATAGCTGAACAAGTAATATTGTGTATATGAGAAATTTCTGTGACTCAGAATCTGGCAAACCAACAGTCAGATTAGTATTCTTATTTCTTATTCTGGTCTGTAGACTCCTCTTTGAATGTCAACATCAAAACTTTGATGATTATATTCTTTTTCAAACACCCAACATTTTTGATTTTTTTTTTTTATGGTTGGATGTTATTTGTCTTAGCAATGTCATTTTGACTCTTGTGTCCAATGTAGAGTAACATGATGTTCAGTGCTCTTTGTATATTTGATCTCTGGGTAGAAAAAAATTCATATCCTCAGCAGAGTTTTTACACATGTTGCTGTTTGGATGAAGTTTTTCATCAAAATCTTGATTAGGGCATATGTTCCAGATGGCTTTCTTATGCATCCTCTATTTCTCATCACTTCTGAAACTAATTTTTTCCCATTTTCATCATTGTGTAATTCATTTTCTTGCAAGAGTACGACAACTACCTTGTCGTAGTAAAGGCATAGGTACTTTTTTGAGAACTACATTCTATTAGCAAGAATTAGTCCCTTGAATTTTTAGCTGTGTGTAGTAGTTCTTCTCACTGTTGAAAGTAACTCTTTATATGTTTATACCTAAGTCCATTGAGGAAAAAAAGTTAATACAACAGGAAAAATATTCCTAGGTTTTTGTCCTTGTCCTTAAGTTTTCTACTTTACCTCCCAGGAAAAGAAGAGAGCAGAAGTACTGTGCTTGCTGCAGAGTATTTAAAAAATTGACAAGTGAAAAATAAAAGAACCCACTTACCAGCTTTGAGACATGACTATAGTATATCACTCTGTCATTTGACACATGACCTGACCATTGCCATGGGAACTGGCAGGAAGAAGAGTGCCACATGATAGAAAGCTGCTACAGAGTTGTAAAGGCTAACAGCATGAAATGAATGGATTAAAAGGTTAGGAAAATTCTGGTTGTTCTTGTGTGTAATGTGACTAGGAAAACATATTTCAGACTTAAACAAGCTGTGTTAGAGCAGAGATTGAAGTATGAAAAATAATATTCATACCTCTCCACCATTTAATCTTCCCTGTTTTCCTTTGTGCATTTGCTTAGCATTAGCAGCAGAATGGAGTCTTAGGAATAGATGTGAAATGCTTTAAAAATACAATAGAAAAAGTAGAGTAAAATCAATAGTAGTGTGGGGAATTACTTGAGAAGCTTGTGTTTCCACAGTGGTAATCAAAAAGTAATTTTATATCCAATATTTTGTATTGATTGTTTGTGAAATTGTAATGCATTATATTATACACCTTGTTGTCTGGTTTATAAATATATGTACCATCTTGTTGGGCTTTTTCTTTTCTTATTGAGTTTCCTTTTCTCCAAGACAATTTTTGGTTTGTGTCTATAATACGTAGGAGCCAAGTAGCAGGCTATGGATATTATTTGAGCTAACATTAGCAGCTTGCTAGCTTCTTTCGACTTTCTTTGGAAGGAAATAAAAGGACACATGGCATAACAGAGCCCTTGAACCAGCACTGTTTACAGGTGATTCACCCACTAGCTGTCAAGTGTTTTCTTCTTTCAGCAGCCTGTCAATCTCCCAAAAAATTATTTCATGCCAAATTGTATTTACTTCTATACAAAAGCAAAATACAAAAGTTCCTCATTTTGAAAATATATCAAAAAAATTCAGGGCATAAATAAATTCTGTTAAATATATAAAATACATTGTAAAGACGATGAAAACAAAAAAAAAAAAACAGCCAAAACCTCCCAGCCCTCTGTTTATCAATCCCTTAATTCTGAGTCAGTTCCTGAGTCTCACGAGCCCAAAAGATACGTCAGACTCTTTGAGATTCAGTGACTGGGTGTTGACTGCTTTAATATATCATAAAAGACTATAAAAGTTTCAGGCAGGACTCCCGTTTTACTTTTAAAAAAAAATATATTGTAAGTAAATTGTGATATCATAAATTAATTTGTCAGATTTGCTATTTTTCCTTTAAGATATATTTTGACAGAAACTTCCTAGAATTTTAATGTGGTTTATTAGGACATTTTATTAATATATTCTCCTAGATAACTTATAATACTAAACCATCACAGTCTGTTATTAAAAAAATCTTTTTTGATTTCTGCTACATCTGATATTTATGGAGATCTCAGAGAATGTAATTTCCCCACAGACATCATAAACTGAATGTGAAAAAAATACACATTACATTTAAAGGCATTTTTGTACAGTGGCTACTGAAACAAATATCCTGCATTAAAAAAAAAAAAAACAACCTTACTTCATCTGCTCTTCACTGAACATTTTATATTGAAAAGGATAACCAGTTACATAATGGTACTTCTAGCCATATTACCAGGCTTTTTTCTAAGGCAGACATTTTAAACTCAGACTAAAGAAATAAGCAGCCTGCTGGCTGTATAAATTCTGCATGCTAAAGGTGCAGAAGAGTTTACAGGCAGGGCTTCAGGCATATTTTTCACTGAGAGTTTAAAAGAGCATTGCAACATTCTGCCCATATCTAGCAGAATTTTGGAGTGTTTCTTTAGTTAAAAATCTGATTTTTCCCTTATCAATGCAAGTTGAGTATTTTTTTTTTCTCATCACACAACAGATTTTAAAGTGTTTCATTTGGGAATATCTAAACAAATTTACTTTTCTCCAAGTGAGCTGGTTTCTTCTGTTACATTTTTATGTGCAATTGGAACTGTGGTTTTTATACAGAATCTTTAATTTCTCTTAGGCCAAATTCACTTCCCTTTATAAATGAAACATATCTGCTAGCAGACAGCATAGTCCTGGGAGTCTTATTCTATGTCCCAGTCTAATTTTCTCCAGATAAATGTCTTTCCAGAGAGACCTAATAACAAAGGACAACATGAATCTGAATTGGTGAATCTGTTGCACCAAAAAAGCTCATTAAGCTTATTGTCAGTTCAGCAGTCTTAGGTCAAGACAACATACAATTGAAGATTTCTGATTTTTTTTTCAGAAAACTAAAACACATTTTAGTCTATTTGTGGACACAAATCAAAATCAAAATATTTTTGTGTGATTCACCTGACAGAGTGGTGTAAGGAAAGAAGGTTTTTTGCAAGGGTAACTCCCTCATTGCCATAACTTCATATATTGAAATTTGTAATTGGTATTTTAGGATTTGTGTCTCTTATTTAGAAAAAAATCACGAGTTTCAGCACAGTTCATTTTGATATGTACATATTCAACCTATATATTTATTATTACTTAACAATTATAACTACACTATATAAAGTAGAAGAGAATTCTTTCCAGCCCTTTTTATTATATTTTTTGCTGCTTTAGGAAAAGAAAAAAACCCAACAAAATAAACAGGTTTTTTCATTAACTATGTCACTGCCAGTCTCAGCACTTCCATGGTATTTAGTTAGTGCCAGCACAATTTTATTTATAATTAAGTTAGCCATAGATTTTTTCCTCTGGTTTATATCTCATATTTGGTAATGTTTATTTATTATTATTATTATAAATAATACCTATAAATGATTATTTGTGGTTGGCTCATGTCTCATCTGTGCTGTTTCATCTCTCTTGTGAGAAAAGCAGCAATTTTTCAATTCAAAGTACACAGCTGGAGAGAAGATAGATACCTCAGGTGCTGCCCGTCTTGGCCATTCGGACACTATTTCATTTATTAGTCAAGCCTGGTCTTTTTTTTTTTGTTATGTGCAACAAGTTCAGGATATAAAGACACTTCGGATTATGCTTGCGCTTTAGACTATTTGGCTTAATGTGGATATGGTTTACACTGATGAATATTACTGCCATAAAATCTCATTCCATGTTGGAGGAATATGCAATAATTATTCAATTTTCATATAGGTTTTTTAACAACACTCCTCCCCTCCCCCCTTTACAGAAAAATACAGATCAGAGTAGAAGTATGACTTCTTGCAGTACTAGTAAAGCAGTTTCAGGAACATAATGGAAATAATTTCAGAATAAGTTTTTGAGACATTAAAATTGAGTGAACAAATGCATTCATTCAGACCCGCAGAATGAGCTGCATCTGTATCTTATTTACAAACTAAAGTGTATGGTACATAATTTTATATAATTCAAATGTTTTAACATCAGAATGTACTATTTTAAGTGTTTTGTTTGAATTCTTATCTAACATCGGTCATACAATTGCCTCACACTTTGTATATCTTAGCAATCTTTTCGAATAGGACAGAATAAAATTTTTGAATGGTATTACAGTTTGAGACACTTCAGTGCTTTAAAACTTCATCCACCATGACCTTACATCTGTTAGTTGAATGGTTAATTTCCAAGTCTCTTTTAAAGCCACTCATCACATTTTATAACTTATCACATTCTATTATACAAACTATCTTTGAAGCTACCTCTAATATACATAGAAAAAATGAAAATGCTGATTTTGATTACTTTTCAAAATCACAAAATAATATGCATGTATGTGTAAAGATGATCTTTTTCATATCCAGAGAAAAATACCTAGAACCAAAGCACCTCAAACGGCACAAATGACAACTGAAAGCTACCCAATAAAATGTAAATTCTGAGAAAACTACTTGCAGAATGCATGGTCCGTTATTTGTCAATACTTCGATAGCTTTATTTACTGCCTGTCTAATCAGCCATGAGCAACACCTCACTAAACATGGTGTCCTTCACACTGGTGATGCAGAGTAAAGTTCAAAACACACGAATACATGTGTATGAATATGAGCACCTATGCCTAAACTTTTCTTCTACACAGCAGATGAAGCTGCCAGATATGCCCCTAAGCTTTAATTTTTGTAAAATCAGTGTTTTAAGGACAGATAATTGTATTTTCTCTAAAAAGTTATGTAGCCACATGGTAACCTATTGCTATCAAATATAAACAGTTTACTCCTACATAGGTACCTTGAACTTTTTTCTGAGATGGAAAATGTCTGGGCAGTGTGGCCTTTTACTTATTTATTTTATTGTATTTGTTTGTTTGTTTTAATTTACTTGGTGACTCAAATGCAAAATGGTATTTAAGGACTCAAAACCATATAAAAAATATATCTAGGCACAATGAAGAGCAATTGAAACTCAAGTGGCTTCTAAACTGTCTTTACACTGGTAGTGGTGTTTGGCCTCTGTGATTTCCCTTTGCCAACACATAATTCCTTGACAAGTCAAGCTCTCCCATAATTAATGGAATGTTTAGGAGACTCCTCCAGAGGATAATTCGGAACATCTAAGACTTATTATTATTATTATAATTTTTCCTGTAAAAGTCATGTCTGCTGACCACAGAATAAGCCTAATTTCCTGAGACCACGATTGCCTATGGTCAAATTACTTTGTGCACAAATTGCTTTATTAATTAGAATTTATGTTCTCATGAAAATTAAGAACATATCTTAATAAATTAACATGTGGACCCCATTCCAAAAATCTGCACAATGTATATTTTTCAGTGGAAATTATTTTAAAGCTATGAAACAAAAGTATCCTAACTGTTGAAATGCAATGACATGTATAAGAATGAAATAGAAATGAAACAAACAAAATAATAGATACAGATCAGATACTTTTTTTTTCTTTGGTCTTTTTTGCCTAATTCTTAACTTTTGTTATTATTTTCAGCTTCTTAAGATAATGAGAGCACTTTATTATTGTCATTTCACTGATGGCAAGATCATGGAAAGAGACATGATCTGGGATCTCGCAGTGATGTGTGGGGAGGTTTGGCATCTTGTCATAGTGACTCTCTTCATATTAGCAACAACATTTTTAGTGGTCCATGTTGTGTGAATTAAGTTATTATAAATTTTAGGGCAGAAATGGGTATCCCTGTGCTGGGTTTCTGGCTTTACTAGCTCTTAATTAGACTGCAAGTTGATACTCTGAATGATATAATACCATATTGTTCATTTAAGGTCTTCAGGCATGCTCAAAGTCTCAGAATGATCAATGTTTTTATTGCTCAGGTAGAATATGTAAATAATGTCTTTTGCCTGACACCAACATATTCAGAATTCAAATTATTTTAATGGCACTTTGAGCTTCCTGTTGCTAATGGCAATTGATGTAGGTATCTCCAGTAACAGGTTTAGGAGACTTTAAAACATGCTGGAAGGTAGACTTAAAAGTTCAATCTGTATTTTCAGCATTCCTGTGTGAAATTGAACATAAATTTTGCTGGAGACTATTATGATGGAACACAGCAGAGAAGTCACTCTTTTTTACCTCTGATGGTTCATTAAAACATAATCATGATGTGAATTCAGATAGACCACATGTAATTGTTGGGTCAAATATTTCTTTGGAAAGGTCATGTTTATGCTAAATCTTTGGTACTGTTGCAAAAGGCACATTCATTGATAAGCCTCCAAACAGCAACTGAGGTTGAATAAGTTTGTTGAGGAGAAAAATAATTAAGAAATATGTATCTAATGCATTATTAATAGAAGTCTTTAGATATGAAATTGTGCCTTGATTTTTCATTTTCCTCTTTAGACATAATTGTTGCTGTCAGCTTTTAGTGATTTGTAAATTATCAGTTATGATTCATTACTCTTCTTTCCTACCATGTCTGTGTACAAAAATCTTCCATGAAATGGAAATAAGCATATTGATTCCTTCTGTCTTAAGGTTATGGAACAAGGTTAAAATCAATTGTTTTGTGCATATATAGTATTAATAATTTCATTTATACCTGAGTTATAGATGATAAAAGAGCTGAAGCCAAGAAAACAGGACACAATATAAACAATACTGCTGATCTGGAAAGTCAGTGGTTCCATCACTCTTCTAGATATTTGCCTTTTTTTAAAAGAGGCTTTGATTTCTTCTCCTTTCTGAATATTTCTGGAGCAAGATTAATATTCTTTTCTAAACCCAAAATTTAACACACAGACAGACATACAATTGTCAACCTTTACTTTTTTTATTGCTAGAATTATTTGCTATTTTTGCATATTTTTATCCTTTCTATTACTAATATTGGTTCTTAGATATTGAAAAACCATTCCCCACATGGAACTTTTAATTTTATATACATTAAACATTTAGATTTTTTAATGTCATTATAATGTCCTAATTTCACAGTAATGTTGAAAATATTATACAAGCTGCTGTAAGGGAAGAGTCCAGAATCACAAAAAATACTGTGTACTTGAAAAGAGAAAATATACAGCAAATTGTTCTCAAGCCATTTTAGTTTCATATATTTGGTAATAAGTGACATATTGAATATTGAAATAACTGTGTTTCTATTTGCAATACTAGAATATCTAGTTTAAAACCATTACTACTCCTCCTATTACCACAGGCCTTGATAAAAAGCCCTCCCTCAATGTTACTGCTTTAAGTCCTGAAAGGCTGTGACAAAGTTTCCCTTCACCCCTCTCCAGGACCCTGGGATGCATCTTGTTGGATCCTCCATACTTGGGTGGTCGTATTCCAGTACTGCATGACCAAGATATACACGAATTTTTTAGGTATAGCCTCCACACTGGAATAAAACCAGGGACAGCATATTCTGTATTTCACTTCAATTTTTACAGTAATTGGTAGAGAATTAAAGGGGAGAGAGACCCCATCAATGCCCTGAGATAGCTGAGAAGCACTTTCATCTAAGAAAACAAGGCACTGGGTTGTTGTTAAGTACCTCTTTGAAGGTCCATTGCATTCAGAGATATATCCCATGCAGTTCACAAGCAGATGTCCAAATTGAACACTTACTGAGATCCCTGTGTGAGGTCCATAGAGCATTACTATACACAGTGTTTGATTGAAGAAGTTTTTAGCATATACATTTAATTTATTTGGTGGATTTTCCCTGGTTTTTTTGTTTCACTTCTACATTTTTTACAACATTTGGGATCTGACATATATTAAAACACCTACAAATTCTAAATTGCAATATTTGGATTAATTTCTTCAGTTTTGCCTAATTTTTAAATAATTCCCTCTTCTTTCTCTCTCCTTTTTAATTTTAAGTTTTTGTTTAGACAGACATCTCAGAAAGTTTACCTCTTTCATTCAATTACCTCTGTAATACAGATCTATTAAGAAAAATTATATCCTATCTGTAATGCAGGAAGTGAGAATTTTGTTACTGATTTCAATAAGATCAAGACTGCATCAACATATGCAAGTCTGTACCCATCTAATCATGGTATTTTATCTGTTTTTAATTAAGTGGAATGTAATGACCTTTATCATTCTTATTTTGGATGTACGATAAAACTTCAGATAGAAGGAATTCTTATATTGTTTACTCTTTCAGTTCCAAGACTTCTCCTAATAATTTTTTTATGCAAAAATACAAGCCTGCAATACTAAGGGCAATCATCTGTCAAATATTTTAGACGTGAAATGGAATTCAAGATGTTCAAGGCACAGAGACAAGGGATTCAGAACAGTGGTGCTCCCTGCACTTGTATATTACTATATTGCTACTGGCAGTTTTTTCAGTACGTCTTTCATCTTCTGGTTTCTAAGTCTTTTCTGACTGTGTATACCTAAACTATAGCAACAGATATTGTAGAAAAGTTCTGAGGTAGATCTAAATCCTTCTCATGCCATTTTTTACTTCTCAGCTACACGGGATAAGATTTCTAGAGTTTTTCAGCACAAACTTCCTTGAGGAAAATTGAAACATGAAAATCCTACAACCTATTTTCCAAACCAAGAAGAAGATATAGCTAGGGAAGGAAGACTATTAAAATGCTATATGTGAAATATTTTAAAAATATTTCAGATTTTTTTCTTTCTTCTTGAAACCTATATGATTAATTCTGTGGTACTTTAAGCATTTAAGAAGGTAGTGAAGAATATGTGTTATCAAGACAGTGTCCCAGAATAGCTTGATGGGGCTACAAAAAAGAAGATCTTCTTTGCTGTTCTCAAAGCCCAGAGCAGAAACAACTACAGTTGGGCAGGGGAGGTTTAGGCTGTTCTTAAAGATCTTAAGTGCTGGAGGCCCTAGTAAGACTATTCTAGTGATTCACTCACTCTGAGAAAAGTTTTCTCATTTTTAACCTGAACCTATAACTTCCAATGAATGAGCTACTTTTTTTAAAGTGCAGGAGAAAGCAGAAAAATTATAGAAGTTACAGGATGGTTATAAATTAATATCACTGGTTTTATATCATAAAAAAGTATTAAATACCTTTTTTATAAGTAATAACACTATGTAACAAAAGAAACTAAACTTTAGAACTCGTGATTTTATGTTCTTTGGCATTGGGATGTAGAGTGCAAGTGAACATCTTGACATCTCAGATCTTTTTGAAAAACGTTGCCACACTGCTGGAAATTGAAAATGTATCACATACTGGAAACGGTTTGGATATCAGGAAAAGGTTTTTCACCCAGTGGGTGGCTGGGCACTGGAACAGGCTCACAAGGGAAGCGGTCACAGCACCGAGCCTGACAGAGCTCAAGAGAAGCTTCGGACAATGCTCAGGCACACGATGTGAATCTTGGGGTGTCCTTTGCAGGGCCAGGAGTTGGACTTTGATTGTTTAGGGTCCCTTCCAACACAAAATATTCTATGATTCTATTATTCTAGGATATCATACTATTTGAACTCAGTTTCTTTGCAGTTTTTAGGTTGTGCAGAGAAATGCTGGAACAGCAACTCTGACTTTGTAAAATCCAAAACCTCATTTAAGCAGACATCTCTGTATTCATTTAACAATTGAACAAAAAGGCTATTTTTCATGAAAATTAAAACCACATATCACGCTTTAAAAAAAGCCAACTAAATGCCAACCTTGACACAACAAACCCTAGGAGTTTCTGATTTTGTAGGAAGATAAAGAAGATGCTATAATGCATTTCCTAGAATAGCAGCTAGTGGTATCTTCAAATGGCCTTCACTAGAAGGAAAAAGCATACTGCTCTAATCAATACATAGATAGTCTGTAATATAAAGATTAAGATCAGAATACTTAATAATCTAATACTTTTTCTCTCCATATAGCACTTCGGAAGTCAATATCATTAGAAACCTGGTCCATTTCCCTGCTTTGAAAGCCTTATATATTTAAGGTTTCTAAATATTTAATCCAGTCTGTGTGGCTAAAAATATAAAAAGTCCATCCATCATCTTCTGCAGCTCCTGCCTGAGTATTAGGGGGTTTGGTGGTTGTGGTGGTATTTTTTTAAACTACTCAGTATTCTTTTCCTTCTTTCTGAATTGCGGCTACATTAAAGGAATAGAGTATTAAACCCATGCAGCTGCTAAAATAAAGTCTGCTTTTCCTCAGATAGTAAATGAGCAAATACATATGTGTTTGTGCACACCTGTATCTTTCTCTGATGGGAAAGGAAGGCAAGGCAAGGTCACTCTCATGATATTTATATAAATAGGGCTTAGTTAATAGGGAAAGATGCTTATTTTTTTTAATGGCCTTGCAGATGTAAGAGGTAAAAAAGTTAAAATAATTTTTATTGCAATATTTATTAAATACTTAATAGCTTGTCTGCTATTTACTGTACTTCCAATCAGCTCTTCACAATTCAGTTGCAAAACTGCTAATGACATTTGAGTCTTTTTTGCATTCACAAATTACAAGTATACACTTGAACTTAACCATCTTTACATTAAAAAATAACATGAATTTCATAGAATCATCGAATGGTTTTGATTGGAAGGGACTTTAAAGATCATCTAGTTCCAACTCCCCTGCCATGGGCAGGTACACATTGCACTAGCTCAGGCTGCTCAGGGCCCACATCCAACCTAACCCTGAACACTTCCAGAGAAGGGGCATTCTTCTTGGAGCATTTCCCCTACCAAAGCCATAGCTCCACTCTTGCCTTTTGTAAACAAAGAAATTCTTCTTGTTATTAAAGAAATATAACTTAGAAAAGGCACATAGAATTGGGTAACCCTCCAGTTTAGGTTACTAGTGTTAAAGTAGAAAGCTACGGAAACAGCTGCTTAGGATAAGTTCATGAAAAAAAAAAACCCCAACAAAACCTTAAATCAAGAAATGCTGCTAAGGAAATGTTTCGTTCAGTAATACAGGAGTTTTAAAATGTATTGAGCAGAGAGAATTTGCTGAGGGTTGCTTGCTCTATAATAGTAAATAATATAGTAAGCACCTTTAGCTCTAACCATAATTCATTTTTTGTTTTTGTTGTCTTCTCTACATATTCTAAATCATGTGAACTGAAGAGTCTGATTGCTGCTGTTTGGGAGTTAAGGCTACAAAGCCAGGAATGGTTTGCCAAATATCTTAAAAATTTCATTCTTTCTACTGCTCCACTTGTCACAAATGCCTCTCCCTCTTTCTACTGTCGAGATATACTGGACTTTAAAATTAACAGTAATGAGATGAAAATGTTAGTTCTATTGGTAGAGAATATTAAAACGAGAAGTCTGATTTGTACTTTGAAATAATGATGAAATAGAATCTGACTCATTCTGCAGCTATGGCACGCACTTTAAATCAATTAGTCTCCATAAAATAAGATCAAAACTTTGTCTCAAGGGTCTTTTACCCTTAGACTGCCTGGACATGATACATGAAGTCACTGCATTAAGTGAAACAGTATATATTCTTTTAACACTCTCAGCTTTCACCCTCTGGAGAAATGTGCCCATTTTTTGTATTCTCTGGTTCACATCTGATGTGAAAGAAAATCAGTTCTTCTATTTGATATTAAACTATCAACAGCAGAGAATTACCTTAAAAATCTGCATTCGCATTTTGTCTTTTCACACTTCTGATACACTGAGGAAACTTTTCTTTTCTGTGGATGTCTGAATGGATATAAAGTTTTAAGGTTTTGGTTTATACCAATCTGTGCTTCAGCTTCCCTGTTTATACATTCATACATCTCAGAGCCAAACAGAACTATAGCATCATGCAGTGTGTTCCCATGCTTAGCTCAGGCCACTACATTCATCAGTTATTTCATACAGGGACCCCAAAAAATAGGCTATCTGTATAAAGTTTATAATAATGGGCAGCTTTTTCAATGAATTTTAGAACATTATTTACTTGACATTAATAATTCTAAGGCGTTTTTTAATTTGTTGCGGAAATTTCAACCAAGTAATGTATGCCATACCAAAGTCCATTATTTGGTGAGTCTGGGTAGAATCTAATGTTAGAATCATATTGAATAATTACAAATTTTTTGTTTTCAAAATTAGTAATGTAAAATATTAATTTATTTTAATTAAATACAGTAAAGGCACTTCAAAAAGGATATTATCACACCAATTGAAAACATATTAATAATTTTACCCTCCTTTTTCTGAACTGAGTTTAACTCACACTCAAGCTAGGTCTGTTAGATCTGCAGGTCTCGATAAACCTACAGGTCAATCCTGTGTGAATCCTCTTTTGATTAAGAAAGGTTCATCAAACTCCAGACCAGGTCAGTTCTGCCTGTTAGTAGGTGCTGCTATTGTGGGACTGTGGGCCTGTCACTGTTTACTGTAATGACACAGGAATAAAGTTAGAATGAGAAAATTGATGACTTAGTGAAAGAAAGATGAAAATATTGACTCAAACCCACAATATTTCAAGAGATTTGAAGAATTTTCTTCTCAGACATCATTCACTCCTGATCCTCACTGTGGTTTTTTTTCCATCTGTGTATGATATATATGGTGGTAGATGCTGTCATTACCAGTGCAACTGTCCTAAGCTGCTCTGAAGTACTAGTAGGTGTTTGTCTAATGTGCTGTAGTCTTAGGGATGCTGTAAATGTCATAGGGATTTGGCAAAATGTATGTTAATGTTAATTTAAAATATTTGTCCTTTCAGAGGATGAGTCTTTTCTCTTAACTACTATCCAAAGAATCCAACTTACCTTTATGCTATGTAGCTATGGTATGCCAAAGTGAGAAAACAACATTTTGTTCTTGGAAAATAGGTGTTCTAAATATGTGCCTTCTTTTAAAAAATGCCCATCAAAGATTTATTATATAGATTAACCTAGTCCTTGACATTGCTCATCCTGTGTTCATGATTTCTTCACTCTTTCCCATTCACAGAATTTCAATGGTCTGTGAAGTAGTGATGGTTACTTCCCAATGGGATGACTATGCTTTTTTTTTTTCAGGAGAAAAGTATTAATATTTCTGAGATGATTTCCAAACCAATAGCAATATTTTTCTGAGATTTCGTACTCTTTCCCAGAAATTTGTGATACTTTGGAAGTCTGAACACAGGTCACCAGATGGACCAAACCTTCTGCTTTATATTTAACCAGAAGTAATGCAGTTTTTGTTTTCGAAAAAAAATTGCTCTGTGCTAGAACTAAAGAAGAGGACATGGTAATAAGTGGGAGATTTTCAAAATCTCATGCTGGAACTGAATTAAATCAGTAACACAGATAAGCTTGTATGGTCATCTCTTCCCATGATTTATGTAAAATGCCTTTGACTTGTAAAAGGAAAAAGACAGACATTACAGATATTAATCTTGCAGACAAATCAGGATGGACCAGAGTAAAGCAAAATAGAACTTACTTTCTTATAGTTCTGGAGGTTTTTTTTAAACAGTAATAATAAATAAAAATGAGTTATGAATTATAGTGACTAAAGTGAAAATCTTTGGGGAAAATAGCAGACAAGAGTTCATTGCTCAGCTGGTAAGCTGGAAGAAATTTCTCTGACTGGCCCTTTTCTGTATTAGAACATGATTTTATGGTGATCGTGCTGAGCCTCTTATAATTCTAGGCTGCCAAGTAAGTGAAGAGAAATTCCTAAACATTGTTGGCTTCATTTTACAGGAAACTAAGAAGGCAAAATAATCCTTGCTTTGTGTGTGAAGAGAAAATAATGATAATAGAAGCTTTTTTCTCACCTGGGTTCCACGTCTGCTCAATGTTTATCTGGAGAACAATAGGCAGAACTACCTTCTCCAGGATCATGATAATCAACAAGACAGTTTTCCTCAGTCTTCTCCAAAGTTAGGATGCTTCCCTTTAGTATCTCTAAGCAAAATTTTGTCTCACATTCTGCCATTCATTCCACAAGCATGAACCAGGGAGAAGAAAAAAATTTTGAATTAATTTCAGGTTTCTTTCAAATCTAGTTCAGGGTCAAAATGTAGCGCAATGAAATGTAAAAGCTTATGAGATATTAGTCTGTTAAAGAGCTCACTCACTCCCTTGCTCTTCCCTGAATCCTCTCCTGTTCAGTACTCCTCAGGTCAAGACATTTAAGAGAAGTTCTGTTTTCAGCAGTTTGAGTATCAGAAAACTTAGAAATTCCTCAAAGAACCTTAAGGATGTTTTCCTCTTGCACTTAATGTTGTTTATACTGAGAGATCCTTTCAGCTTTTTTTTTTGTTTGGCTTTTTTCTTTTCTTTTTGGCATAGCAGAGTTGTTATACCTCTTCCTCTTCCTTCTTAGGGAAAAATACAGTAAATTTCTGCTGTTGAAATAGTTTGATGCCATAATAGCCATTCAGATCTGAAACTTTGTATTGGTGTTCACTTCTGCTTACAGTATTATTGATTAGTTGAGGTTAAAAACACGGGGTTTTCTGAAATGTTTAATACAGGTTTCTCATGCACCTATAATTTTAACATATGATTGCAAGGGAAAGTTGCATTAGCACGGCAAAATGCTGAAAAAATAACAAATGCTATTCTGAAAACCTGACACTCACCCAGAGTTCAAGTGTACAGAAGGGGCAGTGTAGGAGACAATTTTACTTCCAGAGTGAGAGCTAGAGTAATTTTGAGAGTACATACATTGTTCTTCATCCAGGATCTTCTCAATAACAAAAAGTGACTGGAGATGTAATATCTAGTGTTCACCCGAGACTGTGCTTTAGCAATATAGTCTGATTCTTTTTTCTCTTCATGTTTATTTTAGACAAACTTGACAGATTATTGTTGGCAACTTAAAAGTCGGTTGACAGAAAGAGTTTTTTCACCTTTTTAAAATCTCTAGGCTTATGCAATTTTCCTGCTCATCTCTTTTAATTTTCATACAAAATTATTAATCTCTGAGCTTTCTCTTTTTCTCTTCTTGCTGTTACTGAATAGGATGTGAATTTTTGGGACCTCATGCTAGAGTAGTGAGTGGAAAGCAAATTACAGGAAGGCCAGGTTCAATGGAACATGTACCTAAAAAAAAATATTTTTAACATTTGTATCTTGGCTTTTCTCCTCCAGGCATAAGGAGAGGAAGGAGAGGAAAAAAAAAACCCAGCAGATACTGTTTTTTGAAAGAAGGTATTACAACTATTAAATGTATTAAAATAACTGTCCCTTATAGCTGCAGAATCATTGTAGGCAAGGTCCAGAATTTAGGCTGAAAAACACTGAGGAGCAATAGAGGAGTAGGAGTTGTAATCTGTTATTGCTATTACCAACACTTGAAATATCTACCGTTCATTTGTGCTCCTTGAAGCAGGGGAATTTGTTAGCTTTCTTTGTGCAGAGTTTCCTGGGTGACAATGACTAATTCTAGCAATTGTCCACTTTCCCCATCTTCCTTAGTTCTAGTCCTCTTTTTTTGTAACCATGAAAGAGACATGCAATGGCAGCAATCAGCCTCCTAAAATGCAAATAAAATACATCTATTTCAAAGAGAAAATGAAAAATAGTGAACAAAAAGGAAAGGAGTGCTGTTAATACCACAGATAAGTGGCAACTCACATTTTTGGAAGTAAATCATGTGAAAAACTTAATGTCCAGTGTTTTCCATCAAGGCAGGGTTTCCCTAAGTCTGAAAGAGCAAGAATAAATTTCTTCGCGTGTTTCAAACCTTAAGAAATTATAAATTTTAATTAAGGGGTGTGGTATCTATAGTTTAGTAACACTAATTTTATCCACCTTTTCTACTAACAGAAAAAAAGTCTGAGTCTCTGATAACAAGTAATGACACTTCAAGTAACACAGAGAAATCTTTTTCTAATTTTGATGGATAAGCTAATCCTGGAAACCATTTTCAGGCACATTTAGGACAAGAAAATCATTGGAAGCAATCAGCATGGTTTCACCCAGGGGAAGTCATACTTCACCAACCTATATATAAAAAAATACCTGCAGGGAGGGTATAGAGCTTAGGGATCCAGGCTCTTTTCAGTGATACCCAGCAACAGGACCAGAAACAATGGGCACAAACTGAAATGAAAAAAGTTTCCTTTGAACACCAGGTAAAACCTTTTTACTGTAAGGATAACTGAGCATTAGAATAGATTGTCCAGAGAAGTTGTAAATTCTCCACTGTCGGAGTCCCTTCTCCCCTGCCATGTAGCCCTGGGAGAGGGGCCCTGAGGGCACAGACACGGGGTTTCCCTGTCCCTGCTCAGCCTCGTTCCCATTGGTTGGTTTGTGTTCCCTGCGCGGGCAGAAGGACCCTTGGTCCCGTGACTGGAACAGTTCCTGGGCAGAGCTCCGGCCATGCGGCTGGAGAAATAAACATGTCTCTGAAACAGCTATCAAGAATCTGTCCGTATATATTTGTTTTCCACAGGCCTCGTTGTTTGATACATCATGTTACAGTATCCGCACTGTAAAACTCCACCTGTGGAGGTATCCAAAAGCCATCTGGACACAGTCCCAAAGCAACTGGTTCTAGGTGGTCCTGGCTGAGCAGCGTAGTTAGACCAGATGATCTCCAAGTGTCCCAACCACAGCCTTTCTGTGATTCCACGATTCGGTTTTGAAAAGCAATGTTCAGGGTTGACATCAAGGTTTCTCCCCTGCTTTGTGGGTCCTTCTGAGCTAAAAACCACTGAAAACCACTAAAACTTGGTGGTTCACAAGTCAACCCATGGTTTGTATGTCTTCTCCACAGTACTGCATGGAAAGCACATAGAAAGTGGGCATCCATGTGTTTTGTCTGTGCTCTGTCAAACTTATTTTATACTTTAATTTTTCACATATTTTAAAGATTAAAATTAAATCAGGCAACTGACTGTTCGAATTTGTCTTTGTGTTAGATTTTGAGGCAATTTCTGAGTAGTTATTAAGTTTCAATAGTACAGCTAGATCTCTTTATAAATCTATTAACAAGATGATATACTGACAGAGTAACAATATTATTAATTAAGCACATGTAAAAGTAGTACCCTTACCAATGAAAAAAATAACACTCTAGTATTTTATAGCCTTTTTATTGCTACAATCTGAATTTTATTATTGGGAGAATGTGAAATATGAAGCAATGAAAGTACTTCTCCAAGATTATATAAAAATTCAACAACAGAGCTTAAACAAAAAGTAGATATGCCTAGTCCTATCTTAATGGTTCTGGTAACAATAACTATCTGCCATGCAGCAAAATATGAAATACCTGCAAGAAATGTCTAAGGTCGGACACTAAATAAGCGTTAGTCACCTTGTAGTTCTAATGTTAGTTTATATCACCACAATAATATTGAAGTACTAACATGAATTAGTGATACAGTAGGAATTTGGCAGTTATTCTCCTGGAATTCTTGATATATTGATAGAATTGAAAAAAAAAATTGCTTCAATTCTGCCTACTTAGTCACCATTAGGAATTGCCTTGGTGAAAGTGACTTTCTGTAAAACACTCATAATCCAAATACATTCTGGTCTTTACTGATTACTCCAAAATACTTGGGAAATCTGTGTCTGATTAAATATTTACTTCTGTTTTTGAGCTGAAACAAGTGCTTATGGGTTACAGCTCAAAATATGACCCAAAGCTTAGAGAACGCAAATGGTTTATGAGAGTCTGTAATAGACGAGAAATATCCATAAACCACTCCCTGCCAAGGAGTAATGTTGTTTATATATGTCTCCTGCCTTGTAGGCCTTATTTCCCATTCTGGTAGGTTAATATTTCTAAGACTGGAATGAAAGGGTTTGTATATAGAAGTCTATGTAAACATTTACAATTTCTATCCACAATTCTGCCCTGCTTATAAGATGATCTTCAAGTTTTCTGTCTCCCTTTTTATTTCCCAAAAGACCTTATATTCTATATTTCTTTGTGCCACCTTCCTATTTGTAGCACCTCAGGATTTTCTTGCCCTGTATTGATTGGATCTGTCTATTTTGTAGGTTCAGGGAGAAATATTTACTACATAAAGCATTTTAAATCTTTTGGTTGGGCTGAAGGGGTGATTCATAGCAGCAAAGTACAAATATACCAGAACAAACTTTTCTTATGTAGAATACAATTTCTCTGAGGCAAATGAAGGTATAATGTCTGAGACATGCTGATGTATATAAATATGAAAGAAGGAGGGGATGAAGGAAAAAACCCTCTGATAAATCAGGAAAATATTTACTGAACGTGCTACAGTGCTGCATACTGTGGACATTAGTAATTTTGTGATACAATGCCTTTTAGATAGTGCATTTTTATTCTATCAGTTATTACTTTTCAGGCCTCTTTACATATAAATGACTGGAGATTTTTTATTTTGAATTTTGTTATTATGAATTAAACCACTTCACTGTCTAGTTATTCTTTCTCGTTCATATTTATTACATATTTTTCCATATTTTCTCTGGATCTTATCAGAAAATATGCATAAAATTGTAGGTTGTAACTGGAAATAGTGAGCAGACAAGTGAATTAAGAATATTTTTTTCTTTCTAGGAAAAATTAGATCTCAATTAAAATCCCTCTCAGTTGCTCAATAACCACTAAGTTCATTCTTCCTCAGAAAACAAGGAAGGCAGAAAAAGACCAGCTATGTGTGAACTTTCTTCTTTCTGAACATAAGAATAAATTTAATTTGAACATAAACACTTTCTTTTTATACAACAATGAAGAATATTTATTAATCATTCAGTATCCTATTAAAAAAAGGTATGGATAATATTACTGGCTGATGATGTTCAATTGGATTGATTTGGGCATGATGAAATAGAGGATATTACAACAAAAGAAATATTTTAATTCTATTCCAACAACAGAGCTGTTCTGTCAACTTTTGTAGGGTTTGAGTTAGTAAAATCTCCTGCCTAAAATTTAAAATGCTTTGTCATTCTTTTGAGGAATGGAATAATCTTTATATTGCTTTGTAATATTTCTGGGTTATATTTGTAATTTGGGAATTCTATTAATGTATTCATAAATTTTAATGACAGAAGCAATTGTTAGGAAATTTAACCTGATTAGCGTAGAGAATAAGATTTTGACATACATTCCACTATGAGAACTGCAATTTTCATGACATAGAACTTGTCTTTTTTGAAGAATATTCAATTTTTTCAGTTGTTTCAAATTATGTTTCACTCTTAATACACCTTGGTATGTTGTCTCTTCTGGCAAGCATTCAAATTAAATACCAGGCATTACTTGTGTCTGTGCTTATGGCCATGCAGTACTACTCTTATACTGAAGCCTGCTGTACATTTGCATAGGTTGGTAGAAGACGGTTTTGTATCTCCTGCTTCTTATTTTCTGTAATTATTTTTCCATACTCTGTCTTATTAATTGCTTACTCTTAACCTCGCAGTTATAAGGAAGTTCAGCAAATTACAGAGACATTATATTTGAGGTAACTGGAGTAGTTTTCGTACTTGAGATGTTGAATTGAGGGTAGCAGTACTTCCAAACACATAGGAACACCTACTTTCTCATTGTCATTGCTGCCTAGGTGGGGTGCTTTTCATGCAGTGGCATTTGACAAGTACTTTCTCTGTGGGAGTAAAAACGGCAATTTTATATTCTTCATAGAACCACCATCAGATACATATTTTCATCAAACTGGTCTTTTCAATTCTTTTGTCTTATGGGATTGAAAAAAAAGCAGGGATGTTCTGGTCACTGAAAAAATGGGGTTTAAACAAAACAATTGCTGAGAACAACTAAATATATTTTTTTTTTTGATAGCTTTATGCCATTCTTAAAACTTCTGGTGGTTTTAATATATTTCTTTGAGAAATAAAGTAGGTGCTTAGTATAGACACACCAGAGAGTTAACTTGATCCTTGGATCCTTGCTGTGTATGCATTTGTGAATTGTGTTTGTTAAGTATTTTTACATCTAGTGGATTTCTGTATTATTAACACAATTTTCTGCAGAACTTCCTTCTGGAAGATGAGCTTCACTAGTTAATGCCTAGTAGGCTTCTGAAGGTGATGCTTATTGATAAACAGCAGTTTGTCCTGGGACATCATATGAATGTTTCAATTTCCTCATTTAATTTCTTGATTCCTTATGTTTTTTAGTGTCTTGTACTTAGCTCACTTTCTTGAGACTGCCCCTCCAATGGTCAGATGTTCTCTTCTGATATCTACTTAAAAGTGAATTAAAAATTCCTAAGACTCAAAACACGATCTACTGCCCTTAGAATATTTCTTCATAAAATTTTATGTTTCAGACAATCCAGTAAACGTCTGATTTTGATTAATATAATTTGTGGGGGAAGTGGACTAACCAAATTTCTGATTGCCCAATATCTTAGTAGGAAACTGTTGGCGGCTACTGAAATTCTGGATGCCTGAGACAAAAGGGAGGTGATGACCATGCATTACCATTAACACTTCGTTTTTTCTTTTTTTCCCCAACAGGTATCTTTTGAAGAATTACCATATTTGGACACAGTTTGTTAAACTGCTCAGTTCTGGTCAGAGAGTTTGCATCAGAAGATGCTATTAAAATTTAGGTATGTAATTTCTGTGTGATGGTTTTTCTTCAGTGATGACACTCAGCTTTCTCTAACTTATGGTGTAGTATGATTCTGGTTTAGGGAAATCCACACAGGAAGACTGCAATTTTTCATCAGTACAATGCTAGCAATGTTTTCCAAGAGATTCCTTTGCTTTGAAAGAATTCACTCTTATGGACAATATTTTTTTTTCCCTTGGTTTCTTTGATCCATGTTTTAACATTCTGAAAACTTCAGATCACCACACATACTGTAAAAACATATATAGGCTTTTGTGAAGATAGAGAGAAAAAATGCAATTTAAAAAAATTATTTTAACACTTCCGCAGGAAAAAAAGTATTCATTACACAGACTTACAGTGGGCTTTACCTAGAAAATTGAACTTTTGTTGACATCTCCCCTAAACAAATTTACTTGTTCACCCCTCAGAAACCAAAGTCAAAGTCCCACCTTGAACACAAACATGCTGAGATCTTAAAGAGTATTGGCATAATTTATTTATTCAACAAATATGCCCTAATTGTCATGAGAGTAGCTGACATATATTCCTCAGACTCTTTGTTTAGGACTGTCACAGATTCATGAATGTATGCTTTTCCAGTTATTAAAATGAATGGGAAAAAATGTAGAATGAGAATCTCTCTGCCCATATGTATTTCTTTTCCAATAGATTAGACTGAAATCTTTTGCCCATGCACTACTAAGTCCTGCACAGGCGCTACTAAGGTGTTTCTTCTAGAGGTCACACTACTATAATTAGGACAACTCAGAGATTTTAGAGGCATGTTGATTTTTCCAAAATATGAATATTGATCTAATATCGATATCCAACTGAGATAGACAAAACTCTCTAACCGTTTAAAGTTAGAAAGTGCATGTTTATTTTGGTGCCAGGCACTGCGTGGGATAGCTCCCTAAGATGCAGGGCCCCAATCCAAGCAAACACAGAGCTTTTTATTTACAAAAATTATGAATATCCAAAATACAAATGCATATTCATAACATTAACACCTCCCATTCTCTGTTTCGTATGGAAATGAGCTTAAATGTCATTAAGCATGCGTAGTGTGTGTTCTGAATTTGAGTCAGTGATATTGAATTGGGTCAGTGGTCCCAAAAAAAGATGAAGTAGCTCATCTTCCTCATTTTGACCTTTTTGTCTTTCTGAACTTTAACAATCCTAATTACATTAGTGACCTCTAAGTTTCCTCTTTTGTGACTTTGAACAGGTTCCCACAGAGGCAGGAAACTGGTAATTGTCCTTGTTCCCTAGACTAATTTATCAATGTTTCTGTTCCTCGTTCTAAGCACAGCTAAGCAAACATACAAATGACAGATCACCAGTTATTTGGTAATCAGTAACTAACATCTTAAAACCCGTTTCAGGTCCAGATCTCTTAATTATTTTAATTAAGTCTAGCTGGGCCCAAATTCCTTCCTCTTCTAACTAATCTCAACACAGCTAGCCTATAACTAATATCTTTATGTTTCTTCTAAATCTATGTTTCATGTTTAAAATGTATTCAGGCAGGTTGGTACTCAACGTACATTATACAAAACAGTGCAAGGGAGAGGAAAAGAGAAAAGTCCATTTTGATTGCCAATCCACTGGACAATGATATGCTTCCATATTAGTAGGTACTTCAAAGTCTTGGAGAAATAGAGAGCTCCCATTGCTCTACTGCAGCAATTAGAGAAACTACTATCAGTTATGAGGTACAATAACACTCACAGTATGAGCTTCTTCATGAGCTGTTGAGCTTTTGACAGGATACCCTTCCTTCTCGAACCAGGGTGAAAGAGCAGAGGAGGCTGCTGTTCTGCTAAGTTCTTTATTTCATAGTCTCACAGCTTTCTTGAAGGCAGAGTTCGAAGGGGGTTACATGATAAATCCAAGCAGCAGCAGCAACAGCAACAGCAGGCAAAACCAGCTTCTTCTTCTTCTTCTATGTGCTCTATATGCTACATATACTCTATACTCTATTTTCTAGACTCTATATTTTTTCTTACAGAAGTGTGGATTATATTTGTTAATTGACCAATAAGATTAACACATGATTCCAGTTTTCCTTTTCTTAACCTATCCTGGTCTAATTCTAACAATCGTAAGTCTTACACAGGTGTTACATAGGTATTACACAGACTTCCCTATATATTTTCCATCAGTTCTTATTGTTTATGTGAACTCTGTCTAAAAAATGTGAACAGTATAATTCTATCTATGTTTTGTCTAAAGTAAAGAATTCTCTGAAAAGGTATCACTGCTGCAGCAAGAACTGTGTTTAAGGTCTCTGCTGCAGCTTTTTAATGTTTAAGGCACTTAGCATATACTTTTACTAAAAGTTAAAACACCTATATTTCTATTTCACTTTGGTGTGGCTTCATGTTTCTCAGCTTGTCCAAAGGTTTTAATTCAACCCCTGTGCTTTGGCTTTCCTCTGGGCCTGGGTCCAGGGGAGCTTTCACTCCAACAATGAGTCAGTCAGTTAAACCTATGTCAAAACTATTTTTTTCCCTGTGAAAGATTTTAGTATTTCTAGATTGAATTACCTAGAGATCAGTGGAATACCTTTACTTCACAAAAAAGTCCAAGTATAATCTGCAGTGCTGTCACAGATAAAAAACTCAAAAGGTAGTAGTAAATATAGTTTTGTACAAAAGCAAGAAAACTGAATTATGTCTTTTTCTCCCAAGAATACTCCATTGTGCCCAAAACCATCTTGCAATTTTCCTCTTCAGGATCCAGACCTGTCAGAAAGTCTTCAAGGCATTTTCCTGGTAAATGAACCCACAACATGAAAACGTGTGTTAATTATATGTGTCAGCTTCTGTGACTGTTGGCTACAAAACCCCAAAATTGCTACAAACCAGCTAATTGAAATTTTGTTTTGAGGACTCAACTGACCTTGAATGCCTAGCTTTTATATAGATTGCTAATGGCATTATATCATGGATTTCATTACTATTATAACCATAACAACAACTAGAGATCATTAAAAACTTAGACTGTAAAATACAGCAGTTTAAATGACAATGTAGAAGAGAGGTTGATCAAGCCTATTTCATTAACAAATGTGAGAATGATAACCTGGGAATCTGTACAAAGAGGTAATAAAATATGATATTAAAGATTGCAACTTTTTCCATCAATTTCAACTTTTCGCTACCCTATCAAATTCAGGTAAAGGATTTTCTTTTGTTATGGATACTAACTTAAACTCTGAGAAAAAGATAATCTTTTTATGGGCTATATACCTTGCATAAGCTTGTATAAGCTGCTAGTGGTAAAGACAGATAAATGGAGATAAATAATATTAAGATTTCTTGCCAGAACCTTTAAACACTTAAAGTGAAAAAGCTTAATTTAGAATATCATTCTGGTCTAAAACTACTATCAGTTTTACAACCAGCAACTATACTGTAATAGGCAATGACAACCCCAAAAGTAGTGAATGTCTCTTGGTAATTTCTCAAAATAGTTGAAGTGGTTTCCTCTTTGTGAAAAATAACAGGAATTTGAATTTATTTGAATTTATCTATTCTTATCTGAAGTGAACTAAATCTATTACTTTCACAAATTTTATAAATAACTGCAGATGGAAGTTCTATTTTAGTCTTTGCATGCATTTTAATTATGACTATTGTGACTGCTTTTCTATTTTTTTTCATTTTGATTTTGTTTTCACATGATTTTTTTTCAGGCAGGAAAAGAAAAAAAAATGATGCAGGTAGGAGGAGGAGCTGAGCCTAAAATAATACCCAAATGAGCATCATAAGTAACTTTAAAATGGTGTTCATTACAGGTGAAATAAGTATTTTTCATGAGTATGTCAAGCAGACTGGGGATATCTTGCACAACAGGAATCATACAAATATGACTTGACTTCATAGTGGAGTACACCTGCTATAGTTTTACATTAATTTCCTTTCAATATTTCAAGCCCGTCCGTTTAACTTTGGATGACCTTCTTGTAACATTTCCAGCTACATTCCACAATTCATTTCTCCTTTACTTTCACAACTGACCAGTTTTCTCTGTATCCTCTGTGCCTGGTCCTGCCTTTTGTTCAGAAAAAGAAAAAAAGTCCTTTACTATCCGGCTCATCTATGCTGTCTTCTGATCTTTTCCTTCAGCGTTGCCTTGCATTCTCTACACCATCCTCCTCTGAAAAACAGGTTCATATTCTCACAGAACATTCATTGTTGAAGTAGGAAAAACAGTTTCGATCAAGGGAATTGTTTTCAAAAGAACTTTTCATCATGCATTTCCCTTAGGTTATGTCTTTTTAAACACAGGTAGTTCAGGTAAAGTTCAGGTGTCTTGGGTAGTACGATAAAGAATAAAATTTACAATGTTCTTGGCTGGCTCAGGTAATGTTTTGTAATTCAAAATCTAAGGGTTTCTTTGTTGGTTGTTTTTGGTTTTTTCATAGAGCCATAGTGTGGAAATTGTTTTTGTGAATTGTTTTCATGAAGAATATGATTTTCATTTTATAATAAAGTTGCTATTCAATTGTTACCTTAAACAGTAGCTGTTATAAACCAGACATTTATAACTTCTCCATAAAACTAAAGAACTATAATTATGACCTTTACAATTATTACTAGAAGTCCCAATAAAATTATTACAAGTTCTTCTGGTCTCCTAACCTGTTATGCTACTTCTGCTTAAGACCAAGACTAAAACATTGACCCTCTAAAGTGAGGGACAGTTGCTAAGTACAAATAACACTGCAAATTAGCTGTAGTTACTACACTCATGAAGGTGAGCATTGTCATTATTACTTCCTTCTGTCATTTAAATGTTTGTCAAAATAGACAAGACCAGTCTGAGAAATTAAAAACTCGAGTTCTTAGAAGATGGGAAGATATAAATCTGCAGGTGTTGGAGTAAGATTTGCAAAAGGCTTTCACAGCCATCTCTGAATCTCTGAATTGCTGATGTCTCAGAATACGTATTTGTCCTGTAGATGCAAATTTTCCACTTTTCTGTGTGATCCATAGTTAGCAAAGTGAGCATGGGATGTGCTGTTATCCTGATTGATGACCTCCTGCTGGCCTACAGTGTGGCACCTTCCTGTCAATACCTTTCTTGTAGGAACTTGCAGAAGAAAACAAAGCAGGCTAAAAAATGAGAGATTCCAGCTCTTTGTTTTCACTTGTTTATAAGAAGGAACTGTTCTCTAAAATTCTGAAAAGAATGTGTCTTAGGATTCTTTTGGGGCTTGATAATGAAACAGTAGACAGAAACCTGTCATGGGCAGAACTTCTGTATGACTCAGGATGTCGATGGATACACTGAGTACTAAATTCAGTTTTCTAGTAGTTTTGGAACAAATTTTAACCTGTAGTTAACTGTATACTTATTTAAAAGCTGTAATCCAAAACTACTAAATTTTCACTTGTAATGGATTTTGGGGGTGGATGTAATACAGGCTTAAACTGCACAAATATCAATTTTTTTTCCCTGTTGGTTTCTATTATTTCAGGAGTCCTTGGCTCATCACTGTAAGACTGCAGGTGTGATTCAGTGTGACTGGTACATCTCAGAGACACCTGCAGAGGACCGTCAAAAGTACCTTCTCCATCTAACTTTTTCACATCATCCCACAGTTTTCCAAGGACAAGCGTGATATTGCCCCTCCCCCCATCATAGTAACTTTAAAGCTGTGCCAATAAGTCTCACTAGTTCCCATGTAAAGAACTTTTCTCCTTTCTCATTGAGATGATGTATCATGTCTGATGCCAGCATGCTTGACCCTGAATAGGCCATACCATTGTCAGAAAACCCCAAATTTTGGGGATAACACCTTCTGTGAAGACATATATCAATAGACTCAGCCCATCTGTTTTTTTCAGATGCTGCTGTTTTCAACTGGAAGTATAGAGGAGAAAATAACTTGTGCCCCAGATTCCTATACCAAATGTCCAAAGGCCCTGAAATTCTTCTGATTGCCCTCAGACTATGTGCTGCCACTTCCTTGCACCATACATTGAAGATCAGTATCAGGCAGTAGTCCATAGTCCACATCAGACTTGGAAGTCTCCTGGTGACATCCTTAACCCAGGGAGGCAGCAGACCTCCCTATGGGTTGGGCCAGTTGGCATATGAGACCCTCTGTTCCCTTTAGAAGGGAATCTCCTACAACTAAACCCTGTAGATACAAAAATGCTGCTAGCAAGGATTTTCTTGCTATTTTCTAAGTCCATGAGAGACTTTTCTCTCTCACAGAAGAGGTAGCAGTGAATGTAAACAACCAAGCCACCTGTAACCTTGAAAAATCTTGTTTATGGTATAGTAGAAAAATATTTTGACAATGGATATTTTAGGATTTTAGCCAATCACCCCCAAGGGGTGGCTGGTCCTTTGTCCAATTAGACTATGAAGAAAAAAGTCTATAAAAGAGTTTGTAAAATAATTAAATAAATCAATCTTGCTGCACAATTCCTGTACAATCCTGCCTGCTGGATCTTCTCTCCTCCTCCTCCCTATGGCTGCGGGACACGGTGATATACCCTAGGGCCCAGGCCTGCGGTAATAAAACCCCATCTCTTCTTCTTCTTCTTGTAAGCAGCTGTAATACAGTGAATTAATGTTACTGTTTGTGGTCGTGCCTCTGCTGTGACTGGACCTTAATCCACTTCATCCTTAGGCTGGTCTTCTACACACAAAGCCTCAGACCTATTGTGCAGAGGAGACTGGTGGAGTGAGGAGGATGAAGAAGCATCACTCTGACTTTAAATTTTTATGGCAAAAGATGGGGGATTTTTAAAATTGATAGTAAATAAAAGTGGAAAAAAATTAGTTCTTGTTGCTGTTGCAATATTAGAACCTAGCTAATGCCTACTAGACCAACAGATATAGGTCTGCAGTGGAAATTCTTGTACGCCATCTAATCAGTTACTGTGCAAAGGTAAACAATAATTAGCTACTGTTAGACAGAAGCTTGGAAAATAGGTTTTACTCTGCCAAGGGCATAAACGGGATCAATCATGTGCTTGAAAGAAGAAAATTATAAAGGCCAGCATTTGGACTTGAAAAGGCTTGTGAGTCTCTTCCAACTCAGAATATTCTATGGTTCTATGAATGATGAGAATTTACTATGACAGATGGTCATTCAAAGATCTGAGAATATATTCTTCTACTTTTAACAGTAAAATTAAATGTTTGCAAAACACTGAAATCAAAGAGGTTGCTGAGGTTCTTGGGATGACTTCAGAGAAAACTAAAAACTGAAGTGAAAAGTGGCATAGGGTGAAAGGGGATTTCAATAGTATCAGAACTCAGTGGAAGTTTAGTTCTTAAAAGACTGCGCCCAACTATCAGCTTTGCCTTTTTTGATTTGACTAATAAACTGTTACCATTCCTCAGTCAAATAAACCTTCAGAATCTCTTCATTCATATTCACCATCATGAAAGATTTTATCCAGTATTTTTAACAATTTATTCTGCCACATTTAGCTCTCAGACTCTGATATACTGGAAAAATGGCAAGAGTCTACACTTTGTTTTTCATCACCTTTTTCTGCTGAATATTCCTCACATCTGTTCTCATTTATATCAATTGGTCAGAATGACAATGTAGACGGTGCTGAAAACAAATGGGACACTTATAATGTGAAATGATATTTTATAAGTGATGCTTATTTACTGGTGACTGAGTCTAACCTGCTTTAGGCCTTGCCTCTGCTCCAAATACAGGATTGCGTTTTAAGAATTACTGATATATTGATTTCTTCTTACAAACTGATATCAAATTCTCCCACTATGTCACTGGTTTTAACCTGGGATATATCCTTTTTTTTATTTGCCAAACTGTGATGTTTCAGTACAGCCAATGATTTTTCAACAATTTTAAATGGCAGACAAACCTTGCCCATAAATCTGGTCGTTTTAGTATGACATCAATAAATTTATTTAGAGACATTTAATATGTGAACATATTGAGATATTATTCCTCCTCCAATATTAAAATAGAGATAAGGTTTATTCTGATATCTAAGCGATCAAGCAGTCAAATTACTAAAACACTAATAGTTCAGTTAACAACTTTGGCTCCACCAGTTACCAACATGAAATTCACAGAAGCTGCCCTGCAGTGTGAATGATTAGTTAGCAGCTGCATTTGTGAACTTTATCATGCATGAAAGTCCAGTTTGGAACTTGGAATTCTGTAATACTTTGTGTCGGCGATTGAATCTCAGACCCGGCAGGGAATCTGAGTCGTTTATTCCAAGGAATGAGCTGGTTTTATACACTTTTCCAAGGCACAGTATTTCCTTATACGGCAATCCTCACTATGTGACCTATCCCGTGTTGCCACATCAGCAACACACTTTCCAAATGTCCTTCTATGGGGTGACCACTCGCTGTTCACCCGTCCGTCAGCTCCCGGCGGGCTCCTCTCTGTAGGGCTCTGCCCTGTGACACCTCCTGCCCCCAGGGTCTGGTGGAGACAAGCCTCTCTCTGGGCTGCCATGTGCTCCTTTGTGCTGCCATGTGCCTCTGCAGGCAGGTTTTACAGCTCACAACCTAATTCTCTCTTATAATTCCCCATAACGTTGCTCAGCTTCCTATATCACAACAGTTTCAGTCTACTAGATCTACCCAGTTTTCAATATTGGCACTATGCAGTGTATTTTGAGTATATTACATTTAGGTAAATGCATTCTATATTGTATTGCTCATATTCTGAAGTGAAGTAAAATTTGTCCTTCTTTAGCAGGATTAAAAAAATTTGCAAATTTTTTCTTTATGTTGCCATATTTAGGCCTATAAGAGAGGTTAAATTATATCATGTCAATGCTTTTCTTATTTTATTAAACATATTAAGCCAAACAAGTAAAATACCATCATTAAGGAGTACAGTGTGGGAAAGCTAGTTGAGCACCTTATAAGACCTTGCTTAACAAATGGTAGAACTATACACACTATTTGATAAAGTGGGTATCAGGTGTTCTTGTTAATTTAATTTTCTTCATCTGCATCTTAGACCTTTCTAGCTTTCCATCTTGATTGTACAGCTGTTTGAGAAAGAGGAAAGAAAAGAAAATCTCGTTATGAAATGTGATATGCCCTCTAATTTTCAACAATTTTAACAAAACCTCTTCATTTTTAGTGCCCTTCTGCTTTTAGAGGTTTCATAAGTGAACAAACACAGGCTTCAGGACAGCAATGGGTTTTTTTGAGAAAAACTCTGTCCTTGCTGGGACTTCTCTTTACTCCTTCTGCTTTCTGAAATTTGTGAACAACAGCTGAGTTTGGTGCAGTGAGATACAGGTTGAGACCAGGTTTTAAGCTGCATTTGTTGTAAACAAAATTTTATAGCTTACTTAAGTTTATAAATATTTTAGAAGAAGTCTAAAAGGGAGAGATATTTGGTGACTATTTTGTGCTAGCTAGCTTATTCTTGACTGATTTCAAAACAATTCTTCTTCCTGTGCACCCATTTTTCTGATTAATGAAACTTAATTATTTTAATTTACAGTATTTATTTGCTGACAAAAAGCTCATGTCAAGAGTTTAACTCTTACTGTTGTGGACCAATAAACATTTCAAATATATCTGTAAGAAGTTACATTTTAACAAAAAATGTTAAAGTGAGGCGCATAACAAAACAGCATATGAAGCAGAATGTTTGAATAACAAGGATCTGTGGGTTTTGAACAAATATGCCTAAGAAAACCTTTCAAAACCAATATAATTTTGTACTTCTAGAAGTCTTCTTGAATATCATCTAAGTTTGGCGCTGTACTTCCTTGATTTCCTTTGTCATGAGTTGGGTGGATTTTTAAATAGATTAGGGATAGTTGAAGCTCCTTACAGCAGTTCTGGCATCTCCACACAAGATGCAGTGGACAGGCACTTTGCATGTCCACTGCGGTTTCCTTCTCTTAGCATCAGCAAAATGCTAAAACTCATTGCATTAAAGAAGGTACTTTCACCCCCTTCACCTCCACAAACACATTGTTTCAGAGATGGTAGGAATGTCTCAGCTGGAAGCTGCTATTCAAGTTAGCTTCAATCCATTTGAGGTTGTAGCACAGTTGTTGTGTAAGAAGCTGCTGCTTCTCAGAATGTTTCTCAGAGATAACAACAGACAAGAACCTGTCGGATATTTTAAGGAACATGAAATACCATAAATAGCTGGAACAGATCTAAATTATAAATATCAACCCTCACTGACCTCCCAAAGTTGCTGAAGAAGAGCTCTATCTTATACTGAGATTTGTTCCTACCTCTTTTTCCATAGCTCTTAGTTTAGCAATTTTCCGGCCACAAAATATTTGCATAGTACCAAATACTTTCTGGTAAAGAAAAAGCAAACTCCTAAACATAGATATTTCTATATCTGTATCTATATGTATCTATGTCTATATATATACCTATATCTATATATTTATCTATATCTATATCTATATCATCTATATATATGTTATGATACTGCATTAAACCTAAAGACCATAGACAGTTTTGTGAGAGCTTCCTGAAACTCCTAATGCATGTAATACATAAAAAACTGTTTTCTTTACAGATATTCAAATATAAATAGTTTCATATCAAAGTTCTCAGGCAAAAGTTTGTTAAAAGCATCACTTAGGAATTGCTGGAACTACGATAATTGCTCCACTCAAGTTCATATATTGACACTGAAGATCCAAATGCTGTTAGGAAAAATATTGTACCTTAATATCAGAGTGCAGTTCTCAGTTCTTCTTGTGCAGGATTGGAGAAGCTTTGAAAATGGACACTTATGATCAGAGTAAAACCACCTTTAAAAGAGTCTTCAAAAAATAATGAAAGAGTTTCCCAGCTATTTTCTTTAAGATATAAAGCTCCTTTCATAATTGCTTGTTTCAAAGTTAACTTTCCAGACAGAAGGGAGGAGGGCAGAGGAGAAAAATAGGTTGTTTAAAAGATGCTCTTGTTCTCACCACTTTATATTAGGGAAAGGGAAACTTTTTTATAAGGTTGAATTTCTTGGTAACTGTGAGGAATCTGTGGTCCACTGTATTGATCCTTTTTTCTGCTTATGAGGTGGGAGAATTCCTTGAATAATTAACATATGGCTTCGTTTCCAGCTTTATAAAACAAAAAGAGAAATTTTTTTATAATCCATGGCAGTGTTGGGAAATTTCAGACTAGTGTAAGGTCAGAGCTAAATATTTACTCTATGTGGAGATGTTCAGGTCCTGCTTTGGCAGCCTGAGAAAGATCTCAATGTATTTGGCTAGAGATATTTTTTCCTGTTTTGTTCAAAACCATGGACTCTCCATTAAAAAAAGAAGCAAAAGGATATCTCAATAGACTACAAAAAAATATGCATATCACACTCATGAATAATAACCTGCTTGAAATATAGTAGAAAATGTTATGTAGATTAAAATGATAAAGGTGATTTTGATAGTAGGTTCGGAGTAATATATACCTTGAGACACCGGCAAGCTGTTCTTCAGCCTAATTTGGCTTCCAGTTGTGGCTCAGGTTTTGAGATGAAGATATTAACTTTGAGTAACTGTCATAAAGACCCAGACAAAGATATAATGTAGTGCCATTGCACAGCAATTGATCTTTGAACTGCTCCAGAATAATGTATCATTTACAATGATCTATTTGGAATATTTTTCTGTCTTTTTTTTTTTTCAAAATGCTTCGAACAAAAATGTCTTTATTATCTGAATTAGAATTCCTTCTGCTAAGCAATGACAAACATGGTTTTGAAAATAAAATAACAGAATGAAAATTAATATGCCTGGTCCACTTTCTGTGTTTGCTGCAACTATTGTGTTAAGTTCAGGCAGAGTGGAAGAATGCCATATATATCTGTATATATTTATGCATGTAGCCAAGAATTTGTCCATAGTGTAAGTGAAATCATAACAATCTAATTAAAGTGTCATCAGGATTTTTTCTGCACTGTGTGGTTTAAATTAAGGTTATAAATATCTAATTCTTCACAGATCCACCCTTTGTTGCCTCTATCTGTGTAAAAATACAGTTGTACCACCCAAAGATACACAAAAGTAAAACAAATCAGCCATAGACACCAGGTTCACTAACTAGTTTCCTGTCACAGCTAAATCAAATAAAAACAAAGCTTACTATAGGTCAAGAAAATTACAGGCAGAGTAAGCCCAAGATGTGTCCTTTTTCAGGCCTTTCAAATATGCTGCAAACGTTATGGCCTGTTGCTGGAAGTAGAAGTGCTTTATTACAGGGCTGTCAATTAAAATTCCATTAGAGAGTATGGGTTTGCTGACTGTAGACCATGATGTGATTCAGTAAAACTGGAATTTTGACTTAGTTACAGTAAGTACTAAATTTACCTTTGCTCTGCCACTGGCTAATTTATCCTGCTACAAATGTATGCAGTTCAGAATGTGAAGTACTGACACACTTCCAGATTAAAGATTAAATTTGCAAAAGTTTCAGCCATTGAGTTAGGGACTTGTATTGGCAATGGATGGATTTAAATGCCATTTGGTATTGCAGCTGATTTCCAAAGCAAAAGAAGTAGCACAATGCATATATCTGGTGCCTGGTCAAGAAAATGCTCCTCATTTTATATCTTTATAGAGCCATACTCATCTAGATATAAACCAGTGGAGATGTCAGTAGTTCATGCTGTAAAATGACTCTGACAGTTACTAGGAAGATATCCACATAATTTCCTCTTTATAATTTCATGGCCCAAATATTTAACCAGAACCATCTAAAACCTAAGAGATTTTGTTCACAGGCAAATACAATATAATTTTCTCAGCAGTAATATGCAACTTCCCATACTGAGTCCCAAATTAGGCATTCAAGATCAGAGGAAAAGGAAGCTTAAGGATCAGGGAACCGGCCACAGAGACAGAGAGGACTTAGGATCTGTGCAGAAGGCTTATTTAAAAGCTGTGAATTTTTTCATTGCATTGCATTGTCTGATAATAGAGTCTTGAGTGATAGTTGAACTTATATTTGTGAGCTGCATATCTTGCAGGAAATGTTACTGGCAAATGAAGGATCTATCCACAAAAAAAGAAAGATATTCCACCTTGTATAAAGGAAATGACAAAAAAAAAAAAAAAAGCCCTCCAGCAGAAGTCTATTTATTCTTGCAAAGAACTTAACCAGACAGCAAAACACCTAAAAAGTTCTCCCTATCAGATTGCAGAGCAGTGACACTGGCAGTGAGACCTCCTTCTCTTTCATTGTTGGGAGAAAGTCAGATTATAGTACTTGACAACTAGGGAGAGCAAAATGGATTTTCAGCAAGACAGTATTTCCCCTCCATTAGCAACACTATTTTTCCTGGATGACAAAAGCTGATTAAGAGTTTGGAGATAGTAATATTTTGACAATGAGAGATGTTTGAGTAGACGTGCCCAAGGAAAGGTGGAACTCTTATGCACGAGAGGTATAGGAGAATTTGGTATAACAGACAAATGTTTAGATGATTGCCTAAAGTGTCTCAGTTCCACACTTACCATTTTCTGCTATGGGCCATTATTGGGAGACCATCTGGCCAAATTTTTATCTAATTTTGTCTGATATTCAAGAGGCACCACTGTCAATGACTCCCACCTGCGTCAACCTCATTTCCCTATTGAAATGAACTGTAATTTGCATAGAAGATTATGACAGAACTACAGTCTTGATCTCAGCATCTAACTTCATAAGAAGAGTGTTCAAAATTCAATTCATAGGAATGCAACACTATTAAAAATTCTTTTGATATTCTGAAGCCAATTATTAATAATCCAGTAGTCTAAGAAGCTTGAAAGAGGTACTTTTACTGATCTTTGTTTAGTATTGTAAATAGTGAAATTTCTTTTAAAGCATCTCTGAAACTAAAGAGCAATTAAAAATGTGAACAGAGGTGAATAGAAAGAAGGATGAAATAAAATTTTAACTTGTTTTTACCTGCATTTTTTTCTTAAATGTCAAACTTCTTAATAAGAAGGTAAAAAACTACTGTACAATTGCACTGCTGCACCATGTTCCTTGCTGGTAATCTGGCCCTTATGTCCAATTTATGAGACGGGTTTAGATAGAGACCCATAGCATCTTCGCTGACATGCCATACACAGACCTTATTTGTTAATAAAAATATCTAGCACCTGTTTATACTAGTTATTCTCCTGCACAGTCAAACATTTATGTTCTAAAACAGTAACAACACAAAACTTTTCTTCATGAGTTAAGATCTCAGTAGCAGCATATATTTAGAAGACACTAAAATATTTAATTAGAACAGAGCAGGAGTTCATACTACTGATACAAATAAAGCAGTGGTGTAGGAGAGAGGCAATCTTTGCGATGGGTCCAGCCAGAACAGTACAATACCGACTGCACTGAAAAACAGCATGGTAACTAGAATGACAATGCAACTGTCCTTCCCAACTGTCCTCAGTGTGATGAAAGCAGGCATGACTAGTGTTTTCTAGTCAGTGTTATTACTTGACATATTTATGACACTTGGTCATGCTGATTTCTGTAGCTGTATCAAGGGGGCCATCATATCTCTCTACAAAAGGAGTTGCATCACTGTGCAAATATAGACTGTTACTTATTTCATATATTTGAGGCAATTATATATTTCAATTGCTTCATGAATATGTCAGCACAGGTGTCATGGCACACTCATGTTCCCTTGAAAAATGAACTCCACTTGGTAATCTAAGCACTGAAGAAAAATTAATCTTGAAGTCACTGATTTTTATGTTAAAATTCTGTAAACTTTGACTGATAAGCTTCACAGAGTAATTACAGTGCAGAATTGGACTAGATCTCCTTCTTGGTATTTGATGAGGACTGGATCTCATGGGAAAATTTCATGTTCCTGAAATCTCCTGGAGTCGTAGACCAAAAGCAGCCCAGGAGCTCGAGGAGGATGTCAGGGAGAGGGAGAGCTCCTTAACAATAAATAACATGAGACGGTCCAGCTGGACTGACATGGTTTTGGATCTACTACTTAGGAATGGAATAAACCTCACTAGCTAATGGCACAATGGCACCATATTGGCTATGAAACATGAGTTCAAAATCCTGAGGAGAATGAGGAAAGATATTAACAGAAAACAGACCCTGAACTTGAAGAGAGCAGACACTTCATGTTGTAAAAGAGCTCAAGGGAGTTGTCAGATCAAGAAGGACAACCTCTTACAATCATAACAGCCCATCTTATCCTCATGAAAGTGAGTGACATATCAGGAGACCATTTTGACGAAACACAGAATTTCTGTCACAACTGCAGTGCAAAAAAAAGGCATGCAGGATGCTGAAGCAGGAACAGACCAAAAAGGAATTTAGAAACCTTGTCTGGGCATGCATGAATGGTGTTAAGCTCAACTAGAGCCAGAACTGGTAACAGACATCAAGAGCAACATGAAGGGCTTCTGTTGTTAACCTAACAGTTAAAGGATAAGAAACATGTGTGTTTGCTAAATATGTAGGTGATGTAATGATAGTAAATGCAGATAAGAGGGAGAAAACCAGTATTTTGGTTCTTTGAGTCTTTCTGAGTGTCTCACAAACCTTTGCACCTAGAGGGCTTTTAAGAAGGAAAGAAGGTACTCAGAGTAGGAAGATTTGAATAATGTATGTCTTGAGAAATTTCTACATTTACAGGTCCTTGAGACCAGAAAAGATGCAAGCAAAGTTCTGAAAGAGCTTGTAAAAAGTCTCTATGAGGAATCATAGAGGCCAGAGAAAGTGTCCAGTCAGCCCAGAAAGTCAAATACTGCAATATATTTGAGAATCTCAAGGTGAACATCTACAGAATTCTGTAGCAGTCACTTTACTACAGAGTTCTCTAATTGTTCCTGCCAAATATCATGGTGCAAATGCCCTTTGAAGTTCTTTCTGGGCATATGAAGAATCAAATGTTTGTGAATGGCAATCTGACCAACCTTACTTACTTTCATGATAAGATTACTAGATCCATGGATGTTCCCTGCCTTGACTTTGGAAGGATTGATTTCACACAGCATACCTGTAGTCACTTCTGGAGGACTGAAAAAACTGTCCAGATCATCAGACTCAAGGACAGTGGTTAATTGTTTATATTCTGCTTGAAGAAATGTCACAAGTAGATGTTCTTGGCATCCATTATGGGACTTTTTATGTTAATATGCTTATTAATAGTCTGGAGGAAGAGGTAGAGTAGGCATCCTGAAGTTAGCACATGATATCACGTTTGTGTGAATCAGTTGACCTGTACAAGAGGAAATCTCCATCCACAGGGTCTGGATGTGTTTATAGGAAAGCATTGACAGCAACCCCACGCAGCTGGTGTAGAACAGATCAGTATCAGTTCCATTGGCATGATGAACTATAGTGATCCTTCCAATGCACATTATGGAGTATCACACCAAGGCTGAGCTATCAATTTTTCAGCTGGGAAATCATTGCCTCAGCAGATCACCACTTCTCTGATGCAACACAATAAAAAGTAGTTACCATGCTTGAAAGGTTATTATTGAATGAAATAACTCAATTGTTCAGGAAACGGCACAATGTCCAAAATAATTAGACTGTGAACATTGCAGATGAAATTTGTGCTAAATTGTTTTTTTTGGGATCATATTTTGTCAATATTGAATAAAAAGTTCTTAAGCACTTAACATTTTCATAAGAAAAAATGATGATTACTATTAGTAGTGCATACTTGGATTGAAATTGCTCCCCATGCTTCAGAAAATGAAAAGAAAATTTCTCCTTTAAGTATTTTTCTTCCCTGTACTCATCTAGTCTATTGTCAAAGCCCGCAGAAAGACTACCTCACTACACTGCATAGGCATCTCCTAGGAGATTTACCCCAGATATTTATCTCGGTACAGGGAACCTGACAGGACCCCTTTGAAATTGAACAACACAGATCCTGAGTTGACCCTAGGAATCAGACATTCTGAAGGCCTTCCATTCCCTTCATATCAATATTCTGAATAGTTCCACAAATTGGAAAAAGTTGCAGTTTCACTCTACCATGCCAATTGTGTTTATGGGCCACTAGTGCAAAGCTCTACAATTCCATGGATATTGTGTCTCCTGTTTGGCTGTCCCTGATGATACTGGGAAAGAAAACCTCAACAAACATTTCTCCACCTGAGTGGTACACACCATAAAGGAGGGTTTAATTTTAAAAAAATTGCTGTTAGATTTTTAGCATTTATTACTCAGTGAAGCAAAATAATATGGATTGTCAAAGCATTGCTGTAATGAAGATGGGGTAGTAAAGCACTGAGTCTGATTCTGCTCCAGATTACACCAGGAGGATTTGTTTCACATCAGCGGTACAAAATATTAGAGTAGAATTTAGGGGAGAGTATCCAATATCTGATTATGTAGCACTCTAATGGTGTTAAGGAATCAAATCATTGTACAGCTAGAACAGTCCCAGCCCTCTATTTTTTTCTGCATGGTGCCCATTATAACATAGTGTAGCTGACAGCTCCTACAGCATTCCATTTTCATTGTTCCATTCTGCTCAATTTAAAATTATACCAATAAAAGATAAGGTGCCTTAATTTTTGTAAAAATGGTTAATTCTATTATTTTTTCAGTATACTCAATACAATTTTTCTGTATTTTTTTTGTAATGCTTTTATGGAACCAGAATTTTTCTTGTATCTCTCTGTACTCTTGCAAACTACTTCATGATCAAGTCAAGGCAGCAAAGGTTCCCTCTTCTCTGAATGTTTCTAAGATTTTAACCAGAATCTAAAGGCACTCATAGCCCATGCTATCCATAATGACTTTTCCCCTGTTCTTCAGTCCTGGAGCAGAGTTTGGGCCAAAAGGTCACATGTCCTCTGCCAGTCCTGTGCCAGGCAGGCAGATAAATGCTGCTTTTCCATTCCTTTCTGTGGTATGGAATTGTATGTAATGGTGATAACCATGAAGTTTTTGTCAGGTGGGGTTGTCATGATTGCATGCTTTGAAGTAAGAGGAATTTCTCTGCCTAATGGAAGGACTTGCTTTATTGGCTGTTTTTCCCAAGTGGAAGGTCTAGTCAGGAATGTTGGCAACTACCATGTGATGCCAGTGCTCCTGGCTTCAGGAGGCCAGTGCTTTGTTCTTGACTCTGTTACTGATCTGCTTTGATATCTCAAGCACATAATTATGCAAAATTTTCTACATTAATTTAATTTTGCATGCTTTAATTTTCATTTTTAAGTGTTTAAAATGGAATTAGTTAGGGTCTGACTTTCAAAGAGATCAAGAATCCATCTCTTGAAAGATAAAGGTCAATTAATTCAGCTAGGAAAACAAATCATTGGCAGAGTAGTTCCTGGGTGCCTAGGCAGTTCACTTCTGTTGAGCTGTTCTAATTTAAAGTGTTTTGCTACCAGTAGTAAGTGGTGAATGCTATCAATTTAAAGGAATTAATTGAAGTGGTATTTTTCAGAATTAAAATATGCTTAAGAAATGCAGATCAAAATAAAGGCAGAATAAACAAGAGCAGACAAAGTTTTTTGAGCTATTTTGGGAAGTAAGCACATGGCCTAACTGTGAACAGTTGAAGAAGATTGCCGCTAAACAATTAGGTAACAGGCAGGTAATGACATTCAGTGCAGAGATGAGTGATGTCACTTACATACAAGCAGAACACAGCCCTACCGTTCTGGGGTGGTGATGGGTGAGAAACTGACTTTTCTACATATGTCCTGGTTTGAAACAAACTCGGAGGAACATCCGAAATGAACATCCTCTGATAGAAGGCAGGTTACAGCCATCCCTTCCCCACCAAGTTCGAAAAGAGTTTTCCTCAGAGGAAAGTGAAAGGAAAAAAACCTATTTATTTGACAGACACAATGCACAATGGGAAAAGAATAATGCTAAATAATAAAATCTCTCACTGTGGAGAAACCCTGGTAAATTCTCAGAGTCCTTTCTTTGGGTGTGGTCTCTCTCTCTCTCTCTCTCTCTCTCTCTCTCTCTCTCTCCCCTCTTCGGAGCTGGGTTGGCATGGGCCCTCTCCAGGTCTCAATGGAAAACTCTCCCAGCAAGTTCTGGTGTTCTGAACAGTTCCAGAAGAGAAGAAGAAGTAGCCGAAGTCCCAGGGAAAAAAAAAAGTTTAACTCTCTGCCTCCCTCTGGAGAAACAGAGCCAAAAGCTGGCTGAAAAGCAAGAGAGGGTGCTTCCTCCACTCTTGCCGCCGTAGAAGCACACAGAGGAATAATGTGACCTTGGAGCACAAACTGCTTTGAAAAGTTCATCTGGCCTTTTTTTTTTTTGTTCTCTTGCACCCAGTCTTAAAGACAGAAAGCACAGGAATCCCGTCTGGGCATAGAGCGGTGATAGGGGATACGCATCATAAACTCACCCCAAGACAACATAGAATTGGAATCTTTGAGAGATGACATATAGATTTATGAAAACATCTAGTGCCATTTAAAGAAAATAGAATACTAAATATTTTAGTAAAAGAATCCAAACCATATACTGTACCTACATCTCTAAGATAGGATCAGTTCTGGTATCTATTTCCAAAGCACACCGAGAAAATAAAAGAGAAGTTATTTATATGGCACAGATTCCAAAGGGGAATGTTGAAACCTTGTGATTTCAGTTGTGGTTATGTGTGTGGGCAGACGGTTATTTTAAACGTTTTTTTAAATCATGAATACAGTGAAGAATAAACAGAGACATGTTATCTACTTCTTCCTATAATACAAGAAACACTGGGTATAAACTGTAACCTTCAGACTGAAGATTTAATCCACAAAAGATGGTATTCTGTGGTGGCCTGTTGACCCCCTGATTCTGTATGTTCCCCCTGTTCCCTCCCTAGCCTTGGCCATTCCCTTGGTTTCTCCCTATTTGCTCCTGTACCCCAACCTCGCCCAGGGACCGCCCCCGGGCCCCTGACAAAACCATCCCGCACTCAGACCTCGGTGTCTCTCTACCTCTGAACATCGCAGGGACGGGATGTGATTAAAACCATCTCAAACCCTCATGAGAGACCCTTCTCTACCTTCTTTACCACCACTGCGTTGTAACGCTGCTGGCTGCCGGAGCCTGATTTCAGGGCTGTCCGAAATGGGCTCTGGGATGTGACTGATCACGTGGCCCTAGGAAACCCTCGATGAGCTTTCAGGGAGCAGCAGCCTGCTAGGCAGAGTCCAGCAGTTACAACAGTATTCCTTCACATTCTAAGTAGACGAGCTGTAAAATGTTCATTGTGAGATTTGATGTTTGCCAGAATTTTACACTTGTTCTCAAAGCCATTGAACAAATTCAAGGAAGAAAAATACCTGAGAGGCTACTAAACACAACCATACACCTCTGATTCAAGATCCTAATCATAGAGACTAAACGGAATCTGAGATTTTGGGTTTTGTTCCTCCTATTCTTATATTATAATCATCAGACAACCTGCTGAATTTAGTGTAACTCGGTGTTGGCCTTTTTATTTTCAGGTGGGAGGACTTGGTACAATAGTAGGAAAAAAGGAATCAAGACAGCATTTAGGCAAAGGAGAGAGGAAATGAGATTAGTAGCAACATTGTGAATTTAAATATGGATATTCTTGTCCTGTTGCTGATTCAGATAAGCAGACTCTTGTGTATACCTTAAATTACATGCTTCAGAGCCATTTGCAGAAACAAGGAGTGGTGATTTTTGCCCTTAAATCCTATATTGATCAGTTTTTGTCCGTCTTGCCTCTCTTGTCTCCACAGTATTTCAGGCCAAGTAAGACTGTGGAGGTCATGAAATGAAGGATGTGTGTAGGTATAGAATTTCACAAAAGCCTTTCTGAAAACTTTCAGGGACTATCACAGCTTAGTTACAGCTGAAAATAATAAAAATGTTACATAGATGGTCTACAAAGTTTTTCAGGGTGAGCTGACGGGCCAGCAGGCAATTTTCTCCATGATATATACTGTGAAAAGTCTGTTTTGTGTGCTACAGCTTCTATTCCCTTGTGTTGTGCAGTTCAGTTATGATTTCAATGCCCGCTTTTTTTATTTCCCATGGAAATTATGAAATAATACCCTAATAAGAACCACCAGATCAACTTAGGGTTGCCAGTCTGGTCTTCACCACTCTTGTGTCAGCTACTAACTCATGTCCAAAACAGTGTGTTCCTAAGCTTATCCCTTAACTCTAAAGTTACTATGTTTGTTATCTCTTAAAATGTACATTCTTAATTATATATTTTTAAATGTATAATTTTTCTCTTTTTTTAAATTGTTTGTTTGTTTGTTTGTTTGTTGTTTTGGTTTTTTTTTTTAAGAAAGCAGAGTCATTCTCCTTTCTCTATGTGCCTTTTTCTGACCTTCAATCTCCGTTACTCCTTCTTCTCTTTGGAAATTAAAGTGGACTGAAATTTCAGTTAGTGCACCCTCTTCTATACAGCTTTTGAATCAAATCTGTGCTTTTGCCTTTATATCATGGACATATAAAATACATCTAAAATGTAATACATATCTCACATACTTCTAGTCACTAAAGCACCCGTATCAGAAGACATCAGGTCTTCTGCTTTATAGTTTGACCAATCAAAGAAGCCACCAAGTACGTTTTACTTTGGGGACTGTGAAAAAATAATGATGCTGCATTTCCAGTGAACCCGTAATAAGAAGACAGGCAAGAAAGAAAAGAAACAGGGATATTTTATAATTAGGAAATTTTGTTGTAAATATTCTATTGGCGCTTCCTTGTATCTAAAAATTTTCTTGAAACAGATCCCAACTTCTGAGTACCATTCTCAATGAGTGTAAATTTTCTAAGCATAATAGGATTAGTACCAGAGCGGTATGTATTGCCTAAGACCATAATGTTACACAGAATATGACATTATATTTTTCCAATAAGCCCATTCAAAGATTTAAATTTGAAAGCCATAAACATGAACTTGTACTCAAGAATCTCTTACTCAAGTGAATACACTGACATTTTATAAGCAAGATTAAATAATTAACTTTGTTCAGGAGTTGACTTCAGTCTTGCACAAAGTGAAAAAGACCATAGTAGTAATTGATTTTATAATTTTCATGGCAACATTTTGGTATTGGCAGGGGCTACAAGAGGGGTGGAGGCTTCTGTGAGAAGCTGCTAGAAGCTTCTCCCATATCCAGTGGAGCCAATGACAGCTGGCTCAAAAATGGACCCACCACTGGCCAAGGCCAAGCCCATCAACAGTGGTGGTAGCATCTCTGGGATAATATTATATATATATATATATATATATATATATATATACATAAGGGGAGAAAAAGTTATTGCACAGAAACTACTGCAACCAGGGAAGAGAAGGGTGAGAAGAAATGTAAGAGGAGCTCTGCAGACCCCAAGGTCAGTGGAGCAGGACGAGGAGGTGGTATTCCAGATGCCGGAGCTAAGGTTACCCTGCATTCCGTGGTGTAGAGCAGCTGTGCCCCTGCAGCCTATGGGGGTCCATGCTGGAGCAGGCTTCTGGCAGGACCTGTGGCCCTGTGGAGAGAGGAGTCCACGCTGGAACAGGTTTGTTAGCTGGACTTGTGACCCAACAGGGGATCCATCCTGGAGTGATCTGTTCCTGAGGGATTGCACTCCACAGAAGGGACCCACTCTGGAGCAGTTTATGAAGAACTGCAGCCTATTGGAATGTCTCATACTGGAGAAGTTTATGGAGGATTGTCTCCCATGGAAGGGACCCCATGTTGGGGCAGGGCAACAGTGCAAGGAGACCTCTCTGTGAGGAGGAAGGAGCAGCAGAGATAACATGTGATGAACTGACTGCAGCCCACAGCCCCCATTCCCCATCGCCCTGTGCTGCTGGGGTGCAGGTAGAAAAAATGAGGAGTGAAGCTAAGCCTAAAAGGAGGGAGGCTGGGGAGAAGGTGTTTTAAGGCTTGTTTTTACTTTTCATTTTCCTACTTTGATTTGATTGTTAGTAAATAAATTGGTAAATAAATTAGTAAATAAATTTCCCAAGTAGAGTCTGTTTTGCCCATGATGGTAACTGCTGAGTGATCTCTCCCTGTCCTTATCCCATGAGACCATTGTTCTATTTTCTGTTCTTTGTCCAGTTGATGAGGGGGACATACAGAGTAACATCGGTGAGCACATGGCATTCAGCCAGGTCAGCCCATCACACTGAAGCTGTAGACTGCAATTAGAGCCTCAGAGCTCCAAAACCCCTAAAGGCAAACATTATTTTAATAAATTGGAGTTTCTTTCTGCATGATTTACCAAATCCAGACATCACTTTGGTGGCAACTTAGAATCATTTCTGCACAAGATGGAAAAGAAGATGCTCTCATAGAAGTAATTCCTATGCTGTGCAGGAAGAAATGAGATTAAATTGCCATATTTTCCTCTCAGGAGTCATTAGTAACGAATTGCAATTCTCTTTCATTTCTGTGACTCTTAGTATTGCTTTATCCTATCTGCAGACTAATCTTTACAATTGGAAATTTTGGTAGTTCAAATGGGACAAAACATGATTTCACTGCTTGACAAGATCACTGTGTTTTTTAATTAGAAGTCTTAATTTTTTTTTTTTTTCCATTTTGGAAGTGCAGAAAAGAACCTCCAGGTGTAAAACTGTTCTATTTTGGCCCTTGAGTAAAAGGAATATAACTAGTTCTAGAAATCCTAAATATTACTAGATAGTTTGAACTTCATCCTCCTTTTGAGATGAAGAATCCTCTCTTTTCACTTAGATCAACCTATCTAGGTAATTTACAGCCATGAATGAATTTTTCTGTTAAAGATTCCTGTCTGTATGAGATCTGTCATATTCATTGCTCAGAGAAGGAACTGAGGTGGAGAATAGTGTCAGAGTTTCAACCTGCATTATTTGGGAGATTTATCTGAAAATCTCCCAAAATTTTCTGAGTCTTCCTTTACATGCTCTTTCAAGCAGAAGCCTTAGAACAACCTCTTCCCACTCCACTGCCAGCCATTTCAAATACTTCAAAAACATTTTCTCTCTTGTTCAGGGCCAAAAAACTAGCGGCAGATTTAGAGTTTTGACCCTGATTTATTTGCCCTCACACTAAGACCTTATCTAATTTTTTCTTCCTGCATTTTATTTAGAGCAAAGCAAACAAACATTTTTAAAGTGATGTTTTATTCATGTGTGTGTTAGTTTTAAAAGAAAGAACCCTGTGTTAACATAAACAAAACAAACATAACATCATATTTCTTCTGACCTATTACTTAAGTGTAATACCTCCTTCAGCAGCAGCGGGATTTGATTAGCACTCATGAATTCATATCTTCTCACTTTCAAGGAACACTCACAGCATAAAATAAGATTCGCAAAAGATGGACAGATGTAAATGACAATATCGTTTCTGTAGCAAAGTTATCTGAAATTATCACACAAGCCAAACTCAATACATTCCAGTATTCTGGAATGTAAAGTTATTCCTAAACACTTAGAATTAAGCACTTTGCATAACAACAGTCTTTCACAAAGATAACAGAATCACACAATCACAGGGTCAATTAAAATTTCATTTTTCTTGCTAATCAACCACTATACTGGCTGGCATGCATGATCCTGCAAATCTTGATCAAGTCATGCTATCTTTATAATTTTAAGTAGTCATATTATAGATTTTCTATAAGAGAAATTGCTATTTTATGCATGGCTACACATACAAAGGTTTCCCCAGTATTTTCATAACTCTAAGTGAAAAAGACTGATCAAGAATGTCTTGAAAACTGCAAGGAAATTTCAGCCACATTTGCAAGTAATCCTTTTACCTACCTTTCCACTTCCCACATATTCATCCTTGTCATATCTTTGCAAAAAGTATGCTCTTGAAGCAGAGTGAGAAGGAAGAATTATATTGGTAATATGGATTTTGAGAATAATTATCTTTTCAGCTTTTCTTAATGAAAAATAGAAATGGCCAGTTTCAAAGCCATCTTCTTAGCTGCTGATAAGATTAATGTACTGATTAACACCTTTTCCAAGCTGGATCGGAGGTGAAAGCAATTCCATTTGGCAAAATCTCATCCCATTTGCTGACATCTTCATTAACTTCACTGATAAGAAAACCATTTCACAATAAAAACTTCTCAGGGCTAGAGATGTTATCTTCACCTAACAATGTTAATTCTCTATGTGAAACATTCAGGTTCAATTGCCTTGATAATTTCTGTGTGCCCTATACCTTTTTTCTCTGGTTAAAAGGTTGACATAAAGGAAACCAATTGCTTTGGACTGACTACGGAAGACTGGTTTTCAAAAGGACAATTCCCCTTTTAACAAAAAGATAGAACAAGGATGTAGATAAAAGGGAATGAAAGGGTCGTCAGACACAGAAAGTTAACTGAAGGTATGTATTCAAAGAAATATGAATCACATATGGAAATGCCATGTGATCATATTTGAAGCTATGCCAGTCTCTTCTGTTGTAGTCTATAATTTCGTTGTTAGGCACCCCAATTTCTCTATAACATACCACTGCGTTGTTAAGATGATAAATATTTTATCCCTTGCTCAGGCATTATAAGGTGCAGTTTTGGAGGCAGCAACAGACACCATCTAGTTATTTTAAAAGGCATCTGCTTTTGAGAATAATTGCTGAATTTTAAAGAAACAACTTGTAATATTAGAAGCCAGTTGTGAAGTTAGCTGAATGGGGCAACTTGTTTCAGTCAGGTTATACTCATGTGAAAACCTTTTGACGTATAGATTCTTATTCAGAATGTGTATTCATACAGAAAGTTAGTGGCATTTTCCAAAAAAATACTCAGGGACATTCAGTATATATCTGCTTACGAAGATGTAGACTTTTTTGATAGCAGAGATTTTCCCATCTCTTTTACCTTGGTGTTTGGAGTTCTTGTGTTAAATCAATGGTATGGCACAGTCTTTCTCTAAAAACAAGCATGTTCTTACTTGTTCTCTCCCACCACCCCGAAAAATGAAATTTGATATGCTAATCTTAATAAAATGTGAAATTTATTCAGTGTAATGTGTACTTCAAAATTCACTTGAAATACTGTGTCAGCTGTAGAAGGGCATTTTCTTGCTCTTGTGCTCTATGTGTTCTCGTAGAGCATTGCTGTGTTAGACCACTTAGTCCTGTGCTTAAACTTCTCATGTCAGGGCAGCTGAAGACAGACTGTCTATCTACTCCAGAAAATGTGTTTGTTTTCTAATTCTGAAAAGTTACAATGAAACAATGCTATTTCTGCTATAATTCCATGGAAGTGGCTGATCCTACATTACATCTGATCTGATATTCAAATGCCCAAAATCTGGGATCTAGTACCTCTGCATTAATGTCACCAGTAAATACCCTTCCCAGTGATCTAGAAAGTCATCTGTAGTGCAGTGTGTGGTACCTTATGCTTATATGTTGTACATGCTTGTATGTTGATAAGTTATGCTTTCAAACTCCTATTTTACAGGCATGTATGGCACAAGATGAGCTATCCCATGAGAAATAATTTTGTCGTACGAGGAAGATCTGCTAAGTACATTCGGTTACACAACAGCACTAGACTCTTCTTCAAATGTGACTCAATCCACAAATTAGTGTCTATGTTCTATCTTGCAGTCCCCAAAGATGATTTCCTCTAATTCTAAGAACTTGGTCTTGACTTTTTTAATCTTAGGAATTACCATCTAGGCTTTCCCTTTTGTAACACTTTTGCACATTTAAAATGCTATCGCAGTTTTCAAAACCAGAATTGTTACTTTGGCCACAGGCGTCACTACTTAAAACCATGTATCATTTCAGCATAATTTCAGTTCTTCTAAACAGAAACAGTCTGTCTTGTCTACATAAATGCTGTCAATTTTATGGTTACTACCTACTGCAGCTCTCCCTGCAACCTGAGTAACCTCAGACACACCGAACTAAGCTAGTGCAAGTCATGGTCTGGCAGAGCAAAACTTCAGGATACTAGCAACAGAAACACATGAACCCTTAGGTTCCACTTGGCAGATGCTAATTGCTCTGAGACATGGGAAACAGATTGAACAACAGCTGAAATGGGTGATACTTGTACTCAGGGTGTTTTAGAATTTTGGGTAGCAGGAAAAACTAGAGAGCTGATAGGCCAGTGGGATTGACTTGGCTCAACTTTGTATTCACTTCTTAAGATGAGATAATACTTCACTATCCCATACAACGAGCTTTATATGTATATATTAACTCTGATAACAGTGTGTGTGAGCAGTTGCAGAGTCTTTAGTAAATCAAGCCACTAGCTCCAAATTAGTTTATAAGAGGTATTCTTTTTATTTCTTATCTGCCTGGCAGAAATTACATACTCTTTGTAGTTACACAACTGTCTTTGCAGTTGCACAAACCTGTCTCTGCACTGCCTGCTTGTGCTTAGTTCCCAGTAAGCCAAAAGAAACTTAGGAAAAAAAAGTCAGATCTATCCATTACCTTAATTCTCTCTTGTCCTTTCTAGCTGCTGTCTTATAATAAGTTAAACTTTCCCTAATTTTTTCAAAGGGTGTTTCACTAGGGGTGAAGGAAGAGTGAGGGCTGTTCCCTGCCTGAAGAGAGAAGCCTCTGGCTTTCACTCAGGACAGAAGGATGTGTTCAACTTCTCCACTGGTTTTAAGGGATCATGGATATCATGATCTCACATAGTTTGACTGGGCAATATTTTAACAACAGGAAGGTATTGTGTCTGTTCAAAAGTAAGTCTTAATGAATAGGCAGAAGACAGTCTGTTGGTTTAGGCTAAGGTGAAGCTAGCTTTCTTCACAGTGGCTGCTATGGGGCTGTGTTTTGTATTTGTGCTGAACACAGGGTTGATAGAGATGTTTTTGTTATTGCTGAGCAGAGATTACACAGAGCCAAGGCCTTTTCTGCTGTTTGTACTTCCATGCTGGTGAGGAAGTTGGGGGTGCATGGGAGGCTGGGAGGAGACACAGCTGTGGCAGGTGACTCCCCCCAACTGACCAAAGGGAGATTACAGATCATATGACATTGTGCTCAGTATATAAAGTGGAGGGAAGAAAGAAGAAGGAAGGATATTTGGGCTTATGATGTTTGTCTTCCCAAGACACCATTACATGTGATAGGGCTCTGCTCTTCTGGAGATGGCTGAGCTCCTGCCTGCCCATGGGAAGTGCTGAATTAATTCCTTTCTTTGTTTTTGTTTGCTCGTGTGCATGGCTTTTGGTGTCCCTATTACACTGTCTTTATCTCAACCCATGAATTTTCTGACTTTTACTCTTTTGATCTTCAATCCCACGGGTGAGGGAGAGAAAGAATGGCTGGTGGGGCTTGGCTGCTGGGATGAAGTTAAATTATGAGACACACACACATAAAGAGATAGATACCACACAGGAGAAATTGTAATATGACATGGTGATGAGCGAAAAGGAAAGAGGAAGAGGAAAGGGAAGAGGAAGAAGAAAAGGAAGAGGAAAGAGAAGGGGAAGGTTAACAGGTTAATATCCCTAGTTCTAATATCAGTTTCTTCTCAGAAGCTTGGCTAAAAGAGGTCTTTCTTGTAATTTGTGAACCAAATACCAAAAAGTGTGGTGTAGAAGCTAAAAAGCAAAGAAAATAATTCTAAAGAAAAACAGAGGATGGAAGCCTGGTAGTGGTTTGACTATAGTAAAGGTTGCAAGTTATCCATAAAAACAAATCCTGTAACTTGAAATTAAAACCTTTATTTAACAACAGAAGGCTCATTGGGACAATGTAATATTTAGGAGCAAGACTTTCAACTGCTTATTAGATGTATACAAAAGAGACATTGTAGAATGTAAAAACCAGGGAAGAATAAAAAAAAAAAAAAGGTGTTTTAAAAGAGTGTAGACAGATTTACAGAAATGAATGTTGCACATTACTAGTAGCTGAATTTGGTCAACTGGGACCAATTAAATCCTCTAGATTTCATAATACTATTAAAATTAAATATGTTTTGTTGTTGGGGGTTTTGGTATTTTGGGTTGCAAGGGTTTTAAGCATTTTGTAGGTTGTTTGTGAGGTTTTTTCCCAAATACAACTCATAGAATTCCCTGTTTGTGATTAACTAAGAAACTATGTTCGTATCTGTTTTAACTAATTCAGCTTTTCCTTCTAGGTAGTTTTACTTTCTGTGAAAGCAACTTTTGATTTTGGAACTGGATTCTGATTCCAGAACTGGTGATCTCTGAGTGCACTTCCCCTAGAAACAGAGCTGAAAAACTAGGCTCTGCCTAATTCAGAGCTATCCAGAATGTTATTACCTGGAACCATCCCTTTGAAGTAGTATGGAAATAGTATGAAGAAGTATCAAACTGATACAGGAAGGGATTGACAGTGGGACTCAGTGTATTGTTTTGAAAAATATGATGATGACCATGCAGAAAAAATCAATTTCCAGCTGCTACACCAGTACTGAACTAGAGCATTAATCAAAGATTTTTGCAGTGTAAAGGATAGTTATTGTCCAGCTTTACTGGAGTAGTGAGTCCAGGTCTGAAGTCCCCAGTAGAAGAAAGATGTTTTCCTGTTGGAACAAGTCCACAGGATAGCCACTAAGCTGATCAGAGAGCTGGAGCACTAATTCTGTGAGGACAGGTTGAGAGAGTTGGGGCTGTTCAGCCTGGAGAAGAGAAGACTCTGGGTAGAATTATACCACCTTCAAGTACCTAAAGGAGTCTAATAATAAGACTGAAGAGGGGCTTTTAACAAGGTCAAGTAGTGATAGGACAAGGGGGAATTAAGCTGAAGATCAGTAGGTTTAGATTATATATTATATGTATAGGAAGAATTTCTTTACTGTAGGGATGGTGAGACAATGTAAGAGCTTGCCCAGAGAAGTTTAAACACGTCCCTGGACATGTTTAAGACCAGGCTGGATGGGACTATGAGCCCTTGATCTAGTGGAAAGTGTGCCTGCCCAGGATAGGGAGATTGGAATTAAGGATCTTTAAGCTCCCTTCCAACCCAAACCACTCTATAATTCTATAATTATATGATTATATGGAAACAAATTTAAACAAACAAACAAACAAACACAGGTACAGTAATTAACTTACTGCAGTAGATATAAAAAGTAACATCTTTCCACTGGTATTACTAACCTGTTGGAATGTTATTATTTCCTTTGTCCTCAAAAAAATACCAACAAAATAAATAAACACCCCCCCCCCGCCACATTTCTAAGTCCTTCTATGACTGTGTCAAAGAAGTAAATCTAATGTTCTAGAAATACTTCTGTAATAACTTCTGTTGTCATTATAGGTCTCAGGGGTAACCCAGTGCTTAGAATAAATCTAATTATACTGATAACTATGTGCAGAAAAATCCAGGTGCTTTTCTGGGCAGTAAAAATAGAGAATGGAGTGGAAATCTGGTACTTTTTTTAAAAAAAAAGTACCTAGTAAAAATGCAAATTTTTCTTCATCTGGAAAGCAGAGCCTTCAAAGCAAACTGTTTGTATTTTACACAAAAAACTAAAAAGAAGAAAGAGTACAGGAGATTCATTGATTCTAACTAACAGTGTCAGCCAGCCATTAACAAGCACTTAAACTATGCATGAAGCCCTTATTATTTGAACTGAAATTTTCTCTGCTGATCAAAGGGCCTATTTTGTAGTACCTGAAGTATTTTCTTTTTGGCAGATCTAAGATGTCTGCTACAGACTTTCAGCCCCTATCTTCACATCCATAGTGCTCTTAGGGAGTAAAATATTTATTGTGATACCCATTGGTAATTAAGTCTTCAAGGACTTAATTGTATTAACATGCCAAGGCATCTAAGCGAGACAGAAAGCCAAGGGCTGCAGTTACCTAAGTCAGAAAGGGGCTGCCCAACACAATAGAAAACAAAAGAAACTAAAAGAAAAATGCTTTGTGATTTTAGATGCGGGGATAAACACTGTCAATTTTAGGCTCTTCTGTGCCCCATTAAGATTCTGTCTACATAGCTGTAAAGGCTCCAGTATGAAAAGAGAGAGACAATTCAATGCCACCTTGTAAAGATCAACAAGCCCTTTAAGTATTTCAGACTACAAAAGCATCTGGTCCTGAGGACCACTGGTGAGTTTCAAACATAGGGTAAGACTGGTCGTAAATAAGTGTCTATGTATTATCATTCCATGCTTTCCATTCTGTTCCACATTATACTATAATTCCAGTATCATGGAATGTTATTCCACAGTGCATTCACTCACTGAATGCTTCTTCCACAAATTTTAGACTTTAAAATTTCACTGTTTATTTTAAAAGTCATGAAAATATATTTAAAAATAATGAGAAAGACACAGATCTGTGCTCAGCAGTACTGTTTAAATACACTATGAGACCTCTGCAAGACCTTTGTCTTAAAATGAAGTTAATACAACTGAAAAAATGAAGATTCAAAGTTTGTGTGAAGGCTGTTATGTTCTTTCTTTGGGTCATACCTTCATCATTTGCTCTCTCTCTCACATTGTTGACTTTGTTTTTATTTCTGTGTAACTTTTAATTATCTAGGGAAATACTTTGAATTCAGACGATTTGAAGGAATAACTGAAATTTTCTTCACAGTTCTTCACAGATGGAAAGACAGGAGTGAAAGAAGGAACAGAACTACCCAACAGTGATACTGAATAATATGGAGAACAGATATGAAAAATTCTCTTAAAACAGTATGTACAGACATAATCCATAATGTCATTACTGGTGAAAGAGTAAAAGAATTTTTCTTATCTGTAATTTACCATAGGTATACTGATGAAAATTTTTACATATGGTGTACTCCCATGATAGCTTGTTGAACTTGAGAACTGAAACCAAGATATTACGTTAGCCTTGGCCTTTTATGTAACTGATTTGGTAGATAGTTGAGAAAATTCAGTATCCCTTTCAACTGTTTAAAGATAAGTATTGCCTTATTTGGCATGTTCTGTCCTGTCCTTCATAAAACTTCAGATCCTTTTAACTGCTTGGAATTGGGTATGTAAGTGATGTGATTATATATGTTGTCAAAGATCTAAATAAAAGATTATTGTCATGTTCTGTATGTTGCCATGCATAAATACTCAAATTAACACTACTAAAATAATTGGCAAAAGATAGTGTTCTAAGTATTTCATTCCTATTCAGCCCTTGGGCTACTCTGGCAAGAAATATTTGCCCTGTGTGAGTTACATAGAAAAGTCTCTAGATACTTCTTCCTCCTGCAGTTCTCCCATGAGCAACAGACAGCATTGCCAAGATGCTGCTTTGTTTGTGTGCTGCTGCTTAGATTATTCACAGATGTGAAGGAAATATCAAGCAAGTTCTATAAACAGAATAAACCAGTAAAAATTGTTAGTGAATAGAAAAATAATGATAACAAATTTTTTGACCTGTATATCTTAACTCAGAAAAATGCCAAGTATATATCTAACTCCAAGGGTATGAATTATGGCATCCCTAAATTTACCTAAAATCACATTAATTCTTAGTTTCATTTAAATGCATCCAATTCCTTGGCTCCATAGAAACTGGAGTACAGCTGTTCCTAATTAGTGCCATTCTCAGTCAGATCCTCTTTACTAAACAATTCTCTGATAAACAAACGTCAGGAAAATCCACTTCCTTTTATATAACAATTTAAAAAAATTAATGAGAAATAATTAGCCCAGAATTAATAGATGGTACTCTTTTATGAAAGATAAAATAACTATGTTGTTGTTGGTTTTGTTGTTGTACAGTCATGATGAAATACAGAATGAAAACAGACTGTAAGTCATACTTTCAGGTAGGTCTCTTTCTCTCACCTGTTCATCTTTTACTTTGTGGGGAATACTACCACTGTTAAGAAGAACTACTCTTTCAAGACCCTTTAAAGGTATTCTTGTATCTTTGGCACAACTTAATGAAGATTTTCATTGTATTACTAGGCAGTGGGAGAAGACTGGTGTAAGGAAACATACTTGGTTAAGACAGGACGTCAAAGCACAGAATAAAATCTTAAGCCAAATCATGGATCCTTTGCCATGCAAAAACTTACCTGTTGTGATAATTTTGTGATTGGCTCTTATCATGTGTTGAGAGCTGTGCTATCCTTTCTTTCCTCTAAAGAAATATTCCAGTTCTATTTAGTACATGCTTTCTGCATTTTGTATATCATTCAGATGCTGATAGTTTTCATAAGACGAATCTTCCTGCTTCTGTGTTCATTGAGGTCCAAAGAATTGCTGATATCCAAAGGATTGGCTACCTACTGAAGACCAAATGAGAAAAGGAAAAAAATGAGGGGCATTTTCTAAAATACACTTATTGGTGTTAACTCAATACTCAGAATTTTAAAAATAGGTGACCAAAACTTAACCTAATTTTAACGCAGTTATTTTTTATGCTGGGTTACCTGGCCATTGGATCCTGTTTCCTCTCACTTCCTGAAAACTAAAATATAGACCTAGTCCATAAAAATCATAATTTTTAAAGGCATCCCACTGAAATTAAATACGTATATGTGCTCTTTGACAAACAGAAACCTTAGTTCTTTCTTCTTCTGTGTTTCCCAATAAAATAGTTAGAGGCATATCTCTGCTCCTTATGTGAAAAAAATAATGAAAATTCCTCTGTGGCCTCAGAGATCATAAAAAAAAAGGGATCAAATTTATTCCTATTGAAAATGTTCAAGGGTTGTTTTGACCCTGACTGGTCATCAGCAAAGGCAGGGGCAAAAGCACAGGTCGTCCCAGACCATGTTGCTGTTCTCTGTCCCTCTAAATATCCAAGTTGCTCAATCAAAGGGCGTGGGGAGTGCCCCTGTGCTCGGTGGGCCCCATGGACTGAAGGCACATGGCAGCTCTCAGGGCTGGGTTGGTGGAGACCCCTCTTTGTGCAATGGTCAGGGGAATCCCTCAAACATGCAGTCAATCAATCATGCCTTTATAAACCTGTTTGGTTGTTCACAGTTCAAAATTCCTGTTGTGATATGGCCACAAAGGTCAGTAATTTGTTGTGGACATCATCTGGCACATTTCTGTGCTGTTCTGTAGGGATGTTTGCACCCAGAGCAGTAATTAAAATAGTGACCTGTAGTTTTATCTGCCTTAAGTTTAAAACAGAAACATCTGCTGCAGGCAAAGACTACTTACAGGCTGGGCTGGGCTGAGCTGAGCAGGAGGAGAGATTTCTGTGGTTTTATTTCATTCCAACCAGTTTCTTTAAAGTCAACAGCAATAGCTGCTAGGGACTTACAAATGAAAATACAAAATGAACTAAAAGAAGCTAAATTTTAGAACAAAACTCTCATCCTTACACAACACAGAGCGTACATATAGCTTTACCTAGAGCTTCCTTTTTTTTCCCCTTACAGTTTGCATTCTGAGGTATTTCTCTGCTTTTTCTTCTGTTCCCCAAATTTATCGAGCTGAAGTACAGCCTGAGACTCAAAGTAAGAATTGTCACTTTGAGAATAGAGCTGATTTATCAGAAGAAAGGTTTTGCATTCTGTACAGAATATCTGATGAGGTGAATTTTTCATCCTAACAACATCTTACAGATTATTATCAAAAGCCATTTAAGAAAATCCAGAAAAACCAAGGGCTTTCCAAAAGAAGAGCAATCAGATTTTATTGAATAAATTTTCCCAAAATCAAAGGACGAAGTATCTTTTCTGCATCATTAATCTTCCATTAAAGAATTTTAACATTCAAATATACTACTTTAGGGTAAAAACATAATTAAAAAAATACAAAACACAATACCAAAGCCTCCTCATAAACCTCTTTCAAAATTACTGAAAAGATGGCTAGAGAGAAAATGCATGAAATGAACTGTTTTGTCCCTAAATCAGTTCATGGTTTGTACTGTCTGAAAACTTTAAAGTATATCCTTTAAAATGCTGAGTTACAATCAAAACAGCTCAGTTTAATTCTCCTGAAAAGGGATATTTTTATTTGTGGAAGGGAAAGAATAAAAACCATGTCTTGTCAGAGACAAAAAGCGTACAGCTTACACTGGCAAAATCATAATGTATCTAATAAATATTTAGAGTGTTCAGATGTCTTTTATGCATATTTTTGCCAAAAAATATAGATTATTTTAAGTCAAAATTACGTGAAACATAATTTGGTTTTCATGTAGATACCTCAGCTTCAATTTACTGAACTGTAAAATACAAGTAATCTTGAGATTTACATTATTTTCAATATTTTAAAGATTAATATAGCTGTAGTATCTGGAAATCTAAGTTTAAATTCTCTTTACATTTCATGCATGTGATTTAAATTTTAGTATGTACAGTGGGAATGGTGCTGTTAAAATCAAATTTAAAAATGGAGTTCCTTACTTCTCCTTTGATATTGCACAAACATGCACAAAAAATGTCTAGCACTGATAAAATAGTAACGAAGAGCTAACATTAGATAATATCTCATCCCTTTTCTTTTCCATTAAATAATTCTTAATTTTTAACACTCTTTTATCCATTTTACAAGAAATCAATGTTGTTCCTGTTCATGAGCAAAGGAAAAAATCCACCTGTTAATATTTATTCCATAATCACCTGTAAGATGCAATTATGCAATTATTTTACTAGAAAGACATCTCACATTAAAAAATTTATTTTTACTAAGAGAAATAGTAACAGTAGTCGGTTATGGTTTGCCACTCCACATGAGATAGTGTTCATATCAAGATGTCTTTGGGTAGTAATCTGAAATAAGAGGATGAAACAATTTTGAAACGAAGAAATTTCATCTTTCTGCAAAAGAGGGATGTTAAAAATATGGGCAAAATTGCAATCTAAATCAATGTTTGCCTTCGCCCTGTGAGGAACACCAGTGAAATCCACAGACATGCTGACATGAGTAGTGCAGACACCCTGCACCACATTTGTGTTTGCCAGAGGGAGTTGACAAACACTCTTCTGTGGTCAGCACTCACCTGCTGCTTCCTGTGAGAAGGGTGAGTGCAGCTTGGGAGTGCTGAGCCAAAAAAATTTATATATATATATTGCTGTGAAGTAGCTTATTGTATAGGGTTTTGGGATTTTTGGGTTTGGGTTTTTTGTTGTTTGGGGTTTTTTTGGTTTTTTTTTTTTGGAATGAATTTTCGTCTTTCCTTTGATGAGGCTTGGGGCCAAAATAGTAAAACTGTAAAGACCCATTTTCATCCTCATGGGCACTGGAGCTACTTTCTATTACATTCCCCTTTCTTCATCCTCTGGCTATAAATACTCCTCTAGATATCAGACCTGAACAGCAAGGAAGACACTTTGGCCTACTATAAGCATAGACATTTTGCAAAGTAGTCTCTTCAGAAGCTGTCATTCATCAGTGTAAAAGAAAAAAAGCAGTTCCTTCAAGTTATCAATCACCCTTCACAAGTAAATTTCAGGCAGAAAGCCAACCATAATTGAGAGTCCTATAATGAGATGCTCAGCATGATTTCAGAAGCTCCACAGTTGGGGCAGGCAGGCTGTCATTTTAGGAGACATTTTGGATTTGTTTTTTTCATGCCTAGAGATTGGTATGATGGAGATGAAAAGCTGTATCTTAAACTAAAACCATTTCTGGAAACCTTAAACACAAGGAATCAGACATTTATTGCTACTGTAGTAGAATCAGTCTTTTTCAAACCAGCTCACACCTCTGAAACACCTCATTTATTTGCAGAATTTTCCTGAGATTTGACTGTGATAACATGCCATAGTAGCTATCAGGGAATTCCTTGTTTGAGATTTCAGGCTCAGTCTAGGACAAAGAACTGAGAAGAAACTGAATGAGCTCTTCAGTAGCCCAGGAAGGCACTGTTTCCTCAAGATAACAACAATTCTCCTGCTGCTGCTTTTTTTGTTGGTGGGTTCCTGAGATACAGCTTGCATGTACTGCATACACTGCTGCTGCCTCTAACTCAATTTTAAGCAGTTAGGGGTCAGCAGAGGGACAACTTCCCTTGATTCCTGCAGCACTCTACTCTAGCGAAAGATAAAAGGGCTGCTACAGAGCTGGTCCTCTTCCTACAGTTTTAGACCACTCAGGTTACATAAACAAAGAGGTCCACAGGGCACTGACTTCCTTTCCTGCTCACAGGGATGTGTAGGTCAGTCTGCATTGTGGCTCAAGGGTGACAATTTCCACAGAAGAAAGAATAGGGAATAAAAACTGACACTTTTCCTAATCCTAGATTACTTTATCACATCTATGATTGGTGGCACTACCATGGAATAATATGAAATAAATGATATATTTACAGCCTTATATGAAAAGGATCTACCTACTAAATATGGTTTTGGGTGTAAAGACTTCTTCAGGCCCGTGTCATAACAACTGCTAGCCCCCACCAACCCTTCTAATTTAAACATCAGAAAGAAATTTAGAAATGTAATGACTTGCTACAGAAAATTAAAATTGATGATGATATGTACTTTCTGTCACAATATTAATGTATTACTTTTATTTTAAAGAACCATGCAGGTCTATCATTAAGAAGTATGTTGACATGATTTACAAAAGGAAAGTGCAGTACAATGATTTCTTAAAAGGATGTCTGTTTGTCTATACTTATATTTGCAAAGGGCTGGTCATGGAAAAGTGACTAGTTCATAGTATGATGGACAGTTGAATCTGTTGCTAGTCACTCTTTGTAAACTAAGAATATGTTTGTGGTTACAAACATTACAAACATTACAATTGCAAGAAAATCCCTTTTAAGCAGAGGGGCAATGAAGATGCATGACATGAACAAGTACAAAAACTTCTGACACAGAATAAGCTGAGTTGGAAGGGTCACACAAGGATCAACAAAGTCCAGCTCTTGGCCCTGCACAGACCAGCCCACACCACGTGCCTGAGAGCTCTGTCTAAATGCATCTTGAGCTCCATCAGGCTAGGTGCTGTGACCACTTCCCTGGGGAGCCTGTTCCAGTGCCCAACCACCCTCTGGGGCAAGAAACTTTTTCTAATATCCAACCTAAAACTGGCCTGACACAGCTTCAGGCCATTCCTTCATGTCCTGTCACTGTCACCACAGAGGAGAGATCAGTGCCTGCCCCTCCTCTTCCCCTCACAAGGAAGCTGTAACTGCAGCGAGGTCTCCCCTCAGTCTCCTCTTCTCCAGGCTGAACAGACCAAGTGACCTCAGCCACTCCTCACACGGCTTCCCCTCAAGGCCCTTCGCCATCCTCGTGCCCTCCTTTGGACACTCTCTAACAGCTCAGTGGCTTTTCTGTGTTGTGGCACCCAGACCTGCCCCCAGCACTCGAGGTGAGGCCGCCCCAGTGCAGAGCAGAGCGGGACAATCCCCTCCCTTGCCCGGCTGGTGATGCTGTGCCTGATGCACCCCAGGACACGGGTGGCCCTCCCTGCTGGCTCATATTCAGCTTTCTATCAACCAGGACCCCCAGTCCCTTTTCACATCACTGCTTTCCAGCATCAAATTCCTCAGTCTGTCTGTACATCCAGGGTTGCCCCATTTCGGGAGCAGAATCTGGCACTTTCCCTTGTTGAACTTCATACAGCTGGTGATTGCCCAGCCCTCTTATTTGTCAAGGTCTCTCTGCAGGGCTTCCCTGCTTTTGAGGGAGTAAAAGAGTAAACAGCTCCTCACAGTTTCGTATAATCTGTGAACATGTTAATTATCCCTTCCAGTCCTGTGTCCAGGTTATTTATGAAGATGTTGAAGAGCGCAGGGCTGAGGATGGAGCCCTGTGGAACCCCCCTAGTGACAGGTCACCAGTCTGATGTCAACCCATACACTGTAACCCTTTGTGCCCAACCTGTGAGCCAGTTCCTCACTCATCACATGATGTGTTTATCCAGCTGAACAATGGATATTTTGTCCAGCGGGACACTGTGAGACACAATATCAAAAGCTTTACTGAAATCCAAAAGGATTACATCAACTGGCTTCCCTTGATGTGCTAGGTAGGTTATACTGTCACAAAGGGAAATCAGGTTTGATAAGCAGGAGTTTCCCCTCATGAAGCCATGCTGGCTGTGATCAGTGGCTGTATAGACCCTTAGGTGTTTTCAAATACTTCCCAGAATAATCTTCTTAACTGTATCATGCACTTAAATGGGACTGACAGATCTGTAGTTTACAGGGTCCTCCTTCTTGCCCTTCTTGAAAACTGGGACAATGTACACCAGCTTCCAGTCAGCTGGGACCTCTCCAGATTCCCAGAACTGCCAAAAATAAAGAGAGGTTTTTGTGATGACATCAGGATACTGAGATACAAATTGTATTTCTGGGAAATAATGTCATCAATACAGGACCCATAAAGAAGCAGGGCAAAGATCTACAGCATGGAGTCTGTAATTTCACCTCAGTTGTACCCAGCTATATAGTAGGAGTCTCCTTTGTTGTACACAAGTAAATTTACATGGCACTCAGAAAGAATATCATGTCAATTTTTTGAAATCTGAGTTTCATTAACACACTCCAAAAAAGGGGAATGCCCATGGGAAGCTCAGTCTTTTTCCTTAACAAACTCTAATGCCTCCAGAATCTTAAAAAGCAAAGGGAGATGAAGAAGCAAATGAGATACTTATTTTTTAAATGTTTCCACTGAAGTAAAGTAATCTCAAAAGCACCACTTGCCAAAGAAAACTAAACAAAGACAATATCCTGAATTGCTGAAACACAGGACTGTGATGTTACTGTGCTTTCATGACAGGTCCATTATATTGTAATGAAAATTATTGGTCTATATTGTAATTATGTAAAGAGAAATATAAGCTGGGAAATTCTTGATATAAAAGTATTTTTAGATTGAATTGTATGGATCCCTTAGAGGTGGCAATTCATTTTAGTGCTTCTAATTTTTAATCAATCTTCCATTAAAGAAGATAACTTTTGGAGGATCTATGACATACTGTTTTGCTACTTTTTTTATAATGGCTTTGATAGGCTTTGAACTTTTAATTATTAATTTTATTTTTAATTGCTTCTTCTTTCCCGGTGATAGTAAAGCCACTTATAAATATGGGGATTATATATTCTTACAGTGATTTTTCGGTGTAACATAGAGTTACAAAGAGTTGGGGTTTACTTCGTAATAATGTTTTAAACTTATGTAGATTATTTGATCCAGCTACAAGCAAAAGCCACCGTATGAATACACGGTGTAATTTCTGCAAATAACCTCATTAGTGTTGATTTGTACTAGTATTTATTTTAGTATTTCAGGACAACAAAAAAGGTTAAGATGCTACAAACTGGCAAGTATAAAGCAGAATGCAAGTAGTACAAACATTCTGCAAATAATTCAGCTAAGATTGTGTTGGGCACTGCATGAAAGCACAACAGAAAGCTTGCAGTGTGCAGTGTGTGTTTCCAGGCACACACACTTTGTTGTCTCCCCAGCCATCAGCAGGAGCCAGAATGTGTCCCATCCCTCTGCACACCCTGGGGGTGTGTGAGCAGGATGGTTTCTGCTGGCAGGGCTGGTGACAGACACTGTGGGGCACATGCAGGTGTGCACTTACCCACCGACTGCCTGTGTCCAGGGCAAGTGCCTGGGTGCACGGCACTGGGATTGCAGGGCCTACCTGCCTGGAAACACAATGGGATTTCTCAGAAAGCTACTCAAATTTTTAACTAATTTCTTCATCAAAGTTTGTGAGTAATGGCATGGAACAACTCAGCTTTTAAAGTTGAATATATACCTTTTTTTTTTCCTCTTTTCTTGCAGCCTTAGGCCCTGTGTAGAAGAGCTAGCACAGTGCAAATAAGGGTTTAGGCACCAAACAGAGATCCACACTGAGGGAGAAAAATGGTAAAGGCAACAACAAAGTACCTATTACATAAATCCCAGTCATGTGTCTTAAAGGAAAGACTGCTTTCTCTCTCTTCAGTCCAACTATTTGAGATACTTGCAGTATTTCTCTTCCTCAGATGAGAGTAGGTTACTTTATCTAGAAGAATCTATACAGAAATTTGTTGTCGTATTTGTGGAGGCCTAACCAACAACAAGATCAATCCTGATTTCCTCCTTACTGACCCTATGAGCAAAACCAGCTAGAAAGTGTATTTGCTATTAAAAAAAATCTTACAGTTACAGTCATTTCCCTGGAACAAATATGTGTGCACCTAGTAACAGAGGAGAAAACCCATTTGATTATGCACACAGTAAATAGATTCACAGTCATAGGAACATTTAGGTTGGAAAAGACCTTTAGGAGTATTGAGTCCAGCTAGCCCAGCAGTGCCAAGTCCATCACTAATCCATGTCTCCAAGTGCCACATCCACAGTTTTCTAAAATACCTCTAAAGATGGTGTCACAACCACTTCCCTGGGCAGCCTGTATACTTAATAACCATTGTAATGAAGAAACTTTCCCTAATATACAATCTAAACCTTCACTGATGCAACTTGTAATTTCCTTTTGTCCTGTTGCTTGTTACCAGGGAGAAGAGACCAATTCCTAGCTCTCAACAGCCTCTTTTCATGTAATTGTAGAGAGTGAAGCAGTTCCTCCTGATCCTCCTTTTCTCCAGGCTAAACACCAACAGCTCCCTCAGCCACTCCTCATAAGATTTATAGCTTCAGTTCTGCAATCCATCAGTTTTACAGGATTAGTCCTGCAATATCATTGCACTTGAGGCTTTTACACCACCGTTATAGAGTGCTGTGTCACCACAGTTCCTTCACAGCTCTTGTTTAGTTTAGACAGCAGTCTGGAAGCATCAACTTGACAAAATGCAGATATCTAAGGACCTTTTTTTTATTATTATTCTGAGCAAGAACTTAGAGTTCCTTTTGCAGCATGAATTATTTAATAGAGTTTCAAAGAAGCAAAGGTCCAAGATTTTTGGCAGTGTTAATTTTAACTGAAGAAAAGAGCAAGAACATTCACTCAAACTTACACCAAAGAAACAAACAAACAAAAAAAATCAGCTACTATGGCTTTCTAAAAGAAAATAAGAAATGCTCTTAATTTGAAAGTTGCATTCAGTGTCATTTCAAGCATGTGTATTAATAATATGAACCATAGACAAATTGATTTAGGAGAGAAACTACATTAAAACTTGGGATTTTCTACCGCTTTGGAGTCAGCCATTAAAATCTATGTCAGAAACAGCATTCTTGTCAATTTTCTTTGATTTGCAGATGACCTTTAACATTGTCATGTTTGTCTCCTAATGCCAATTTTTTTTTTAAAAATTATGCCTAAGTTTGATTTCCAAATCTATGTTTATGTCTCTGAATTGACAGCTTGATTTTACAAAAGCCTTGATAATCAAGCAGTTCTCACTGACTTAATGACAGGGTTGGATGGTGCATGATCAATACTTTTAGATGTCTAAATATATCTCAGCATCAGGGCTCTAGTAGTTCTGGTGGCTCTGGTAATGCCATATCATGGTGACAAGTTTTCTTGACTTGTCTCTACACAGTCTACATGATGTTTCATTGTAATAGTACACCAGTCTGTGTCCTAATCCTGTGATTGCAGCAAACAATATTGCAAGATCATTCCCTATTTCCGCATAACGAATCTGAAGTAAATTTGTCAGATATTACAGAAATCAGATCACATAAGTGATGCCTTTGTAATGGTTACAAAATTGATCCCTCAGAAAAGGTCACTGAGTACTGAACTGCACACCTGTTGAAAGGCAGAAATAATAACCTCAGGAACAAAAGCACAAGCTCATCCAAATACACCTTTCTGTGCTGAGAGGGATTAGTATCCAAACTACAAGTGAAAAATCAGAAGAAGTTGGGTATGATATAAAAAATAGTAGAAGAGCTTTTATAATAGTATGAAGGTTACATGAGCTGTTTTAGAGCACAGTAAGGCTCTGGAAAGAACTGAAAGCAATTAGGAAAAAAGAGAATGAAATAACTACATAGGCATTAAAGTTTATATACACAGACACATATATACAATATATATTATAAAATACATATATACATATACGTATGTACATAAGTATTATTTATCCTAGTGTCGCTAGTATCTATCTTTTGAGGTATATGTAAATGTAGAGAGTAAGGACAAAAATCAAGCATACTGGAAAGAAAGCTGCTGTTTAAAACCTATGATCTCCTGTTGAAAAATTCAGTGTGAACAGTAGATCCACAGTGGTTTAGATGATACTTTAAAGAAATAGGAGAGAAATTAGGTGGGGAGGAAGTGAACAGCCAAAATGTTATATGAGACTGAAAGCCTCCTCTGTTCCCTGCTGGGACCATTCCTTCCAGCTAGGGCAAACCTTGGCCATTAGCATTCTCTCAATCATTATATTGCTGCTTGCATAAGGAAGAAGCCCATCCTTCTCCCAAGGAAACTATTTATTACACTTCAATCTACACTTCTAGCCCTCTCTGTCTTAGACAGGGCTTATCAGATTTTTTACATAATTCAGAAAAAATGTGTCCATCTCTATCTGTCATTGCTGTACAGGCTCAGCAACACAGCAAAGTCCAAGAACCTGTTTTTATTGTCTTGATCTCTTTCCATTTAAGAGCCATATCCAACATCTTTTAATGATTCTTTATTTAGATATTGAAAGTAGTTTGGAACTTGAACTGCTACATGTCTACCACTGCAAAGTGTTAGCAGACCTGTTTATTCCAGTGTCAAGGACAAGTGAAAATAACTTGAAAAGTCATGAAATCCTAGAGTCATGGAATAGTTTTGGTTGGAAGAGATATTTAAAGGTAATCTGTTCCACCACCCCCTGCCACAAGAAGAGACATCTTTCACTAGATCAAAGCCTTGTCCAGCACGACTTTGGACACTGCCAGTGGCTGGGCACCCATGACTCTGGTAACTTGTTACACTGTCTCACCACTCTCACCATAAAAAGTTTATTCCTTAGATCCAATCTAAATCTATTCTCTTTCAGTTTAAAATAATTATCCCTTGTCCTGCTAAACCAGGCCCTGGTATAAAATCTCACCTTCATCTTGAGATTCTTTGTCACAAAACTTCTTGATCCTGTGACATAAATTTACTTAAAGCAAGGTAGGCTGCTTTCTGAATGTAATGCATTAATTCTGAAAAGCTGGTTTAAGAATTAGTTTTATATCCAGGCAAATACAGAAACTGCCACTCAGTTTTTACACTCAGTACCCAGATTACCTTAGATATACAGTTTCCTCCAAATATCTGTTATACATGATTGCAGAGGCTTCTAGACATGATCTTTTGGGAAATGAAAAATATGCAGTCTCCCCACCTGGAAGATTGTGACAAAATTGTGACGTCACTAATTGCTTTGGATTTGACACTGTACTAGGAGACTACAAAAAGTACAAGTCTGCTGAATTCCCAGCGTTTAAAAACACTTCTGAAAATATAATCTTTAAAGGGTTCTTTAGTGCTTGGTTCTAATCAAAATTGGTTGCAATTTCTAATTATTTTTTGTTAGTATTTTTCTGGGTTTGCATTTAAATTATTCTATCTAAAATGCCTTCTTTAATATCAACCCAGATTTGGAAGTTTGAAAAGCTAAATAACTGTAGGGTTTGTGTTCAAAAGAAAAATGTTTATTAAGAACCTACACAAACGGGTATTTACGAAAATTCCACAGCCATGATTCAGATCTGTATCTCCCATCATCTAGTCACCCAGTCACCTTTTTTTTTTTGTTTAGGAGACACAACATACTATAAGACTTTGATCTTGGTCCATCCTTTGAGAACACAAAGTAAAGGCAACATCTTAAATAATGCAACTTGTGCAATCTCCAAAGCAAATGGCAAATTAATCAGTCTCTGAATCCTTGCTTTTTTGAAGACACGTGCATTTTTAAAGAAGATGGAGTAATTGTTTAGTGACTTGGTGCCATTGATTTTCATTACGGATGGTGTTGACTAGGTCTCTGTCAGGTCGCCTGGGAGAGATAGCCTTTGCATAGCTAAATAATATGGGGAAAGTACTATTTCTTATTCCATATTCAAGAGGAAAGCTCCAGTCCTTGAAATAAGTTTTGTGTGACCTTCTGGACAAAGAAATTTTTCCTTTTTGCCTATTAGAATAAAAGAGAGCATTGCAAAGCTGCATAGTCATGAAGTAAAGGATTGGATTTTACAGGCCAGCAGATTCCTGGTGGAGAAACATGATCAGAAGAAAAAATTTAGAATAAAAGGCAAATGCACTCATTTGCTAAATGAAGCAATGAAATACCACTTGATTTCTCCATTAGTAATATTGGGAAAAGAATTTAAAAGAACCCATGAAAAGAAGCATGTTTACTTTAAGGTGTGTAGTAGTTTGCAAATTCTTATAAATTTTTGGAACTTGTGTTATCATAAGACAGAAATTCCATAATATAATAATCATATTGAACTAAGATACAAATTTAACATACCAATCACTAAAACCTCCTAAGATTTTGTTTGTAATTTTGAAGTGGTTATAATTTTTAGATTTTCAGAAGTGATACAGATTTCTAAACTATAGCAAAATTCTTATTTCTTCCACTTCAGAGGATTGAAAAATATATAATTTTTGATCCTACTTCAGATTTTGCTTTCAAATTAGGCAGATTTTTTTGGTTTGTGTGTTTGAGATTTTTTTTTTTTTACTTTCTTCTGTTCTTGTTTCTGGATTTTCCTCCCACTTTGTGCTGTCTAATTCTTCTCCATCCTTGCCATCTAAACTTTTTCTGTTCTCAAATACCTCAATCTCACTCATTCTCATTGAAATGAAGTCTGCAATTTTAGTGCTTTAAAATAGCTATTGGGTTTAAGAAGAAATCACACACTTGTCATATTATGATGACTCAGTGAATTTCTCTGGAGGAAAATGTGACTTTTAAAGGTTTGTTGGCTGGCAGTGCTTTTTAGATATCTGCCACAGCAAATTCTCTCTCATAATGATAACTGCACGATGAGAGTGTGTGAGCTGTTACACAATTCAGCAGACAAAGAAGTTGAGATTTTCTAGAATGAGGTGCCTTGGAAAACAGAACACTTCAATCTGTCTGAAAACGTACTAGTAAATAAAACCATTAAAGTAATTTTTATTTATTTACGAAGCCTGCTTGCATAAATATGTCAATTAGAATCTTATCAAAAGCATTCCTGAAAATAGCTGAAGGGACATTGCAAAAATACTGGTAGTGTTTTGGGATAGCTGACAGGCAATTTGAGACTACAAAGAGGTTTGATTGATTGACCAAATATTCCTCCCATAGAGTCTAATATAAAACTTTTAAGAAAACTATTAAATATCATTTATACTTCCTGTTTCTCCTCTAATAATAGCTGTGGGATGCATAATAAGCACTTTTCTATCAGTCAGGTCATAGGGGAGGAAACAGGGGAAAACTAATGAGCATGGGGTCTGTGAAGAAAATGGTACATATGCCAGTAATAAGAGGACTGTCTTTAACAAGAAACCAGTAGTTGTTCTTAAACACCATTCTGGTTTGATGGAGCAGTGAAAAGATGCTGTGAAAGGATTGAAAGGATAGAAGAAATGACCTCACCTATGCAGACCAGTGCATATGCACAGTATTATTTGATATATAGGGGTGTAAATAAATGTTAAAGTTCCTCAAGCTACAGCTTCTGGTAATAGGTGGCAGTGAAAACCACACAGTTTACCCCAGCATCTTTCCTAGATCAAACAAGCTGAGCTGGTGGTGTTTCTGAAAATTGACACTGTGTCTTCCTCTGTTACAGAGCAAAAAATTTTGGAATTTTTCCTCTTGAAATAAGTGATGAGGACTCAGGTAACATTTGTTAAGTGTCAGTGATGTAACAACAGCTCCTGCTAATTATGTCTTTATCCAGAAAAAAAGGCTGTTGGTGAGTCTGGGGCTGGGAAGGAAGAAGAGGGAAAGTTTTGCACAAATTACTTGTGGGAGGCACTGATCTCCTCTGTCTAGTGGCCAGCAATAGAACACAAGGAAATAGAATGGAGCTGCATCATGGAAAATTCATACTGGAGATTAGGAAAAGGTTCTTCACTGACAGCATGGTCAGTCATCGGAACAGGTTTCGCAGGAAAGTTGTCATGGCATGAAGCCTGTCAGAGTTCAAGGAATGTCTAATGTAGCGGGGTCAGTTTGTAAACTGGGCGGAAACACCAATTACAGTGTAGTGGTTTGGTTCAAAATATCTATTACTTACTTATTTTCCTTCTGTGAGATAACAATTAGGATAAAGCAAAGCAGGCACAAAACTTAAAAGAATATAAAGAAGTTTATTAACAGACCTAAAAAAAAGGAAAAAAAAATCAGACCACACCTTCAGAACACTTCTCCTCCCCCCACCTTTCTCCCTTCTCCCACTGACAATATAAAAAAACAACCCTTGAGATTTTTCAGTCAGTTTACCACCTCTATGATAACCTTTTTCAGTTCACTTAGGCAGAGGAGTCTCTCTTGCTCATGCTATGGAAACATCTCCACAAGAAACAGTTCTCTCATGGCTTCAATGTCACAACCAGACAGCCGCCCGGGATGGTTCTCTGCTCTCATGTGAGAGTCCCTTCCCTCGACTTAGAGCTGTCTCCACAACTGCTTTCGAGGGTTCAATCTTGAGCTACTGGGGTACCATTTTAAGGCTGAGCTGTTCAGAAACAAAGGTTCTCTTCAGCTATCTCTGGGAGCATCTTCATCTCTAGGAATAGAGGACCTCCCCCTTCCCTGGGAGCAAGGGTCCTCATCACTTTCATCTCTAGGAACAGAGGTCTTCTCCTTCCCTGGGAGCAAGTGTCCTCATCAAATTACAGCTACTGTCATTTGCTCATTTCAGCACAGGTGCTTTTGCTCACAATTGCAATTTGAATGCTCCACCCCCCATGCTTTCATGAAATTACAACAGGTACTCTGATGTATCATCGTCCATCACCACCATAGCTTTACAACAGAATTTCAGCTCCTAGGCTTGAAGCATCTCCTCTTTCTCCTCCTCAGGGTTTCAGCTCTTCCTTTTTTACTGACTTTGGTGTCTCTATGGTGTTTTTTTCATGTTCCTTCACCTTTCCTCTTCCTCTGACTCAGGAAAGGATTGATGTCTGCAGGCTTCATCTGTTCTGGAAGAAACTTACAGCACTAAAAGGGTTCATCTCACCCAGGCCTTGCAGCTGGAATTCACCTCTTGCTGTTGGCCACATGATCTTTGCCGGGCAGCGGCCTCAGATGGGTTTCGGCCACACTGGGGGCTGCCCGCACGGAGCAGGGTTGTGGGGGAGGGTCCACGGATGGGACAGGGCCACGCCACGGCTGACCCAGCCGGGCCAAGGCCTGGCCCTGCTGGGCCGCCTGCAGGCCACCCCCAGTTACCTGTCCGAAAGCCAGAAGCAAGAGAGCTTTCCCGGGGTTTGTTCGTTCTTAAATGTGGATCACAGAGGTGTGTCAAGCTTCTTAAGTGGCTTAAAAAGTTGCCAGTATTCAAACTAGCCGGTTGATTGGTTCTATTGGGTCTGGAGAAAGCTGTAAGCACCTCTTTGCAAGAGAATCAGTTCCGTGGCTGATGCCCTCTTTACTAAAAACCCGAACTATGCTAAACCATGGCATCTGGACAATGATCTTAGTTATGCAATTTACTTTCAAGTAATCCTGCAGGAAACAGGGAGCTGGTCTTGAGGATCCTTAGGCATCCTTTGCAGCTTGGGATGCTCTACGATTCTATGATTCTGTGATTCTAAATTGTATTGCAAAACCATAGGAATACTGTATAAACTGTTGTCCTTCCTAGCAGATTCTTCGAACCTCCTCACACTCTGTAGAAATGGGAATATAAGACTTTCTAGCTTCCAGTTGTTCAACAAAACAAAGCAGTGCTGTCTCGGGAGAGCCAAAAATCTGGACTCAGTCTACAGTAACTAGGTGCAGTCACTACTGATGCTACTTCTCTGTGCACGTGTACAGTATTCTTTGTTTGTCTTCTATCCAGACCTGCTATTCCTTCTACATTGCTAGGACTGAATTGAGTCATCACCACATCTGCAACTGACTTAGAAAAAGTGCTTAAGGCATCTCCCACAGAATAAAATACCCCATTTAAACTTAAAGGAGACCAGTATTTTTGTGCTATAATCCAACAGTCAGTTAAAGTGACAAATGTGGGTGGGTGGAGATAAGAATAGTTTCACAGGTGTATCGGAGAAACTGTTTCCATGAGGAAATCATATGCAAATAAATAGTTATTGTATGAAAATCAATAGTTCTAATGTTATTCATCAATATTTAAAACTCCTTGCAATCACTAAACCCTTTTAGCCATTTCCTGTATATCTGCATTTTGGTTGAATAAAGAGAGAATAAAATATTCCTATATAGTTTTACTTTCAAACAATCTCTAAAGCCTGTTAATTTTAAATTTCCCAGAAAGAAATAGGAAACCCTTTTGTTCTGTTTAATGAGAGGAAAAACAGCCTTTTCTTTCAGTTCATAAAAAGAAGGAAAAAATAAACATTCTTTCCAAAACAAAAGGAAGCTGATAGAGAGCCCAAAACTAATTAAATATATCCTAAATTCCATAACTGGAGCTTCTTGGTGGAAAAGCTTCCATCCTATTTTTTTTTGTTAATGGAAGTTGCTTGGTCATACCTGAAGATTTCTCAGAATATTAATATCTACCTTTCTAAGCTGGAAATGGTTGATGCAATTATTGAAATATTTCATATATATGTATGTGTGTGTGTGTACCTATATATACATATATATATTTATATATTATTTTTATGGACCAGCTTGTGACACTCTTCCAGTTTCACCACACTGTAATCTACAGGTGGACTGTAGACTGAGGTTCTTTCTTCATCCTTTTGCCAATAAGACTGTTTTTAAATCAACCTTGCCTGTAAATCCCACCAGACCAAAAATTGCCAGACATGACGTACTTACATCAGCTTGTGGGCACACACTAGTACATGAGGCAAAGACTAAGCTCACAGTTTAATGAAGTTTTCAGATGAGCAATAGGAACGTGTGATATCTGCAGTCTGACACATGAGAGAGAAGAGAGGAGACTGGAAGACAAAATTTAGCTTACTCTGTTGAAGTACCTTTAGGTATTAGTACCAAAGGTGAACCATGGACATAAATACAACACTCACTGAAGAATTATTACTGCTACTCAAATTATTTTCCAGTTACAGCATGAGTCAGAAAAACTTAAACAAAAAATGTCACAAGCCGAGGAAAGGTCAATGGACAAGGTGCAAATCTTATTCCAGTATAGTGTCAAGTTACTGAAAATTTTACTGAAAAATAACAATAAAAATGGGTATACATCTGTTCGTAGTCACCACTGTAAAACCTGTAAGGCACATAAATGACTGAAAAAGCAAGCAAAAATGTTTGTAAATATTTTGGCAAAAAAAGCAAAACTGTCTTTTAAGTTAAGCTGACCAAGTGAAAATTTACCTCATGAAGGTAAAACAGTGTCTCTATACCATTTTTTTGAGCTGAATTTAAACAGTATTTCATACAGTCAACTTTTGTTAAGTGTTGTCAGGGGGCATCCCCCTAATGCTAGAGTTAAATATATTGTAATATAAGAATTGGTTTATGTTTCATAAAACAAATTTCATATTATTTCATCCCAGCAAACTGCTTTTTCATATGCTGCTAGCAGATTGATTATATAAATTAATTTAGACATCAGAAATAGTTTTGCAGAATCATCCTGCCATCACCTAAAACTCAAACGTTGTTCTCGATTGCTATGTGCATTGTTGTTATGTCATCTGACATGATATAAACAATATTACAGCATAAAAAAACATTATTTCCACACAGAAGTTATCATATACATTGGTATCTTTAGAAGATAAATCTTAGTGAACGTATTTGCCATTGTCAATTATCAATTAACAAGGTGATGGTTGCTAAAAAGAGTTATAAGCCATATTCCAGTTTCATATGAATACAGTGTCAATAAACAAAGTAGACTGAGAAGTGCTTAAAAGGTACAGAACCTATTAAGAGACAGAATATAAGAAAGAGAATAGGTAAGTATTACACCTTATTTAAAAATTTTTAATGGCTATGGTGTGTGTGGGAGATCCATAAACTTAGAGTTCTGGAAGATAAAGATACAACATTTCATGCTCTTCCCATTTCTTTGAGAAAGTGCAAATCAGGAGTTAGAGACAATACCATCTGTTTTCAGCCACGTGAAAATGCCTAGCTAAATAAATTCAATGTTTTAGATATCTGGATTTTGTCCATAAATCTTGAAATTTTGTCTTGGACAAAATTTTGCAAATACAACGCAATTTAATGAAGATTTGCATGGTTATGGATACGTTTCCAATGAAGGGGGCAAGATTTCCCCAAATTCACTTTTAAATTCTCTGTTTCTGTTGTGTCTATTCAGTATCAAAGCTTTTCCAATGTGTGATAATTGATAATTGATAATCAGGTGACTGTGAACTACATGAATAGATGGTTAAGCAGAGAGAAGCAAGAGATTGAATGTGAATATTTGTGTTTGCAGGCATGGATCTCCGTGAATATAGCAAAGTTATTTAATCTACAAAAATAATGTCTCCATGTGAAAAAAAAAATGTATTCTTTAACTGAGAATACAGATATGCTGAAAGAAAAGATGTCAATTAACAAAGAAATCACCATGCAAAGAGAAAAATTATGCTCTCTCAAATTTCCTCTTTTCTCATGCAATACTCCATTGGTTGCAAGAGTGATTTTGACTTTGAAAACTTAGGTAAAACAAAGTGTTTTATGTGACAACTCAATGCAAAATACTGACATCTCACTATTTCTACACACAAATTGAAGTGTTAGTTTGGGGGTCACTAAGGACTGAAGAGTCCCAATGCATCATATCTAAAGAAAAACCTGTGTTAAATAATGGCACACAATGAATATTTAGTGGTTGTTTTGTCAATATGTCTCCATTAAGTTACACTTTCATTGGAGGATCAAATAAGGATTTAGTGCACATATAAAATGACAGCTTACTATTTATCCTACTGTCACTATGATTGTGAAAAATTTCCTTGGTGAGACTCAGAATGTTAGTGTAAGCAGAATTTCCACCTTGAGCAAAGGCTGGACTGGTTGTCATTCCTTCTGCTGTTCTCCTCAAAATTATCAGACACATAATATAGTTAAATCATAATGAAAGATGAAAATGTTACAAATACCTAGAATAGATAATTCTGAGTTATACTCCCTGAAATTAGTTTCTCTTTCCGTTTTCATAGTGTCTATTGAGACTAATATTTCTCAAATATATTTAAATTCTATGAATTATATATAAATTTCTTACGGCAATTCTGTGCTGCTAGACTTCACCAATGCTGATCAGTTAATAAAGGGGTTTTTTAATATATGTGATACTTTCCCTCTGTGATTTAATTTTTTTTTCTTATCATATTAAAAGTTAGAAGAAGATTTCAGGAAACACGGTCTGAATCTATGGGGAAAAAAAAAAAAAAGAGGAAACAGTAAGGGAATTCAGATCAAAAAACCCCAGATAATCAGAATGGGGGAATAATAGAAAATTATTTTTCTTTATCTTTCAAGCATGCATAGATCCTTCCTTATGCTGTATTCTTATAAATATCAGGATATGAAGATCAATAATTCCTCTTTTCACTTTTCCAATAATTGCACACGAACACAACCGTGTTTAGAGACACAGATATATAATGAAATTTTTTTGGCCAATACAGGAGCCTGTGCTACCAGTAAATAGAATGAGGGCATCAGTCATGATAAATTAAGATACTTTTAATCAAGTGCTCTGTTGTAGACTTTTAATGACTTTAATTTTGTGAAGGAAATCTGATCTCTCAATGTCTGTAAAATGCATAAACATTACAGGTAAGTGTAAGAAATTGAAACCCTATTTTGCAAATATTGGGAAATAGATACTGATGTACTTGGTTGTTTATATCCACTTTTTACTCACATACATTTTTTGAAATACAGCATTAAAATGAATCTGTGAATCTTTCTACTGACTCAACAGCTATATATATTAACAGTGGATTAGGAGGTTTAATAATGTCTCTGGACTGGAATTACAGTTATCCAATACTGAAATAATTCTCCTAGTTTCAAAGAAATGTATACTCTTCAGTTTCACTGTGGAAATGAAGTTGTATAGTGTCAGTTTGTTGATGACATTTTCTTTCTGGAGGGAAAAAAACCAAAATGTGGATGAGACCACTCCCAAAGTTAGGGTATTTTTAACTCATTCTAAGGAAGTATAAGTGAGTAAATATTGTCAGGTTATGTATACATTTGTAGCTCCTGATTATTGTAGTTCTGATTCTGATGATAGCTAATATCCATTCTTCTACATACATCAGTATGTTGCTATTAGGCAGAAATTTTTGGACTAGGGCATATCAGCCTTCCTGCAGCCAGATTTGTTGTCTGATGGTGGAAATTGTGTCTGCCGTGAGGTCTACCCCAGGCTGTAATACCTGCGGGGAAATTTCCCTCAACATATTTTTGACAAGTGTCAACAGATCCATTTTCCACAGACAGGTAAACTATTCAAAACCAGTTATGTATTACTAGTTTCAGAAGTTTTAATTCCTTATATCTAATGAGATATTTTTTTCTTTACATTATTTGAAAGAGAACCAAAATCAATCATGATGAAATCAAATTTCATCATTGATGAAATCAAGATGTCTTTGTTTTTCACCTTTTGAATGACCAGTTTCCTTTTTTTTTCAGGTTTTTGCATCAAGAAGGGTGCAAGATTTGTGCAAGAGAGGGACTGTATGTATAATGCTACTTCCGTGGTACTTTTTGCAACCCATTTTAGATAGACCAGTGCCTTTACTTGACCTAAGACAAGTCAGAAAGAAATATAACCAAATATTCCTAAAACTTGTTTCCCCCCTTATAAAAATATATTGTAATCTTACTCTGTTTCCTTTATATATTTCACAGAAATTAGACCTGAGTAAGGTTCAGACTATCAAATTAGCTTGTCATTAAATGGGTCTTGCTTCCATACTTCCTCTTGACAGAAAATTCCATATGACCACTACCTAATCAAACTTCTCAGTGCACGAGCAATTAAAGTTCTGTTCAACAGACAGGATAAAAGTTTGATATATATTTTTCTGTGTACAGTGTTTTGAAGAAGTAGTTTTCCATGTATAGAATCCTGGGTCCATCCTTTTCTTTTTTTTTTTTTAACTTTTTAATTTTTTTTTCTTTGTGTGAGTGTTTCTTTGTTTCTCATTTCTTTAAAAGAAATTATTAATATTATGCAACTAGAGGAGTTCTCTTCATATTTCTCTCCCTTCCTTGCTCTTGCTCATTAAAATAGTTGTATTTTCTGACTGTCTATGCATCTCTTTTCTTTCCATCATAAGTATGAAGCATAGGATATGAATTTCTGGAAATATTTTCTTAATCCCAAGTAATGTCTTTCCTTTCTAACATTGTGAAGCCTGAACTGACCCAAGTCTTTTGCATTAATACTGTATGCTAGCTTTTAAAAAGAAGATATAAATATCCAGAAGTAGACTAATTCCTTGTATTATTTATGAACATGGGAAAATTGAAGTATAATCTTATTACCTTATAGTGGTCCTCACTTTAAATTCAACACATTGCTTTTATTTTCCATAGCAGCAGAAGCAGCATCTGCTGCAGTACTTGTTCAATCCAGCCTCATATGTGAGGCGAAGCAAGAATATTAAATGCCAAGTATCCTGGTATCCTTGATATGACAAGAGATAATTCTCTTTTATTGTCACATCCACTTGAGCTGCAGTAGGTGACTAAAATGCTCTGGAATGGAGCATGAGTGGGGGTGACAGAATCTGGTATCACTTTTTCTTTTATAGCTTCCTTTTTAAAAAATTAATTTAAAAATCCATACTGCCATGCAAGATATGCAAGAATCTCTGGTATCCTTTTCTCATTACGTCGCTTAGTTCAGGAAGGCACAATTGCACCTTGTGCATGGATTTCCACTGATTGAAACACATCTGTTTCAAACATTTGAATGGTTTTCTTTATGCTTAAACTTTCCTGGAAAATGTGACAATTGGGAGGTTTTAAAAGTAATAAGGTTCTAAATCTAGAATTAATCAACAATGATGTGGAAAAAAACTGGGGATCAACAAACAGGCAATGCAAGGATGACATACAGTTTTGCATTTATAGCCAACAAACAGGAGTGAGCTGCAGGTATAGACATAAATATACTGTATTTTCAGCTGATTGGGAAAGTATAAATAGGATTTATTTTGAATAAAACCATATGAAATTTTATGAGAGAGTGAATCTGGGAAGAAAATAACTGGTGTAAGGAATTAAAAAAACACTTACAATAAATTTAAAGAAACCAATATGCAGTCTCAGAATTAAATAGATCAAACCCCTGCAGTCAGAGATTCTGACAGTATTAGGTGTTGAGGTGGATCAGGTGCATTAAGTCAAATGTTCATTCTCTGCCATTAATCACTGTTCCTTGTTTCAGCCAAAGATGTGGCATGACTGACATGGTCAGGTCTCAGAGGTCAAACACCTATTTCAAAACGATATTTAACTCCTGAATGTTGGCTCCACTCCTGAAGTCTCAGAGCTGTTACCCTCTGGTCCCTATTAGCACCTCGGCTGGTTCCAGTGATTGCTCTCTTTAAGCATATGCCTCGCTCTTCTGTGATAAAATCTTGCTTTCCTGTAACTCCTAGCAGCACTACTGCTGCAAATATATCCCAGTGCCAGGCGTGCTGAGCTGTCAGCAGCACTGGCACTCTGTTCTGTGTCCATAAGCAATAAGGATTTTTTTAACAGCCTTAGTAGGCTTTAGCTTGAGGTATAGTTTCTTGCAATATCTTGTACAGCTTACACGATTGAGGGCTGAAAGAGCTGAAACCTGTTCTTCATCTTAAGATTCTAAGGACAGTCCTTAAAGCTGGAAATCTTGGTACAATTTGAACAGAAACTAGAGTGATTGGAAAAAATACTTGAGTTTCACTCATTTTTTTGTCAACTAAACTTCTCCAAATAAGGTCCTCTTTGTCTTCCAAGGAAACCAAAGTTGTGCCATCCTTCAAGTTATATTTCCCAAGACATGGATAAATAAACTAAAGTATTCTAGCCATCTGGCAAATAAAAAGAGATTTCTGAAATCAGATTTTCATAAATTAGAAGCAGCAGACCAGTACAGCCATTAAAGATTGTAAAAACATATTGACCATTGGAAATAAAAAGTTGGAATGCAAGAATTGACCATTCAAAAGAAAAGGTTTAGGTATAAAATACATTAAAAAGAAGGCACCAACAAGTGCATCAAAATACTGAGAGTTCATTTTAATTTTTACTGCAGTGTTCTTGGTGTGTTAATTTACATAAGAAACTTATGCAAACTTTAGCAAAACAGCAGCAGTTTCTTGCAGACATCAATATTTTTTTATGATCTAAGAATAGCAGCTGAAGCCCTAAGCAGGCAGTGTATTTCTGTGATGTTTATAGGCTTCTATTTTTTAAAACTCAAAGCTCAGAATCGAGGGTTTCATAAAACTGACATCAATGCTTCTAGAGTTCAACTTATATAACAATGTTGTCATAAAGATACCAAGATTGTTGAAAAGTATTCCTTAAAATATTCTAATTGCTGGAAAATTATTTGGTTTTATGTATTAGCCCAGTGTTTTAATGTGTCTTCATTTATATACATATACAAAACATTCAAATTACTACTCCTTTTTCTCTTTTATTTCAAAATAAATATGAACCGTGTATGTAGGGACATAACAGAACATAATATTTTGTGTTTGATCTGTTTAAACAGACCACATATTGTCTCAGAATCTACAGTGTACATTGCCCTGCAATTGAAGGTCTCTTACAAGTACAGGATGGAAATTTCTGTTGCACTTCACATACCTATTGCCTGTCTAAGCATGACTACTGCATACTTTTAAAAAGTTGTCCCACTTGTCTGATGTTTTAACTTTTAACTTAACTTTTTAACTGTATAATCTTCCACTTTCACTCCAGTAACTGACTTTTTCCTGCAGAATCTGCATCTTGCTATATTAGATATTCTGTCAGGTTTCCATCTTAATCCCTTTTACTTTGTTGCCATTTTTTTATGTTGCTGAATTAAACTAATAATTTCCTCTGTTTTTCTGCTTTCCGGTACCTTTCAAGCCTGGCTCAGCTGCTTTGATGGGTACAATTGTGAATCTGCTGGTCTCAGCCAAGCAAAGCTGTTCATATTTATCTGTACACAAGCTACTTCAGCCTTCTTTCCTCTCCAGAACAACGAATTAAATCTGCCAGGAAGGATCTTCCCTCAGCACAGAACTCTTACCTCAGTTATTTCCTTTTTCTGTTCAATTAGTAGTTAAGTCTGAAATATGAGACTTGCCTCTGCTTCCAAGAGTGGTTTTGCCTGAGCTGGTTTCTAGAGTTCAACCCCAAAATCTATGTTGTGTTCTGTGAGGAGCTGAGGACACTGCTTTTGTTTCATTTGGAGGAAAAGAGACTGAAGGACAGCCTCATTGCTCTCTGCAGCTTCCTGAGGGAAGAACCTGGAGACCGAGGAGCTGAGCTCCTCTGCCTGTGATCCAATGATAAGACATGGGAATTGTTAAAAGTTGCACCAATGGAAGTTGAGACTGGACATTCATAAACATATCTTTACCATGAGGGTGATCAAACACTGGAAAAGGCTTCTTTGAAAGTTGTTTGATACCCCAAACCTGTCAGTGGCCAAAGTACTGGACAGTGCTCTTGAAAACATGCTTTAAATTTAGATCACTCTTGTGAAGTGGTTAGGCAGTTGGACAGGATAATTGTTGTAAGTTCCAACTGAAATTATTCTATTCTATTCTATTCTATTCTATTCTAATTTCGCTGGAGTAACATCAGACCCTTCCCATATATGGAGAAATTATAATGAATTCCTCCTCCTTTTCCTTGTAAAACATCACTTTTGGGATCTGTAGGCTTTGGATAACGCCTTAACTTTTTAAAGTTTCAGAACCTCCTAAAACCAAGTAACTATAAGTAAATTCAAGAGTGTGCTGTGCTTCCAGTTCTTGGGCATTCACCTATATCCTATGTCACCCTCAATCTTAGCCCATGCTTTGAGTAGACTATCTAGCAGATTCTGCATTGAAACTGGATATGCTTGGTCTTAGCTCCCCCACTTCAGCAGTTACTAGTTGAAAACAATATCCTCTCACAATTTTACTTTTTCAGGGCCAGATTATATTCTCACCAGTTCATCTGCCCCCAAAATTTGGACTTCCCCAGACACCTATGTATGGCAGGAGCCCCCTCTATGCATGCAGCTCTTCTTTCCGGCTGAAAATAAATGTTCACTCCTCAGAGAACAGTTTGCCAAGTGTGTTTATGACATCAAAACACAAATTTAGAACATTACAGTGAACCAATATATATTTAAATTGTTTAAACTGATAGTCTTCAAGATAAAAAGAAAATCATCTGCAATCAGGATGACATTAGTATAAATTGCTCCTTACATGCAGGCTGGACACTACAGTGTACAGATAAGTAGAAACCCTTAATTCAGAGATCATGTTTTATTCTAAAAACAGTATTTCATTATTACAATGTTAACTGTATAAATTAAAAATCTGTATTGTCACATATGTGCCTGTTGCGTTCATTTATTTATTAAAAAAAAAAATGTAGTTAAGTTAAATAACAATCTACACAATTTTTCTGTATAGTCCCAAATAGTTAAGACTTCAAAATTTATCTTTCCTGCCTGGAGTATGAGGCATTTTGTTACTTCATCCAACAGCGCCAAATGGCTGTGTCCCCGAAGGTCAGAGAATAGTAACATTATAAAAAGAAGGTAGAAAAAACCACCATAAATATTCCCTCCAATTTTCACTGCTGCCTGTCACCGTGTTGCTGACACACAAGATTAAGCTTGCAGAAAATCTATAAATGCTTGTATGAGAACTGCAGTGAATTTTCAGCCTTAACCTCATAAACACACTTTAAAATAAGTAGTTAGTTGGCTTTCCAGGTGGAATTTGCATGTTATATTCAAAATTCAGATAATTTCATACCCATTTTCATATATATATAGCTCACAATACATTCAGGAAACATGAAATAAATTTTGAGGGAATATGTAACTCTGGACAACAAGTAACTTTCCCATTACCATGAGCAGGAACAGGATTTCACTCTATTTCACATGGCATAAAGTCACTTGTTTTCTCAAAGGATATGAAATTCTACATTAAAAAACCCAGCCTATGTTCACTGGTTTTTAAGCCAAGCTTCTTGTTTTCCATGGAGACTTCCGCTACTCTAGACCTGGATTAATATATTTTAGTGAGAAAAAAAATATATTTTCACTTACAGAAACAAGAGCTAATGAAAATTTTCACAATGATCAGCCATGTGTTTGCCCCAGATGTAGTCTGCCCTGTTCTAGTCTATTTTGGAAGCCCCTCACTAGGAGGAAAGGCTTATTACACTGGTTGATTCTTCACCCAGAAGTGATGATACAAGAGCCTATCCAGTATGTAAATTATTTGTATTCATCTACATATTTCATGTCATACTGTGGGAATAATTAGATACTTACTACAATAGCTAAGTGGTCTAGTTGACCTGAAAGTCTGAGATATTTGTTCAAATATATCTTGTGGCAGCAAGATATTTGTCTCCTATTAGTTTTAACTTGTTGCTTTTGAATTTATTTTTATTCTAACAAATCAGTTCTTCATATATTAATACTCGTACGCAATATATTTTTGATTTTTTGGACTATTCCCATCTACACCCACCCCCTGATCCAAACCTTAGAATAGAGACATTCTGATGAACTGTGTGTTCATGTGAACATGTGGTATTTTTCATGCAAATTAACTGACTTCAAGGATCAAACCCCCAAAGGGAAAATAATAAATGAATAAAATTGACTAATGCATTTATATAATTTGGAATATATATTTTCCTCTTAAAAATGAGACAGCAAAAGAATATATTACTTTATAATACTTCAGACTAGAAACAAGCTGGACAAAGCTCAACAAAAGCTTTCAACAGATATTCATACACCTAGTCAAAAGGGAACTTGATAGTATCACAAAGTTAAGCACATGACAAGATGTTTCGCTGGGGAGCATTTTTTAATGCCAAAAAAAGCAATAAAAGGCTTTGGTTTTCTTTGGGTTTCTATGAGGAAGGAGAAGTTGTTGAAAAGAGAAGATACTATTTACTCACATGGGTTTTTATATTTGTTATTTCTTTGTTTCATTTTTGCATTTCAAAGAAGGACAAACAGATATAGCAGTTAATCTAGCAAGATCTTACTACATGTCCTTTCAGGGTAAAAACATATACAAATTTATAGAGTGTGAAAATCTCAGCAGATTTTTAGTGTTGCAATGCCAGGATGAATCAAATGTGTCAATAGAGTTTTGTCAGAAGCAGAAGCCAGGCTTTATGGGAAGATTGATGTGGTCAGCATTATGGATTGTAATCAAGTCATGAGTCAATAGAGATTAAATATTGACAAAGATACTTCGACTAGTCTGACGCTAAAACAAATTCCTGATACCTTCAGGAAATATTATTATTATTATACCAATGAATATATGAAAATCCTGCCACTGCTTATGTTATTCATTATACAGCCGCAGACTCTAAAGATGCATTTTCAAGCAGAAAAGAAATAAAATAATAAAAAGCAAAGAGAAAAGCCCTGAGGCTGAAGAAGAAAACTGATATTGGATTTAGCAGCAGCATTGGAGAGAGTTTTTAATGAGCATTAACGCATCAAAAGGCAAGAGAGAAAGTAGTAGCCTGTAAATATCTTCAGAAGTGAACCATATCTTAGTCATGCCTGTATAGCAATACAGAGATAATGAACAAAATAATGACAGCCCTGGTAGTAGTTGAGATTTTACAAGAAGTGAGAAATGGCTCCCTCGTGACATAAGCACTTACATAAAAAAATGTTTAGGTCAAAGTTTTAACTTCATCTTCTTTCCTAGACATCTCCAAACCATGTGAATGTCATCATTCTTCAATTATTATTTCCTGTGAAGTGTCTCTGGATTTGCCTAAAATAAAATTCAAACAAGTGTACATGTTTTTTCTTAAGATAGAACAACTTGAAAAATCTATCACAAACAGCACAGTGTTACCACTGATTTTGGGCACTATGAGGTAGAAGCATAATTTGTGTTTGTTTCTCTTGATCTATTAAGAAAACTACAACAAAAGAAGTCAGATTAGTATAGCACTTGGATTATTTTCAAATTTTTACAGGACAGCAAATTGTTTGACAGGACTAGACTCTGATGAAGTGTAAAAATATGCAAGACCTTTCTTTGCAGAATGTATTGTACAACCTTGCAGCATAACTCAGACTGTGTGATCACTGACTGAGAGTTGAAGCAAGCAGTGATTATCAATATTGCAGTGACTACCTTGGCAAAACTTGCACCACTGTAGCCATGCTTTCAAAATTGGGATTTCCTATCTGCAGGCTAGAGATTATCTTCATGTCTGCTCCTGCATTAAATTTAACCAGTGTGTTTTGGTGTGACAACCACAGACCTTTAGGACAGCTTTCACCTCTTGAAAACAAACAAAAGTTTAATAGCTCAACATAATCTTTAAGAATCAGTAACATTCCATTAGGATATTAAATTACAATTAATTTGGAGTAGGTTTATTATGCAGTTTTATGCAGGTTAAAACTTCAGCTATAAGAAGTCAACATTGACACCTTAAGAAGAGAGGACTAGGTAAGTGTAGCTATTATGTTTTTTGAGAGCAATAGAAAAGACAATGCTTGAATAGCAACAAATATGTAGGCAGGAATATAATAAAGCTTCAACAGTCAAGATGCCCTTATAGTCAAGTAGCTTGTGTTGACTCCTCAGGACAAAGGGAGAATAAATTGTCAGCCTTGGCTTAGAGTTCGTTAAATTTAATTCCACCTCTACTGTTATTTAACAGTAGCTGTTGGTATATGCTTAGTAAATATGTTAAGTCTTACATGTGTCATGCTCTAAAGGGCTGCGTTAATTAATTAATCTAAATACATTTGTACATAAAACCTTTTTTTTTGAAAACCATATATAAAAATTTGGAATATCTGTATACATCAAAGTTCAGGGAGATATCTGTATTCACAGTAAGCCATGCATGATCCCCATTTAATTTTACCTAATCATACAAAATTTGATCTCACTGGGTTGGCAGCAGTCACTCTGGAATCTGTCATGTCTAACAATTTATGAATGACACGGTCACAAAATTTGGTTTCCAACTAAGCTGGAGTCACAGCAGGTTTTCCAGCTGACATAGTATTGTTTCTGTTGTTCATATACAACTTCTTCCAAAGTAAAGAGTAAATTCAAATTTTTCATCAGTAGTTTATTTCTGCCTTCTATGTTTTCTTTCACCCTTTTGCTGATCAATAATCAAGTCTTCAAAGTTTTCTGCAGCAAATAGGACTTGCAGAGTTTTAGATCTCTCTTCTTTTTCTATTTCCTTTTTGTCTAATATTTAGCTTCTATCAATTTATATATATTAAGAAAATCGAATTTTTAAAGTTTGAATCTGTGCAAACTAGACGTTAAATTACAGGGCCTATATCATTGTAGAAAAAAGGCTCTTCACTGCTTCTCTTAGATCTGAATTACTCCATTTGGAAAATTAGAACATCTTCCACAGGCAGCAGCATTTGCACTTATTAGTAACGGTTGCAAATGTTTAATATTAGGCAAACATAAAAATATGTTTCATTTTAAATTACTGTTGATTATATTAATAAGACACGTCCATGTGAAGAAAATTAACTGAATATCAGCACCCCTCCCACCCAAGAAAATCTCAAAAATCACGAGGGAAACAGAGAAAATAGTGACAGAAACTGTCCTCAGAAAACTTCCTTCTTCTGAGGAAGTTTGACCATGCAGATGCCATTCCCTAAGGATTCTGGACTGGCTGCAAGAGGTCTCGCACACTATAAGCATAAAGTTTAATCAGATAGCAGTTTAGGAGTAAAATTAATTTGCTCTGTTTCATAGTGTGCTCCTTTCTAGCTTCATCGTGATGAAGGAAAATGTTATTGCTCAGTATCCATTTTTTATATACCTTGCTGACACAATATGTCCAAATCCAAATCAAAATGCCTCTTCCAATAGCAAAAGTTGAACTACAGCAAGAGCAGAAGAAGCATGAGAAACATGACATGTCAGATAATCAAGAAGGTAAATATCAGCATTTATCTCGGGGAACCCCATCTAGTTTTCTTTATTGCTCTTTAAGTAAGTGTTAGAAGGAAAAATCCTTTGGAATCAAAGCACTGAAACATTAATTTAAAAAAAATCTTTTACTCCCAGAGGCAAGTATTTTGTGTAGTGTAAAAATCACACAGTGTTACAAGACAACAAACAAACTGTACCAGAAAGAACAAGAACTGTGATTGCGAAGTGACCCCCACATCAACAAAAAGTCCAGAAAAAACCATAAAGGTTTCTATTATGTCTCACTTCCCATCCTTAATTTCCCATAAAATACACATCAAGTGTTTCCCATCCACCAAAAGCACACTGAGGCACATTAGAAAACATTATTTCTAATATTTCCATAGGAGCAAAACTTTTGCCGTCTTCTAACAGGATTGCTGTTTTGTACTTCTGTTCTAGCAGAATCTCTGTTGTGCTGCACCAGCAACAGAATAAGAGCTGTAATGAATACTTCAGTGTGATAATCATGAAGCAGGCTGTATTCATTCCTGCACCCTGGAAGCTCCACCATGGTGTCCTACAGGTCCTGGATGCCTTGCAGAGTAACAGTGAGAACTGACATGAGCTGCTTGTGTCACCCCCAGCAGCTCGCCCTGCATCATGTTTACCCTCATAAGGATTCCTTCCAGTTTGTTTTGTCCTGAGAACCCAGGACTTGCTGTTAGATGACTTGCAGATAGTCAAGCATCTGCATTACACATGGGAACTCTTTGTCTTCAGAGAAGGAATTCGAATATTGTTATTTTTAGACCTTGTATGCAAGCTGACTCCAGCTACCTGCACATATTTAAAATAAGTATGTTTTAAAAAATTTTGACATGTATCTTGCATTCAGTTTAACTTTCCACATAACTAAAGTGTTTGCTCTTTCTGGGCAAGGAATTGAAGATATCTTCTGCACATCCATGCTGTCAAAATTCTGCACAGAAGTCAAGAGAGGAAGTAGTTTCCACAGGTATGTAGGGATTCCCACAAAGGAGTGATTGCCAACAATGACTTTTTCATATTACACACACCAGAATTTTGTATCAAATGGTAGCAAGATATATTACTTTACTGGTACCTAATAAAAGTTCCTATAGGCTTCTATAGTAAAAACTCTTGAAATCTTTAACCTAACCCAACAACATCTTTATAATTTTGTACCTACATAAGGACAGGACAGTATCCATGTTAAAAAAAATACATCTAGTGTAACATTTTTACTTACTGTCATATTAACTCTGCTGAGATTGCACAAAGAAAGGATTGAGTCTGGATTCCTTGGTATGGTTGTTGGGGGTTTTTTAGTTATCACAAAATACTCTAAGGAAATCCTTTGCATGTTAATGAAATGTAAATGCTCTCTCATACTAAAGAAGAAATACTCTGAGCCATCAGGATGATCACTCTTCTAAATGAAACATGGATAATTGCATTAGAATGGGTTACATTCAGCTGAGCTCCATAGAAGATTTTATCGAGTTAGGGGCATATATTTTCAGCTCAAGAGAATGGGTAAAATTCACTGGAGAAAGATCTCGTGATGGAGTTATTTTAAACACAAGAATTCGCTTTGAATAAATAACTACATCTTCCTGTCTTAAGTATGGGTTACTGATGCACTACTAGTAGTGGGCTTATATTGTTATCAGCAGGGTTTATGGATTTTTCTGAGGCTCATGGGTTTACGTATACATCTGTTCCCAAAATGTTACCATATATAACATCAGTAAGTGGTGAGATAGTAAAATATGCAACAAAATTCAGACTCCTAAATCCCCAGCAATGATTCCTGATATGTAATAAATTTGCTTACTGCATAAGACTGTTTGAAAAGGGTGTCGTGAAAGAGATAAAAGTATATTTTAAGCCAATCATATTAGATTCATGGGAACTATAAAGTGGATTCCTGACACTAATGACTGGTAGGTGGTGAAGAAAATTTATTTAGAAAGTAGGCAGTCTCCAGTCCAGACAGGAAAAACCAAACCATCATATTTATTACCAGTAACACATATTGATTTTTGGATAAGAGAAAGAGGGTCTTTTGCAAAGCTAAATTTACAAGTCCCTTAAGTGCTGAAAACCAGCCAAAGAGGGGACTTGGACATCAGACTGTCATCTCCCTTCCCCTCTTACCCTCTCATGTAACTGTTTGAGGCTGTCTATAATAAAAAGTGAATTTGCTTCATTTCTGCTAATTTACAATAGGATGTAGCTGTCTTTGAGAGACACATTAATCTGCTTATATCTGTGAACTGCTACATGTATCCTCACAGTAAGACAATTGCACTTACACCTTGCTGAATAATAGGCCAAGATGTCCAGGAATGAATAATTGATCATAGTTCATTATAGTACGAAACAATTTTAAGCAGAATTTTTAGTCTTTAACAGCATCTAGGAGTTTGTTGAGTGCATGTGGGTTGCCTCCAATAACCTGTAAATGTTTACTGCTTAAAAGTTTGCTGCACATAAGTAGTAGTCTGCAAGGAAAAAAAAGCTTGATATCATTTGATTGTGCAGCTCTACTGATGACACCTTAAGACACTAGATAAAGTATCTTGAATCTGTAACAGTTAGACTTTTCCTGGGCTTCTTAGTTGCTAAAAATGGGTCTGAAGAGGGGTAATCTATTCTGAATATGTCTAGTGCACAACAGTGATGGTTTCTTTTCTAAGTTATGTGTCTGAACACATGCAGAAATGTAGTCCAAGCTGTTCTATGAATGCATGTTAAGTATTTCCTCTTGCAGTGGTACTAGATTCAGAGAAGAGTTAAGCTTAACTCAGCAAAGTCAGCAATACCCAATAAGAAGTATCACTGAGGACAGGATGAAAGGAGGAACACTTGTCCTTTTCATCTGCTCTGTGACTTTTACTCATGTATACTCAGAACTCCCTTCTTAACCTCTCCTAATCAGTTTTTATGCTAAACTTGAGATGGATTTATAGGCAGGTAACAGGAAGAGTACAACTCCGGTGCACATAGCTTGTTCAAAATATAAAAAAAATGTAAATCAAAAGCTTATTTCTCTATTTGTTATGAAGTCATTGTTTCTGAAGGAGACAACATCATAAATCTTATCTTCCAGTTTAATGGAATGTATTCTGGCTAGGACTGGATGAAAAAATAATTACTAATTTGCCTGAGCTTTAGAAATCTATAAAATTTGAAAGTTACCAATGTAGTCATAATCCTAACATAACTTCAGAAAGGCAGCTGCGGTTTTGTATTCTTGTTTGAGAAAAAACTTTGTACAAGGATTTTTGTCTTTTTTCTGTGTCACTATGTTTATTTCATGTATCACAAATTGATATTACATTCATTACATAAGGTAAGGAAATTATTGTGACACAATATACAATTACATTAGCAAAACAGATATTATCTTGTTTTTTCTTGCCATATCATGCTTGTATGAGGAAGAAAGAAGTTTCCAACCCTTCTGCTATTGTCACAGTTCTTTTTCTCGGATGGCACTTCTCAGAGACTCAACTATCTGTCAGGAACTTATACATGCTAAGAATTTCAGTTAGGACACACTTCTGCAGTTCATGGATTTAAATGTTTTTTGTCCCACTTAATTAAGAAGCCATTTCCCAGTATCTATTTCTTGACTAGTCGAGATATTTCATCAACTTTTTCTAAATAGTAAAAATAATTAAATAAATGAAAAAGTCACCTAATGAAAATTCTTTTTTTTTTTTTTCCCCTCCAGAGGCAAAGAAAAGCAATAAAAAAATAGGGAAAATAAACCAATCCAAACCCAAAAACTGGAACTGGATTTTTATTTCTATAAGGCTGGGCAAAAGAAAAAAAGATATTTTTAAAATTCTACAGAAAGCAGGAATTTATTTTGTTTTGTTTTTCATCTTGCACTACCTTCAGTCTTTCATATTATAGGACACATTCTATAGGTTCTAAGCCAATTGCTTTTTCAACAAATCACTTCTCTGCAGACCTGTGCACTTTCTGTGGACCAACAAAGCTCTAAATCTCAAAGTTAAATGTGTATTTATGAAATCAAAGTGCAAATTTTTGTTGAATCTTAATGCTTACGAGGTACTCTGTCCACAGCTGGACTTCTCCCACTGCGACTATTCCTGGAAAAATGATAGATGCCCATGCTCCTCTCCCTCCATTTAGAGAAATACCAACTAGAAGATTGCTTTACTTCTGGAACAGTCAGCCCAGTGTGGCTGTAAAATAACAAATTGAGGTCCAGAAGCCCACTCCCCATCCTGGGCTCCTGAAGAAGTCCCTGAATGACATGTTAAGGGTCAGTGCCCGGAAACGTCTGCTCTCCCTTACCCATACAAAGAGGGTTTCCTGTGCAAGTGCATCACAGAGAAAGCAAAAGGAAGGGGCCACAGGAAAAATATTATACCTGGAGCTCTAAATGAGCTTGTGTACTGTTACTACCAGTACTGAAGCAGTATGTAATCCATTCCTTACCTACTGATATTTCTGCTTCTAACTTGAGGTGAAGTTATTTGCATTCTGCTGTAGTTACCAAACCTTCTGATATTACAGCTGCTGCGAAGACAGAACATCCACAGGGAGAACTGTTGTCACAGATGCTCTATCAATTTAAACTCAGGAGAAAGAGTACAACACTGGGTTGAAAAGTAAAAATTAAATTTACAGTCTGACAAGATTTATACCCACCAGCACCTCAAAGTCTGAGTCAACAAAGAATATGAAAGCAGTTTAATTATACTGTCAATACAAAAAACTTATGTGGCATAATATTCTAGCTACATCCAGACACTGAATCACAAGAAATATCTCATTTAGTGTTGACAATAACAACTTGTAATAGGTTGTAATAAAGATGTGTAAATACAATATTATTCAATTTCTGTGCATGTAAGCTCATAGTGGACCAACTTGAACTGACAGATAATAATTCTGCTTAAAAAATATCATGACAGTCACCTATAATCAAATATTCAAGTCCTTCTGTAAGTAAATGCTGGTATTTCCTTCTGTGAGCAAATTCAGGCATTTTAAGAGCCAAACCCTGCCCAAATTCAGAAAAAACACTTATGGAATATGACAGAGGATTTTTAAATTGTATGTATGAAAAATGTAGAGTACTAAGGTTTTTTCCCCAAAGTAATTTGCCATTAAACTAATTCCCACTAATTTGAAGTCCAAGAAACAAGGTGTGTGAAATATCTCTGTCCCCTGTGTTTGGTTTATTTTGGCTTTTTTCTTTTAGGGGAGATTTGCAAAACTCTATGTGGGAGAGAGATACACAAATCCTATCAATGAAATTTCTGTTCCAGTTCGCCTGAACTTCAGCAATTTAAAAATACACCTCCTCTGTGACTAATCAACAGTATGTTCAGGCTTCACCGAATATATCAAATCTCTAAAGAAAACGAGCTGCAGTTACATATAAAGTTAGGATGATTTGCAAGAATTCCTCATCTTCAACAATCTGGCACAAGAAGTAAGTCAAAAGCCAATGAAAAGAAGTTGTAGATTAGCATGTCTCTTTAAAGGGAGTAAAGGCTCAGCACCAAAACCTGCATGGAAAAGAACAGCAAAGATTTTTGGAACTGGAGAGGCTATGTGGGCTTTTTAAAAGAGCAGTAGTTATGATATGTTTTTCTTTAACTTTGAAACTTAGCTATTATCTATGGTGACAATTCTTCTGAGGTTGGATTTCCAGCTGACCCCTCAAGAAAGACTGCAGTCACTTACAAGCTGCTAAGAAACAATGGGAATCACAGCATTGTACATACAGGCCAACTGTCATGATCTCAGTCTTATTACTGCAGAAACTGTGGGACGTATTCGTCCAAAAACATGGACAGAACCTCTATTTGTCATATTGCTTTTCCTTCTTTTTTTTTTATTTTTTTGTTAATTTACTTGTTTATCCAAGTATTTAAGTATTTTTTAATGCTGTGATTCAGGACTTTTTTTTTTTTTTTTTTTTTTTGAGACTTTTAGTGGTTTTGTTTGTTTAGAGATGTTTAATTAGCTTACTAGTATTCTACACTATAACCATTAATACTGCTTATCTTGATAAAAATTTCAAGTTCTGTAATTTTGATCTTCAGGGAAAAAAAATTATTTTTAGTTCAGCACCAGAATCCATAGTGTCTTTGATTTTGTGGGGGTTTTAACCAATCACTGTGCATGCAGGTCTTTGCCATTGACAGAGCAGAATGATCAGATGGAGTTCTATGTTCAGGCCAAACTCTTTCAAAATCCTGACTAATCAGCTTTTATGCTGACAATAATAGTGCAATGACAGCATAGTCAGATCATAATTCATACACCTCTTTTCTACTGTACACCTTGAAAGGACTAAAATTCCTCTCAGAGGTTATCAAAGAATTTTCCTGAAGTTATTGATAATGCTTAAGTTATAGAGTTTCTTTTTGAATAGGCCAAATCTTTTCCAAAGAAATCCAGCAGCTGTTCCTCCACTGTTATTGCACTTCTTTCTGCAAAGCCCTTAAGATTATTTTGAAGCTTTGGCTTAAATATACCGACTACTGCTACCATTCAGAAGAGTTAATGTAAATACTGTAACTTCTTTCACAGAATATGAGTTCCTGGGAGAGAAATTCAGTGATTCTGTTTTTCTAGAGTCTTTTTATACCGATATATATTTATTTTAATGATGTTCACTTTTCATATACCAGTATGAAATATCAGTCATTAAACCAGAAAGTGAGACAAGCTCTAGGACAGCGATATCTATCTTCTAAAGAGTGTTCAACACACTAGACTTACTTTGCTTTCCTCAATAACTAAAATTGTTGCATTTTTTTCACAAGACTTGAAGTTAAATGCAATTCAGTATACCTTCTGTTCACAGACGGAACAGCAAAGCAGTAATGAGTTTATGAACTCATTTTGCCTTCATGTACTCACCTTCAGTCTTTCTCTATTGCTTATTTTTACCTACATACTCTTCAGTCTTAATCTGAATGCTTTTCCCCAGAAGTTTTGCCTTTGTATTGGAGTGCTACAATTAGGGCATCTTCAGAAAATATTCAAAGAAAAACCAAAGGAAGTAAAACTCTACCTAAGTTTTATTGCCAAAAAGTTCTTAAGGAAAAGCAGTCTCTGTACCTGAATCTAAAACATATATTGAATTTCTGGCTTATATGGTTTAAAAATCCAATTGGGAAGAAATTGGAATTGGAATTGTAAATTTATTGAAGACCTAAATTCAGAATTATGACAATGAAAAAAAGCCTATCTATTATCATCTATTGATGAGAATACATCAAGCAAGTTATTTAAAGCTATGTCAAATATTTGCAATTGCTTTTGAAATCTCTATTTATGGTCATATATTACCGCAGGCCTGGTTCCTACGGTATATCATCGTGTCCCACAGCTATAGGGAGGAGGAGGAGGAGGAGAAGATCCAGCAGGCAGGAATTGTGCAGCAAGATTGATTTATTTAATTATTTTACAAACTCTTTTATAGACTTTTTTCTTCATAGTCTAATTGGACAAAGGACCAACCACCCCTTGGGGGCGATTGGCCAAATTCCTAAAACATCCATTATCAAAATATTTTCTACTATACCATAAACAAGACTTTCCAAGGTTGCAGGTGGCTTGGTTGTTTACATTCCCTGCTACCTCTTCTGTGAGAGAGAAAAGTCTCTCACGGACTTAGAAAAATAAGAAGAAGATCCTCACTAACAGCATTTTTGTACCTACAATCATAGTTTTACCTTAGTTGATAGCCTTTTATTGCTGCTCTCATTCTCTCTTGCAGTACAGTTATAACAGGGGGTGGAGCTGGGCCAAGGCACGTAGACATGCTGATGTGCATGCTCTTCAGAGCTGTCTCTGCCACACTCCAGATAGAAGGAATGAATTCTCAGCCTGTCTCAGCTTATGCAGCCCTCAGTGTTTAGTCATAGTTCCATGTAAAGAAGGATGCCTTAACGTATAGGTGATGATAAATTTAGTAATTATTTTCAAGATGCTGCCACACTGTAAACTTTTTTAAAATACCAATTTTTATTATATGCTATGTTTTAGAAACCCAAAAAATTCATGAATATCTTACTCTTGCCCTCACTGATACTCATGTTCTTCAAAGTAAATGGGAACTTGTAACCTCTATCCGATTTGTCAAATTTGACAGTAAAATCTTTGCTGTACAATGAGATATAATTACAGTTTTCTGCATCAACTTATACTAAAAAAGACACAAATTGATTTATGATGAACCCTGAATACTCAGAAAAATACCTTCAAATATACTTGAAGTGACGGAATTATCTTATACTTATTGGAAGTGTTTTAAGGTCATTTGAGCCTTTGCATTTAAAATTAATTTCTTTCTCAAGTAGTAGGTCTGACTGGCACGGGCTGTTATGAACACTGTGCAAAAGTTAATAGAATTCACATTTCTATTAGTCCTGTTTGCTTCAGAAGGAATGCAAAGGAAGATAAAGCATGAGCATTCTTCAGCCACTTGACAAGATCATAGTGCTGTGCATGCTGGAACGTTCATGGAAACCACCTCCATTTTTGTATGCTTATGAATTCTTTTTTCCTCCCTGATTCCTCATCACTTGAAAAATAATACATTTGCTCAAAGCAATTTTCAATGTGGCAATGCCTGACAGCATCATTCATTGTCTAAATCTGCTTTGACATCTGTAAGGCAGTCAAAACCATCTACACCAGGGCTGAGGAGAGGGCACACAAGCAAAAGAATAGGATAGCCTGAGGTGAGGAAGAAGGAGTTCCACACGTTTTAAGGAGTTAGAAGAGTCAAAAAAACCCATCCACCTTGGTTACCCTACCATCAGTTGTGCTGAGGACGGATATGTAGAAGGGGTTTAAACATTTTTTGCGTACTATAAAGAGTTTGCCAACCATGCCACTGAGAACCTGTAACAGAGTAGTGGAGAGAGGACTAGCAGTAAGGTGTGAGAAGTACAACACTAATTAAGTGGATTATTATGACTAGATTTATTGCTAGTACAGTGTCTAAATATTGCCAATGCAATATAACATAAGCAGGTCTAAAGGGCTATAATATAAACAGATTCATCTAGAAATGTATGTGTTTGCAGTCTTTGGCCTTACAGAATGAACAGTTACAAATCAACAAGCTCCTCTGGAGTTGCTTTAGGATTTTATTCCCATACATAACCGGATCTTAGTATTTTTACTCACCTCTCCAAAAGAACTTGTTCACTGTCTTCAGGCTGGACATGCTCTGCAGGGTCCCTGCCAAGGGGAACATGCACCTGGGAGCTGCCTGTAACCAGCTGGGCCAGTCTCCAGCAGTATTTTAAACCCTTTTGCAGACCAGTGTATGTGCCAAAGTCAATCAGAATCATCACATCTATCACTCTATCTCTGGAATCAACACATTATTTAAGTAGCCAGACAGTTCCTCCTGCTATTCCGTCCTGGTGGTCTTAGGACAAACCATATTGCTCATCAGAGACATCTAAAAGGGCAGAGTGTGTAGGTCTGTGGAGCCAGGAAGGATTCACCAGAAGACCACTAAGTACCTTTTGTCATCATCAGAGAGCTCTGTGGCCCTTTATGGGGAAACTAAAACCATCAAACTGTACTGACAGTCTTACAGAAGAAAAAGACTCATGCAAACAGCACACTGGGATTTTGTGTCAGTATTCTTAGGTCATGTTTGAGCTGTTTATTTTCGCTAAGCATCCTGCACCTCATTCAACACCTAGAATATTCTTCACTGCAGTGAGAAAAGCCACATCTCCATCCAGAGTGAAATTAGAAATTTGTGTACTCATGAGCTTGTTCTGAACATGTTAGGTGATCTTTGGTCAGGTGTTGTGACAGTGATCATTTAAACTTGAACCTAAATCAAATGCATTACAAATGGCAACATGAATTAAAATTAGACTTGCAATGCACAAATTATCTTTTGTACTTAGTAGTGCTTTGACTCAGCTAAATTAATGGTGTGGAAACCAGAAAAAGTAGTTGCTTAAGGTGCATTCCATTTATGTACTGCTTTTCTAATTTCACGCATTAAAGACCAACTTAGTCATATTTTCATCTGGAATCTTGGAATTCCTGGAAGGTAAAGATATTCTGTACTAAATACAAAGAGAATGGGGATGTCATCTTTGAGGAAATCTTTATTTCAAGAAAAAAACAGCTCTCATTTGAGCTACATAAAATGAAAATTAGTATATGTTTGGAGCCATGGGAATCTATGCACTTCAGGTAGCGTGATATCCATTACTGATGCTGTAAACTGCATTAAGTGAAAAATACATGTGTTGCAAGATCAAGCCTTTATCAGGAAAATTATAAAGCAACTGAAAAAAACAACTGTATCAAAATCTTCCCTCAACTCTTATGTTCTCTAAGGTGTTTTGGTCCTTGTGTAGGAGTCCAACTTCACTTGAAATCCTAAACACAGCTTAGACTCTTGAATGCCTTGGAAGATCTGGGCACAAACCAATAGTAAATATGATAGGTTTGTGAATTAGAGAATGCTCAAATAGTGAAAAGGACACATAATAAAAATTAAAAGGTCTGGTTTTCTTTGGCTCTGGAATTTTTTTTTTTTTGATGATTGGTTTTCCAATATTTGGGCAGGATTTTGTATTTTGTTGTCTTTAAAATCATATTTCTGTTCCATGAGGAGAGGAACATACATCCTTTACTTTCTCTTGTGGCCTCGTTTTCCTCCTGGTTTAGAGTTGGAATTGCGATCTCCATTACATGTCATTTTTCAGAGTGGATGGATGTTAGTTACTTATTCTCAGTCAGTGACAACACCAGTTCCTTTATAAAAACTATGATCACTCCCTTTCTGAAATCCTTCCTTTCTCTTTATTCTTTCTTGTATAGGTAATTTTTTTCTATTTTTTTTACTAGATACAAATAAAGTAACAATGAACATCTAAATCTCCATGTCAGTGGACACTTTCCCTAAACTAGAGATTCCTGCTGCTCTACCTTTTAACATGATAAAAGCTGTGATAGCATTACTTGAAGTGTGTTACCTTCTGCGGGTCTGCTATGTATAGTTGTGACATCTCCTTTTGTACAGCTGGAAGACATAACGCTATTTTTTAAAAATAAGACTTCATGTAGGCACATGCCTTGAGTCATCACCTGAGGCCTGAGTCTGGTGGAGTCTGCACCTGCAGTCATCCACAATTCAGCAATCCCTTTGGCTGCAATCCAATGCAAATGCCTAGTATCCAATAAAGCTTCAGTCCACTGGCATCCTCATTGTGACTATATGTCAGATAAAGGTTTTTCTTATTTATGGTTACATCAGCAGGGCAGACAAACTGAGAGTACAGGCAGAGTAAAATGTTCTCTTTTTGGCCTTTCCTTTTATTTCAGTGGGAAGATTTAAACAGTTCTCCAAATCAAGTCAAATCAAAACAGATCACATAATAGAGCTCTGATAATTCTTAGAAAAAAATATTTTCAAGGTCCGAAAAGGCCTAATTTTAGTATGCACAAAAGTGAAAAAAAGCACTGCTCTTTTGAAGATTACAAAGAACTGGCCATAAAGAATCTTACAGCCAGGCCTGTATTCTGAACACGTAGGAATCTGTGTATCCTCCCTGAATGTAAAGGCATTAAATGTCTGAATGAAGACAGAACTTGTCCTTATTTAGAAATGGGTTAATAAGAAATAGACACTTCTGAGATGCAGTGCTGGGTGACTGTTTTTCAGCACAACACAGCAGTACTAGACAATACCAAAATACATAGATTACCAGTTGCTGTCTTTTTATTAGTGAAGAGAAAATTTTGGCAAACTTCAAGCTCTTTTATTACTACAGAAGACACAGAGGGCACCTCCACAGTATTACAGTCATTTTGAAATTAATCTGTTTTTACACTATGGTCTACCTGAATCATAAATGACTTCCATGACAATTGCATAGATATCATTTAAGGATGTAAGTTCATATGAATTCAAACACCTGCTTTTTCAAATGAATAGCTAATGCTTGAGTTTATCTCTTTATTAGTCCCATGCATAATATATAGCAGCAGGATCACAAATATAATAAAAAATATTTTGAAAAGAAAGTAACATTTTATACATAATTCCTAATTTATTGTACAAATGAGAACTAGGAAAAAGAGGGCAGAAAATCTTTCAGGCATATAAAGATTAAAAGGGAACCGTTCTGTTATTAAACAAGTTATATTCCTTTAAAAAACAAGTTATATTCCTTAGAACTCCTCCCTGCAGTGGGAGAAGATGGAAAATTCTTTTAACTTTAACACATAGTGTATGATCCTTATATTCATGGTTAATTCTTAGTTTTGTACCGTTCAGTACTTGGTACAAATGTCAGAGATTAATGTGGCCTTGTGTTAACTCCCTACATCTGTGGGTAATAAGTCTTGTTTCAGCTAATGCTTCCTTGTTTACTCATATCAGTGATTAATGAGTACTAGCTGATAGCTTAGTTTTGAGAACAAGGATTGTGTGTGTCAGAGCAAAGAATGATTAGAGAGGTACATTATGACCTGGCCACATATTTGAGATACGCTCAAGGAGAAAAGATTTATCAGAAGATCTGGAACCAAACAAATCCAACAGAAATAATTAACATATATGCATGTATTCAGGAAATGTGATGGATTTGTATTACTTTCAGAAATATAACCTGATCTGTTAGGTTACAGGGCATGCATGCTTTGAGGGGACAGCCCCATAATTCCAGTGCAGCTAATAAAGTAATATCAGCTTTCTAAGCTAGTAAAGTTGGTTGGGGAGTTTATTTCCCATTTTTCAGTGGCAACCATTATGATTTTTTTCCTTCCTGATTGAAAAAAAGCTCTTTAGCTAAATATAATAAATACCAGAGTGGTTCTGAGTGGTTTTCCAGAGTTGGGCTAATGATAACACCTTAATGATTTATGAAAACTCTTATCAACACCCAAGTACCATTACAATATTTTCTAAAAGATATTTTGACAACAGTTAAAACCCAGACTTTCCTTGTGGTAACAGATAAAATCCATTCTTATATTTGTATTGCAGCTTTAAAATGTCTCATGTGAAGTGACACTGCTTTGTACTATCATAAGCTACAGTATGAGCACTAGGAATGTTGGGGAGTTGTGACAAATAGGCAATACTTGTGTCACCTGTTTTCACACTCGGCATAAGACATTACTGGGAATTTTCTGTAATCAAGACTCTGGAAACTTAGAAGAAAAAAATAAAGGGTCATGAAAATATTCATAAGTATGCATGGGGCAGGGAACCTTGACACCAAGGATGAGGAAACGGCTGAGGTACTTAATGCCTTCTTTATCTCAGTCTTTAAAAAAAAGACCAGTTACACACAGGGCAACCAGTCCCCTGAGCTGGTAGACAGGGACAGGGAGCAGCACAGACCTCCTGTAACCCAGGAGGAAGTAGTTAGTGACATGTTGTTCCAATTAGACACTCAGAGGTCCATGGGGCTGGGTGGGGTTCACCATACCTGGAGGTGTTTGAGTAACATCTCAGTGTGATACTTAATGCTATGGTTTATTGATATGATGGTGTTCAGCCAAAGATTGGATTTGATCTTGGAGCTCTTTTCCAAGATGAACAATTCTGTGATCCTATAAAATTATGTCCATGTTAGAGTACTAGCTTTAAATGAATTGTAATCTACTGGCATTCCTTATTAATCAAAATGTTATTTTTCATACAATTTTGGAAACCATGTTACAGTTGGGGACGATGTTCCACTTTTTGAGTTAAAACTTTGATATGACTTGCTAACAAAAGGATAGTCATGTGTGAGACCCATAAGGAAGAGCACCACACCCTTCTTAGAAAACCATGGGGACAGGAGCAAGTCTGGATGGAGCCATCATCATCACATCAAGACATTGAAGATGACTTGCAACCACAGCTAACTGGTGGTAGGAGACAAGCCCTTGGCACTAAACCTACAGGATGAGGGAAATCGTGAGAAGGTCATTGTCCTTGAGCTGTCAAGGATGGAAACTTCATCCCACAGCTCATGGGTGTGTGACAAAGTGCCTCAGACAAGATATGTGACTTTGGACCAAATCCTGTATTTTTTCATGAGAAATGTCCTACTGAGCTGTAAGGCAGTCACAGGCCTCTTGAAAGAAGTTGTAGCTTAGAGATGAAACGTGATAGTAGGTCAGAGAAAACCTCCAACAGAAAAGGATGTAAAGGATATAAAGGGATATAAAATACCCAAGAAAAACACCAAATGGTACAAGGAGAGCCTCTTGGAAGTACTGAGGTTCAGCCTGGTACAAAGAGCACATGCTCACAGTCAACTGTCATGTGTGTGTGCAGCAGAGAGTCACTGAGTGCCTGCACTGGGAGCGGCAACCATGCTGCAGTAGCGGTCTGCTAGAATGTTTGCCTCTCTGCTATATGCTATGTGAATTAGCCAATTAAAAATATTTCTGTACTCATGCATTCTGTATAATGCTGTTTGTGGACACTAATGGCAGGGTTCAAGAACCCCAAATATACATGAACCATTTGAGAGTGGATTACGTCCATACCCATGCATAGGTCTTCCAAGCCCCATGTACTCCTATGTATTCTGAAGATAACTTGACCATTCAGATGACCCGATACTGGAAATTCCTCAGAGGGAATCAATTCTGGCAGCACAAATACCTGCAAAACAGGAGATCCAAGACAGGAGGAGAGTGAGGATCTGTTACTAAGCAAGTTGGTGTCAGTTCTGCCTGTGGTTTCGAAGCATGGTGGGTAGGAAATCCTGTGTGTGTTGTACCTTGACTCTGACCTCTTTAGGAGGTCTTTCAAAAGAAAAATTACCTGATCAACACTGTTTCAAAATTTTTATGCTTGTGCATGGACACCTTACATTTTTATCTACCCTATCCTGGGGTCATGATTCTCCCTTCCAGGATGAACAGTTGGAAATTTTGTTGCAATAGCCCCATCCAGATGACCACCATATGCACTGGGGAAGAACTGAGTGTGAGAGATGACAGGAACAAGTTCCCTTTGAGACTGAATTTCTTGTTGACTCTGAGGGGAGTCAGAACCTGGTATTTACCTGTCATTATCAGTCCTGCTGCATTGTGTGAGTCAAAAGGAAGATCCAGCACCCAAGCTAAGCCTGAGATGTCCCTTCTGCTTTGTGCAAAAGATACATCTGTTTTGGACTTCACATTCTTAATTTCAGTCATCTTTTCTGTAGGCTAGTGTCATGGGTTGGCAAAGCATAGTCCCGGAAGTGATGTTCTTGCAAGGGGTTGCTTACAGCTTCCTCTATGACTTGACAGGACCTATCAGCGGCCAGTTTGAATATGGACAATTCTCTAAGCCACTTAAAGTTGTGACCGCCTCTGTGATCCACACTTAAGAATAGACAAACCTCCCCCCAAGCTCTCTCTCGTTTCCAGCGCTGGGACAGGTGGCTGCGGGCCCCAAATGGGGGCCAGCGGGCCCAGCCAGGCCCTGCTTGGGCCAGGCCGGGCCGGGCCACGGCCATCCTGAAGCCATGGACCTGTTCCAGCCGTGGAACCCCCCCCACTGCCTTGCCGTGGGCAGCCGGAGCGGCTCGGCTCTCCCCCCCTCTCCACTACGATGAGAAAAATTCAACATTCCAGCTGCAAAGCTGCAAGGCCGAGGTGAGATTAACCCTTTTTATTGCTGTGAAGAGCTGAAAACCCTAGGGAAGAGAGAGAGGAGATGCTTAAAGCTGGAATTCTGTTGTGAAGCTATGATATATCAGAGTATCCTGTTGTAATTCCATGAAGATCTGGGGGGTGGAGTGTTCAACTCGTAAGCAAAAGCACCTGCGCTGAGATAGGCAGATGCTGACGCAGCTGTAATTTCATGAGAAGTTTGGACAGGGAGAGATGGAAGCGATGAGGACTTTTGTTCCAAATGGAAAAGGAGAAAACCTCAGTTCCTAGAGATGCTCCCAGAGATGGTCCTAGAGATGGAAATGAGGAAGACCCTTTGCTCCCAGGGAAGGAGAAGGGCCTCTGTTCTTAGAGATGAAATGCTCCCAGAGATGGGTGAAGAGAACTTTTGTTTCTGAACCGCTCAACCTTAAAATTGTACCCCAAAAATCTTCAAGAGTGGAGCCTCAAAAGCAGTTGTGGGAAAAGCTGCAAGTCGGGGGAAGGGACTCGCATGCGAGCAGAGAACCAACCCGGGCGGCTGTCTCGTTGTGATAATGTCTTCATAGCATGAGCAAGAGAGACTCCTCTTCCTAAATGGACTAAACAAGGTTATTATGGCAGTGGTAAACAGACTGAACATCTGAAGGGTTGTCTTTTTACATTGTCAGTGGGAGAAGGGAGGAAGGTGGGGGGAGGAGGAGAGTTCTGAAGGTGGTATAATTTTTTTTTTCCTTCTTTTAGGTCTGTTAATAAACTTCTTTATAGTCTTTCAAGTTTGGTGCCTGCTTTGCATTTTTCCTAATTCTTATCTCACAGAAGATAAACAGTAATGAGTATTTTGGACCAAACCACTACACTGAATTGGTGTTTCTGCCTGGTTACAACCTGCTACAGCTAGGTATGGCACAGTGCTTAAAACTCAGTGAATTGGTGTGCTTCCTTTTCCATAACACCTGGTCTGGGGTATTAACACTCTTTGACACCGTGATCAGTTCTGTAAGGCACTGCTCTTGGGGGCTTGGCTCAGCTTCTCTTGCTACTTTACTCAGCAGTGAGTTGGCTAGAGCTGAGATGTTTCTCACAGAAGTCCAAAAAACCCCATGATGCTCCTGACTAACAGTACTGGAAAGATTTTTTAATATTGAAACAAAATTGTGTATAGAGCTCCAAGAAAACCAACAGAGTCAAAAAAGCAACAGAGAAAATTCAAAGATCAGACTTTCCAACAACTTCCAGAAACTGATCCGATGAATGCCAGCATGGTCCAGGCTGATGTCTGCCTTTCCAGTAGAAACTCATTAGTGAATGTACCAATGTTTCCTCTAACTCTGTTTTATGTATATTAAACATTAGGTAATTGATAACATAAATTATATATAACTCTGCCTGCACAGAGATGACCAATTGCAAATTTCCTGATAGAGGAAGGGATGAAATGTGCATGGCCACTCTCTCTAGTGAGAAAGCAAAAGGCTGCTTTCAAGAATTTATCCTAGCTTATCCCATATTCCACCCTGAAAATATTTCTTCTTACCTTATGCCTTAATGATAGGACTATTTAATTCACTTAAATGTTTCACTAAAACAAAGAAATGGAAGTAAATATTTTTAAGGCTGTAATAAAAGTAGAATAGGTCTATTTTCATAGATTTAATTGATTTCTTTTTCATGCTTTATTGTCTATGAGAGATTTTATTCACTTATTTTCTTCAGGTTTTACAAGAGTGAAACTTAAACAGGACTGTATTGGCACAAGGAACTCTGTGAGGTCCTGAATTCACAAACTTATACTCCTCTTTAGATGATAGGTGTATTACATATACTGGAATAGCTTCAATATCTCAAAAATCTAAGTCAAGGGAACACTTAAATATTGGTTTACCAATTTACAAACTTATTACAAGAAAATCAAGCCAATAAAAACCCTTCAATTGTTCAAGAGCTCATTAGGATAGAGTTAATTGTCCCATAGCAGCTGATGGGATGCTGGGCTTAAGACCAAAACACTGTTGATAACAGACCCACATTCTTGCTGTTGCTGAGCACTGTTTGGACAACATTAGGGTCTACTCTGTTTCTCATGCTACCCTTCCAGTGCTGGGGGTGCCCTAGATTGGAAGGCAACACAGCTGGCACAGCTGACTGAGAACTAAATGGATATTCCCTGCTATATGATGTCAATGTTCAGCACTAAAGGGATGGGAAAGAAGAGGGAAAGGGGACATTGGAAGTCACAGCATTTGTCTTCTCAGATGACCAATATGTGTGATGAAGTCTTTCTTTCCTGGAAATCGCCAAACACCTGCTTGCTGACTGGTTTGAACTGCCATCAACTCACAATTTTTTGCCCTTTTAGGCTTCCCATACGCTCTCCCACCTCACTGGGGAGGACAGAATTGTAGCATGGGGCTTGCCTGCTGCTGGAGGTTAAACTGCCACATTTGATGGAGACAAACTGCACCACTGAGTGTACTGATAGACAGATTTGACAGAGCAGTTCAGCTCCCAGCTCTTGTTTAAACAATTGCATTCACCATAAAATGATGACTGGACAAAGTGAATCTGACATATAGGCACCGACACAAAACATCTAGACCCATACCTTGTAGAATCTATTGTATTCAGCACAGTCACAAAACAGCTACCTTATGTGGCATTAAAACCTGACATTTGCTGGTTCTGGAAAATACTTTTTTTGTTATTTTTGTGCCAAAGAAATCTGTTATAGCAATAAGAAATAACTTGAGTTAGCTGACAGAAAACTACATATGATGTACAATAGAAGACATGTAACAAATAGATATTGGCTGAAGGCAAATTCTGCCTCCAAATGTCCGGACACACTGCAAGAAAGAATTTGCCAGAGTCCAGACTCAGAACCTCTTTCAGTCCTATTCCAAGATGGTGACCAAAATCAAAATTAGAATCAAAACTCGTGATCAGATATTTTCTAGCAAAGAGACAACCAAAATTCAGAGAGAAATTTTGCAAGTTCAATCAATCACATCTACTTGCAGCATGAGATGGAAAGAAATAATAACTAAATCACAGTCTCATGACTCTTTATCTGAGGAGCACTGTAGAGTTGTTGGGGTTTTAGTTTAGTCTTAGGTTTTCCTGTTAAAGGAATTTTCTCCCATATGCATGCTGCTAGGGGACAAATAGCTGTACTTAAGAAAGACAAAAAGGGGAGTGGGGCGGGCCTGGCTACTCCTTTGTCTACACCTGGGTGTGGGGTCAGTTCGCTCTGAGCGTCCGGAGAGAGAAGCTGCAGAGAAAGGAGCTGCTGCTTCTTTCTTTTGGCCGTTCTTTCTTCCTGCTGGAAGCAACGCCGGGACCCCAAAAGCCGCTTTCCCTGCCCTGCTGGAGACCGAGCTGTGGCTGCCCTGCTCCGCTGCTGCTTCGAGCTTTCGCTACGCTGTAGCCCTGCTCGCCCTGCCTGCCTGGGCCTCCGTGGGGTTCTCCCATCTGGATACATCTCGTCTGCCACCCGGGATTTGCGTTCGTCCCTGCCGTTCCAGCCTGCCGCTCCAGCCTGCTGTTCCTGAGAGCCCGGGATCGGCTGCCCAGGGGTTTGTGAAGCCTTTGTTCCATCCCTTCCCGGGATCCCAACCATCGCACCTGCCCTGCTCACCGGGAGCCGCCAGCGCCCCTGCCGGCTGCGAGCAGAACTGCACCCGAGGGGAAACAGCCTGACAGCCGAGAAGGCTGGGACTGGGTTTGTGTTTGCTGTTACTGCCAGAGTTATTGTTGTTTTGTTTGACTGGTTATATACATATATATATAGAGTAAAGAACTGTTATTCCTATTTCCCACATCTTTGCCTAAAGGCCCTTGATTTCAAAATATAATAACTTGGAGGGAAAAGGGGTTATATCTGCCACTTCAAGGGGGGCCTCTGCCTTCCTTAGCAGACACCTGTCTTTCAAAACCGAGACAAGAGTGCAAAGGAAAAATGCTAGTGATAATGTAATTCTGCTTTGTATTTTGACAAATAAAACATCCTGAAGTCAGTTGATGCTAGAAATGTGATTACTTAAACAAAATTTCCAGAGAAAAAACATTAGAAAGCAAAAAACTCTGGTCCTCAGAGCCAGTTCCTTTTCTGAACCTCTTCCTTGAATAATTCATTTTTTTAAAAAAAATGCTTAGATACTGGGCTCTGTGGACTGCTTCTCAAATAATTTTTCCTACTTCCATTTTCTAGTATGGAGATGGTTCTTTCTTTCAAAACCATAGTATTCTTAAAAAAAATTAGAGAAATTACTAAAATGAAGGAATACAAATGAATCACTCTAGAAAATGTGTTTGCTTGCTTTGATATTGCCTCAGACATCAGTCTTGTGCTACAGTATCTCAGTCCCCTCCTGATCATAACAATATTTTGAAACCTTTAAGAACATGGTTTACAGTGTAACAATTAGAAATATAGCCTCGTAGGTGAATTAGAAAAGTATATATTTTTGGGATAACCATGGTTGTTGTGCTGTATACATTGTTTCAAAATTAGGTGATAGGTGTTAGAAGACTTAGCTAAGCTTTCATGGCTTGAATTTCATAAAGTAGATTATAAAACTATTTGAATAAGCACAAGGATACTAATAAGGTTTAATCTTACAGCTGCAAACAAAAAATCTACTAATTAGACAGATCAGCTATAGAAGTAATATGCAACTTATTTTACTGGGAATTAATTACGCAATTTTAAAAAATTCTAGGGACAACAGTGCAACAGGCTTACCTGATGCAATATTCTACAAATAAATAACTGAAAGACACATTAATTATTCAGCATTTCTGTGTCTTTTCCTTTTCTTTTAGAAGATATGTTGTATATATTATTTCAAGTTTCTCACATCAGTCTGCATAGCAAGATCACCAACTAAACAAACAAATATTTTATCCTCCTCTTTGCTTATGAAGCACCAAATGCAGCTACTTAATTTCTTATATGTATTCAGAAAAAGGAATATTAAGGTTCCTTGGTCTGGTAAAGTAACAAGAGCAAGTATCAAGACAGAAAACGGGCTTTTAATACCATCGGTATCTTATTAAGACCGAGCAAAACTTTATACCTAGGCTTGGCTTTGGGAAGAGGAAACAATGTAAATTTCATTCCAGATGACAGTAGTAACTTAAAGTTATTTGAAAAGAGGGAAGAAACCAAACTAGGCGAAACAGACAGGTCAGAGACAGGATCAGCAAAACTAAATTATACAGTAAATATGGGCCATCAATGGAAACCAACGTGACTTTACTTCAGCTTGTTAATGGCTTTGCCATTATTGCAGCATTATATCAAACCATTGGAGTGGAAAAAGGAAATGTTGATTTATAGTCAGAAGAGATAATAACTGGTGCAGCTGCATCTCTTTTGAGGCTGATAAATTCAGAAAATAATGTCCTCTGGTTTCAGCTGGCATATGGCATCACACAAAAACCTCCCTGCCTCTTTGGGGTTTCTGACATGAGTTGCTTTATGGGACCTGGTGGCAGAAGCAAAGGATGATATTGCAGAAGCTGGGATGATCTTGGAATAACACCTGTCACTAACCACTTGCAGTGATTTCTGCTGTTCAGGCAGGGAGGAAAAATACTTTTCTATATTGAACAGGATAAAGACTTGTGTTAGATTGAAGAAAAGATGCAGACTATTGTCACCTCCCCATTGTCAGAAAATGCCAGTTTCCTCAGCATTTTCTCACTGATATTCCAGAGCCTGGTGAAGCAGAAACCATGAGCAACCTCAGTGTGGTAAGCAGAGACTGCTTTCAAGCAGAGCCCCGAGGTCTACATGGCTACACCTCCAGCAGTCACCCCCCAAAGGTTCCTTAAGGGATTAAATACATATTTTAAAACGGCAGCCCAGAAGGACATGTCTAAGAAGGGTTTGCTAGCAATAGCTGCACAGCAGGCATCTATGCTGTTACCTGCATCCCCAAAGATGTGTCCTCCCACCTGGGCAGCACTGTCACTCAACCAAACTAGTCCTGGATCATTCTGCAGGCTTCTCCCACTCCCAATGCTTGCAATGTTGCAAGTTGCAAGTCCCTCTATCTTGCATTCTCTCCATTATTCTCAGCAGAGAGCACAAGGTCTACCCCAAAACTCATGGATCAAACACATACAGTCACTCTCTCTGAAGAACATCTCAGTCCATTATTGCTCTCTAGGTATGCTAGGGGAAACATAGTGTTGCATACCTGGATTTCTGTGCAGTTCCAGGGCAATTACTTTGTGCTATATTATTTTTCTGTCTGATCCAGCAAGTTTGAATCACTGTACAAAGCAAAGTCATGCCCAGAAACTACACTCCAGTATGGCTTGACTAATATTGCTGATGACAGAGGCATAAATTGGGCTTGGGCTTAAATGGCAACTTTAAATCCATCAGCTTGGTTCAAAAAACAGGGGAGATGGCATAAACATTTTTTTCAAAATCAGAATACAGGGACTTGCACCAGGATATATATGCATGTACACCTCAGCATATGTATGACTAGAACTGAACTTTAGGAAGGAATAAGCACAGCCATTGGCAACCAGCTAAAATGTGGTCAGACTGCTTATGATTGTTTCCTAATAATTTGCCATCTTCTTTCAAACTTTGCTAATTTTGTGCATATCAAACTGTCATAGCCAGATTCCAAGAAGATTGTTTGGTATTGTGGTTTAAATATTTCTTTATTGCAAGGATTTCATGTAGTACCTTGTTAGGTTACAAGAAAAGTCTAAATATTTCTGATGCAGCTCTGCATATCATCATGTATGTAACCAGCCATAGCTCCTATTCTGCAACAGTGATTGGTATAAAAGATCTACTGAGCACATTTACTGCAAGCTAGAAGGAAATAACTTTATCACTTAAGAGGTAGTGCCAGACCCATCAGAAGGAAAAATCAGCCCATTAACATGAGCTAAGGGCTTGATTCATAGGTAATCACATGGATGATGAGTCTTCTATTCTGCTAATGATCTACTGTTTGTAAATATCCAGGGGAAAAGTAGCTTTATCTAATACAAGAGGAAAGTAAAACCTTCTTAAAAAAAAACATTTATCAGCACTAACTGCCTCCATCACATTACAGAAATGTTCCCAAGTTACCCAACAGTTACTCAGAGTATGACAAAGAGAAGAAAAACTATTTTATTTAATATTATTTTGTTACCTTAGGAGAATACTGCACATCCTCAATACTGAGACATCTATTATAGCAGCTGTGTCACTATAATGGCATGTACACTACGAGGAAAAATACCTACTGGGACTTTTGGGGGATTTCTGCTAGGAATTGACCAGAAAGTCTGCCTAATTTCCTTTTCCCAACAGTCTCATCTTGTAGTGGATATAGTAACTGTATTAACCAAGTCTACCATTATAGCATCTGGTTGCAACATCTGTAGAGATTATGCACATAATCAATTTATGTAATCTAGGGAAGAGCAATCAGTGACAAGTGGCTAGGCCTTGTCCAAGATCATACATGACTCACCACGTTTCTCCTTTTCTAGTCTAGTGCTTAACCACAAATGCTCTGTACCACTTAGCAAAGTGCTTCAAATGGACAGTAACAACAACTCTGTAGCAATAAATCACTGACATTTCTGTCATGACATTTTGTAATTCTATTGTGTTTTTAATGCTATCAATCATATTTTGCAAATGCAATAAGTGTCTCTTAATAGAATGACCTTTTCTGTGCGTGTGATATTAAAACTTGTGATACATACTGTATGGTGTATCTCTTATCTCAGATATGCACAGTTTCAAAGTCTCAACTCACTTTCAGTCTTTTTACTTTTAAATCAAGGAAATATTTTTAAGGTTCAAACTGCCACAGAGAGTGGCTGCTATGCACAATAGCTTCCATTGTTAATTGTTATTTCCAAGTCACTCAAAATATTCACATTTTTTTGCGGGGCGGGTTCCGAGTGCAGGGGAGCCAGCCAGAGTAACGATGTGAACACCGATACTATTTGAGCATCGTTCTCCGCTTTATTGTTTACTTTCACTAACTTATATCTACTTTGCAAAGATTCACGCCCTATTCCCACAAGACAGCCTCTAAGCAGCGGGGGAGCCGACCAGTGTGTAACTTTACCCAGGATTTTCAAGGCTGCTTTTCAAGAATATCAAAACCCGAGTAGTTGTATGATTTCAAAAATAAAAATTAATAAATTAATGCAATTTTATCTGGGAGAACTTCATTACTAATCATAATAATCATTTAGTATTCATAATAATGCTAGTTTTTAAAACAGAGAAGGACTGTGCATGTTCATTTCAAACTTGTTCATCAGCTTTGCAAAGGTGTTGGATGAATGTTGATTGGTTGAGGGATCAGGAGCTCCAAGGTTGTTTTCCTCTATGCTTCCAATTGCAGGGAATATTGGGAGACACAGGAAGACCCAGCTGACCAACACCTAGCTCTGAGACCTGTGTTAATAGAAGAATTTTTGGGTTTTTGATCATGGGTTAGTCTACAAGACATCAAACCAGCTGACAAGAAATGGGGTGCTCACATTTCCTAAAGGGGAAGGGATCTTTGCACAAGCATTAGCAGGACTCCTTGAAAGAGCTTTAAACTAAGTCTGAAGAGGTAAAGGGGTAAAACCAGGCTTGCTAGAGATGAGCCTGGGGATGGCATGCCAGTGTTTTAGAAAGGGTGTTCTAGTAAGGTCCTTCAGCACGCTCCACAAAGTCCTGAGCACACTGGAGCACATCTGGAATGTCTCTGTACTAATGCATGCAACACCCTAGTCATCTCAGTGGGGGTAGGGGACGGAGATCCATGTGGCAACAACAACACAAGGGTTGTTGATGTGTTGGAAACCACAGAAGTACCTGAGAACATTCACTCAGAAACTAGGGTCTCATCCCCAAAAAAGGTGTCAGGATCAATAGCTCACTGGAAGTGTCACTACACCAACAGGAACAGATGCTGGAAATCATTGTGAAGATGGAAAATTATGATATTGTCACAATTATAGAAATATGGTAGGATAACTCACATGACTGGAGTGCTGCTATGAGTGAATGAGTGGCTATGAACCCTTCGGAAGGGATCACTGAAGAAAGAGTGAGGTGGTCCTACTTGTTAGGGAGTGCTTTGATTATCCAGAGCTTGATGATGGTAAAGAAAAGGTTGAGCATTTATGGACAGGAATCAGACAAAAGATCATTAACATATCAAGGGAGGAGCCTGTTATAGATGACCCAGTCAAGGTGAAAGAGCACATGAACCATTTTATAAACAGCTGGGAGAAGTCTCATGACTGTTAGGCTTGTTCTCAGGGCAGATGTCAACTTACCTGATGTCTGCTGGAAATCGAACACAGAGAGTGAGGTTCCTGGAGTGTGAGGAAGATGACTTCCTGCCACAACTGATGAGAGACCCAGCTAGGGAAAGCACCTGCTGGAGCTGCTGTTTGTGAATAGAGAAGGGCTCGTGGGCAATGTGGCTGACAGAAACTGTCTTGGACATAGGTGGTTATGAAATAACTTTTAGATTCTTGTAAAGAGGGATGGCAGCAGAATGGCTACCTTTGACCACCTGTTTAGGAGTCTGATTGAAAGAGTCCCTTGGGAGGCAGTCCTGAAGGGCAGTGGAGTCCAGGAAGACTTGATGCGGAGAGATTAGACCTCATCGTGGTCTTCAACATCCTCACAAGGGGTAGTGGAGGGGCTGAATTCTTTCTAAGAAATATATACTTTTTTCCTCACATTCTTTAGCAGAGGAGTTAAGTTTGTATCTGAAGGCTAGAACTGCACACCAGCTTTGCTTTATCTTCAAACTCTATTACAGAACATTTGACCTCGTACAGAAAGTTGGATACCACATTCAAGATCTCTGCTCTACGATTTCCTGCTCTATAACACAAAGTTAAATTTCGGTAGCTTGGCAGTACAAAAGTTGTCATTGTTGACATATATCTGCAAAAAGATCTTTTAATTTTACCACAGACTTCAGGAGATTATAAAATATAGATTTTCCTTTACATATGCTTATTAGGCAGTTCTCTTTATGTATCTAGTAACAGAATTTCCTCCAATTATGTTTTTTTCTTTATTTGTTTAGGGTTTGTTTTTTGGTTTTTTTTCCCCTGCTTCTGCATTCTTTAAAAAAGCAGAAAACACACGATTCTATGCAATCAGATATTGAAGAGTTAATGGCATTTTTCCCCATTTTAGACCCAAGGCTTACATAGCTCTGTCATTCTCAGCACTTTGCAGTAAAACACTAAGCCCTGATCAATTGAAAGTTGCTCAGTTAGGTCCCAAAATACATTCTTCTGAGCAAAATGTGATTTAAGAAAAAAATATATGGATGCTTAAAAACTCTTTAGCTGAGCCTGACATTTTGCTTTTTAAATATTATTATACTTTGGGCTTCTTCCTATTTACATGCTAAAGTGCTTGGTTGGAACATAAAGAGTACTATATTGTCTTGAGGAAGCCACAGAGCAGCTTTGTTAGATAAAATTACTTGCAGCTGGTAATTTTTGGCAATTAATATTATGAATTCTGGTCACAAGGGACCTGGGGAAAGCACTTCCAAGTTGCTACTTATCTCTACAAAATGAAGGAAAATGTCAGAAGTGGCAGGCCCACTGAGAGGATCATATCTGGGAGAGAAAGAAGTGGGAAATGCTAAAATTACCATATTTATGGACACCGTAGAAAATGAAGGTCTGAATGAGCTGCTCAGTTTATAGAGAGTGTTAAAGATTTTTTAAAACATTTTAGGGAGCCTGATATAACATAAAAGCAGCAACTTCTCTCAGAAATAATGCATTAGTAAAAATCTTGAAGTTTAATACAGTTTTGCTTATAACTACTACTGCCTATGGCTAGTGATCAAAGAGGGAGAAAAGAGTCCCTTTTCAAGAGAAATTCTCTATCATTTGCAAATTCCTATTGTTAAGTCTTGTGTTTTGGGAGATTACAGTGTTCATTTTCCCTCTCATGTTCTCCTCTAAGGCTGAAAAAAACGTTTTAAAATGTTGTGCAAAAATTTGTTTTAACTTTCTTAATTCCAGAGCAAACAATTTGTACTCATCATCTGTGGTGACTGGATACCAGCCAGCACCTAAGCACCACAGAGCTGATCCTTCCCACCCCACACTTAGCAAGACAAGGGAGGTACTAGAACAGAAGAGAGAAAGCTCAGTGGTCAAGATAAAGAAATTTTAACATGCAAAGGAAAGAGAAGAAGAAGACAAAAACTCCAACCCCAAACAAACAAGTAACAAGGCGATTACTCACCACATTCCACAACCAAGCTGATGCATGGCCAGTCTCCAAGCAATACCTACCCAACCTAAAAGCACCCTCCCCTCCTTGATGAGCATGATGCCATGAAGTATGGAATATCCCTTTGAATAGTTTGGGTCAGCTGTCCTGGATGAGCCCCTCCCCAGCACCTTGCTGGAGGGTCAGCACAAATGCCTTGATGCTGTGCAAAGGCTGCTCAGCAATAGTAGATTACTATGCTGTTACCAAAGTTGTTTTGATCGGAAATTCAAAGCACTGCACCATATGAACTACTATGAAGGAATTAAGTCTGTCTCAGTTAGACCCTCATGAGCATTAGGACACCCTCAAATTCCAGTAATGTGTCAAATTTTGAGTGACTTTTTTCATTCTGCTAAACCTAGAAACACCATAGTAATTTAGCAACACTGTCATGGAGACAGAACAGGGAGGAAGACAGTACTTAAACAGCCATTCACATATTCATATATATAATATTCATGTATTTTATACCCTGCAGGTACAGTTACAAAGTCAGATCACTGTTTAGTGTGTCTTCTCTGACTCTGTCCTGACCTTGCAGTGTGTGATAGCAGTGTGCAATTTTAGGTCAAGCAGCAGCTACAGAATGACACTGCTCTGTCTGTAGGGCTTTTGGGCCAGAGCTACAATATGATTGTCATCCACCAGGTCACACAGTTATATACACCAGCATCTATAAGAGGGACTGAAGTGTTTCTGACTGGGACAGAAGTGTTTCTATATGTCTGGTTTTACATTTATGATTAGCAACTATACATAATAGTTCTACTGCATGCAGTTTTACCTCCTGAGGTTTCAAACTCTGATACATTTGCTGGCAGGCAAGAACAAGAGCTGTGTAATGAAAAAGACACCACAGTAACATTAGGCAAATAGGATGGATGGACACAGAGTAAAATGAATTGGTTTCAATGATACTTTGTTTTTTAAAATAAAATAATCAACCTGTGACAAAATTACTTTTATAAATTGTCACAGCATGCGATTTTACTTCCGCTATACTGATTTCCTTGGAAATTTGGAAAGAGAGAGGTGGAGGACATTCTAATAATTCAGTATGCTTGGGCTTTGCTCTACCAGAGTATCACAGAAACCTACCATGAGACTAGTGCAGGGCTGCCAGCAGGGAATGGACTGTAGGAAAGACTTGGAAGGTACTGTGATCACTGCCACCTTGGCTGACCCAGAGGTGCCCAAAGGCTTATAGTGCTGAAAGTCTGTGTTGCAGAGCCATGATACTGTGTGCCCCAGGCTCTCTCTGCCATCTTCCCACTGAGGCTCAGACTTTGGGGAGGATCTGGATGATGCCTCTGAGACCAGTGTACAGTACAATTAGGGCTGCGTGGCTGTTTTGGGGTTTTTTTTTGGTTGGTTGGCTTTTGTTTGGTTTTTGTTTTGTTTGATTAGGGGTTTGTTTTGGTTCGGTTTTTTTTTCCTTCTGTACAAAACTGTTGTAGATTGGATGTAAATGAGGAAAGGTTTTCAGATCTAGTCAGACATTAAATTCAAAACTATGATAAAAAATAACTGAACAGAATATTAACAGAGTTTATTCTGCATCTAACATGACTACATCAAAGCACTACATGGCAGAGAATCTTAATAGCCCATATTACAGCTGAAGTGATCTTCTTTTCTTATTCCTTGATTGAGGTTTGAGCTGCTTTACAAGAAGAGCTAAAATTTTACATTTCCACACGTTACTTTATTGGCTTACTTTGGTGTTACCTGTTCATATAATTTTGTTTTGGTGGATTTACAAATCATGCGCAGCAAAACAAGTGCTTCTTATTCGGAGGCAGTCCTTGTGCTTGTGCAGTTTATCTGCCTGCATGTTAATAAGGCTACAATATTCAGACTTTATCAAATAATGCTGTACTACCTCTAGATAATACACAGAAATGTCACTGACTATTTCCTAGGTCAAAATATTGGACATAAGCCTAACAACAAATACTACTACTATATAAAAACTGCTATGCTGTTCTGTTCTTCTTCCCATGTTAAATTGGATTGCCCCAAATATCTGCCACTAAGCATCAAACTCATGCATATATCTGGCTGAGCTGACTGAAGGTTCTTTCTCCTATTAACATTCATTTTTTTATGGCCAATGGCATTTTTAAAAGCAAACAAAAACTAAAACCAAGACCCAGCTCATTACTACTTCTTTTTAAATAACACTAGATAGTACTCTTTTACCTCCAGTCGTTATTCATTTTTTTGGAATTGATGTGCCTTTAGGAATCCAAAATCACTCCAGAATTTTGAAAAACTTGTTTATTTAAACTTCCACTTTTATTCAGGCAGAGTTTTAATCACATTGTAGTTCCATTTCAGTCTAGAAACTGAAACAGTATCTTTGAGTGGCATTGTATTAGTCTTGCAGAGGAAAAATAAAGCCCTAAAGGGCCCTGCTGTTGCTGAAACAGAATATTAACCTGGAGCACAGTTACTGCCTTTTTTTTTGAGTGCTATAAGCTTTCACAACACTGGTCTGGAATGGCCAAGCTTCAAGGGAGAACACTGTTATAAACCCTTTATCACAGCCCCCCTTCCCCGTGCTCATAGCTGCATTTCAGGGATGTTAACACTACTTTCAAGAGGGGGCATGTGTGCATTTAATAGGCTAAAGTGTGAGTAGTTATCACCTAGGACTTTTAAGCCTTGAATAGCAGCAGCTACTGAAGACCAGTGAATTGTTGCAACTGGTAGAAGTTCCAGCCATGATAAGAGACAGAGAACATGAAGTGAGTTGAATTTTTTTGTTAAAAGTAGTTTTTCACAAGGACACTTTACTCTTTCAAAATGGATGGAATCCTTCTTTTGCTGTTTCTCATATGACACTACATAAAGGAACATTTCCAACGCCTCACGATATGGCACAATATAATCTGGAATAGATTTTGTCTGCTTTGAAGCATTTGGTCTTTCTGCAATGATACTGAGCATCAGATGAACCTCCAAGTAAAAGGCAAGTAAGGATCCACTGTGCCTCAGATTTCTTTATATTTTATGACAATCCTTGTAATTTTCAACAGTGCTTGACAACAGAACCTTCTGGGTGAAGCAATGTATGAAAATACTTTCTGGTTCCCCTGCCCTGCACTGGTTAAATAGTTTACTGAACTGGAAAATTGATACAGATAAAACTGGCCCTGGTTATCGATAGGGCACATCAGATTTGAACTGGTCAGTGATTCATGTTTAACCTGATTAAAGTTATTTCAGCCATATTTTTTCTCCCCTCATCCCACTCAAAATGGATCATGGGTCACTCTCAGCTGGTCATAAAATACTGTACAAAAATTTCTCAAAATTAATTAGATGGAAAATGTAGAATATAATGAAAAAAGGTTAAAAATAATGTGCAAATGGTCATGTAATGTCAAGCACATAGATATATCATTGCTATAGCAATGGTTTCTTCTTGGTTTTTAAAAACTTATTGTTTTGAAATAACTCATTTTAAAATACAGAAGAGGGAAAACAGCTTTTCAAAGCATACTTAAACTTGCTTAGTGAAAATATTCTTAAAGAAATTGAATCAATTTTTTGTATTGAATCAATTTTTGTATTGAATCAATTTTTTCAGTTTAGAATTTGTACTTATATTCTAAGTGTGGTAGCAATATTACGTCTTGGTATTTTTCTTCTTTTATGAGATGACTATAACAAAATAATTAAGCGAAATTTACTAAAATTGAAATATGCATTAGAATCTTGCATTGCTTGACTGATTTCTCACTCTTGGGGATTGCTACCTCTTGCATTCTATGGCAGACTTCCTTAAAAGTCTGCCAGCTCTGTTCTATTCCCTTGTCCCTGAGGGCAGTCTTCCAGCAAACTCTGCAGACTCTCTCCCCAAAGAACGGGAAGTCTGGAAGTTCAGGGGCCTAGCCTTACTCCTTACCTGATCCGTATCCCTCAGGACTGCAAACTCTACAATCATGATGACTGCATCCCAGGTTGTCTCCAATCCCTGGATGTCTCCAGTTAGCTCTCTTAGATTGCTGCAATGGAATTGTGTCATGGACGGTGAATTCTATTTTCATTGAAGTCTCTATCTTGCAGAATAAAAAATATTTCGTGAAAAATCCCACTCATTACATGTGAACTCACTGAAGAAATTCACAGTGTATTTTTGGAAAGTAATAGCAGTATAACACTTTTGACCAGTTATATTTATCATCAGCAACACAAAGGCTTAACAGCATGAAAACAGTAATACAGATTTTCATATGAGTTTGAAGGAAAACTGTATTTGAATTTAAATATTTTAGCAGTGCCTCAGTTAAAAAGAACATTAGTTTTATAGTGGTGGTACACAAATTTTGAATAAGGAAATAGGAAGATCTAAAAAAAAAGTTCAGTAAATGAAATAATTTTAAAAGAAGATCAAAAAGGAATTTTCTTTAGAACAGTATTTGAAAAGAAGTGGTTAATTAATAACATTATTTTTTCAACCTTTAGTGTTTGCTAGTAAAAATGGAATAAAATGTTCAGAGAATCTTGGAATGAACAAATGAAAGGAATTTTTAGGGAAGAGATACTCATTCATTCACTGGGGTGTAATCAAGAGGCAGTTTCTCAGCTATGGCAGGTGAGTTTAACATCCAAAACAAAGTCTTTGAATTCATCTCGCCATAGCTTGTTTGCTCTTCAATTATTGCTACAATAAGCCACTCTTGCACTCACGCTTTGGCCCCTTTTAGAGAGACAGTCAATCACACTGGTAATGCAAGGAAATGCAATATTCATGATTAGATGGCCAAGCTGTTTACAGCTTTAATGTGTTACTCCAAATGCAGCCTGTTGAACCATTTAAAACTATATTTATTTCCTTGGGGAAAAAGGTGGAATCATCATCACTCATAAGTTACTGGGTTTGTCTGCACTGTTGCTAAACCTGCATCAGTCTCTCTTGACTATTTGCCTTCATGTATTAATCACTGGAGGCAGCAAACATATTTAATCCATATTCTTCAATATATGGGAAAGGGCATTGAGGAATGGTAAATCATTTCAAGAGCGATTTAACACAGTTGTCCTTAGTTTTCAATGGAGAATTTATTGAAAAACTCACAAGAGTATCTAATTACTTTGTAATTGAGCTAGGAATCTGTAAAGTAACAATGGATGATCAGTAGCAGCAGTGCTTTTATGTAGAGATATGCCAAATGGATCTAAACCCAAGATACCTTAAAAAAAGGAGAGAGAAAAGAGATCTAGATTATTTAAAATTTATCAGACTCTTCAGTCAAAATATTCTTTGTGGAGATACCTGATAACCACATATATAATTAAAAATGTAACACTTCTTACACTAGTGAGAGGGAGGCAGAAAAAGACAACTGTGAAAAAAAACCATCAAATTCTCTCTAGCACTCTCCTTTTAACTATCTTGTGCAGTAATTCTCTCTAGTAGAGAGCACACAAGTGGCAAGTGGCACACATCTGTTCTTGTAAAGCAAGGTAAAAGGTGAGAAAATAAATCGTGCTTTACCTTTTTCAAGAACCATTTACCCTGCCTTCAGGAAGAGGTCACCCAATATAAGCTTGAAGGTTTTGAATGTCTGAGTTTAAAGGATGCAGAAGAGGAGGAAAGAATTAAACATAATCCATGTACAAGTATTATTTGTCACACTTATTTAAATGTTCTCTTTACTCGTCAATGTGAAACAAAACAAAAAAAAAAAGTTGGTCATTGCAACCTTCATGACCTTCAGAGCAAGAGTTAAAACAATGTGTGGATACTTTCCTTACCTGTTTATTCTTGCTGTGTCTCAGATATTAATTTGGAATGGTACCAGAAAGTTTTTGACACTTTAGTGACTGGTTGGCAAAAGTTTTAATGACAGAGGAAGAACTAAATGCCACAGATCAGCTTTTAATTTCAGGTCTTATCTGTATAAACCATAAAATATCCACTAGAAATGGATATTGAGTGTTTTCTTTCCAAGAAAATGTTAAGCTGGAAAGAAAGCAGGATCAGATGTTAGAGATAAATTCAATGTAACTAGGTAAACATCTGTATTGTGAGGGGCTTTTTAAAGTAACAGTCCATAAAATTCTGTCTTCTGCTGCAATGTCTTTAAATAAGAACAGTGTTACAGTCACCCTGACATTAAAGGAAAAAAACACCTTGTTAGTGTCAGTACCTGTGATCTACCAGCTTTCATTTACCCCAGCAGATTAGTCCTGATTTGTGCAACAGCATGGGAGAAGCAGTGCTTTATTTTATTTTATTTATGCTCCCCATGAAGGGTTTTCATCACATATCATACAGGCCATGTTCACACATGTAAGCCATGGCAGACAAATAGAGAGAGCAGACTTCATCTCAAGCCTATTCCTTTCCATGGGCCATATTTTCCATTTACAATTAGAAAAGAGATCTGAAAGTACAAGTAACCTACAAGTTAGCTCTAAAATTATCAACAAAACACAATAGAGGGGGAAAAAAAGGAGTATTATTAGAAAGTACAAAAAAGAGAAGACAAACACACTTTCCTAATTCCTAAAAGAAGGGGTCGTGCAATAGATATTCCCAACAGACCTCTGAGAGAGCCTTTAGGTGCCTCACTGACAAATTCAACTGAGCAATCCAAGAAAAGTGAGTAGATAGAAAGTCCTTACAAAGAAAATCCTCCTCTGAAAGAGATCGGGGGGTCCAGAAACCATTGTCCTGTGCTACACTCCATTTATTTTCCATTCTGGAAAATAAAACCAGACCAAACAAACCAAATAGGCTATGCTAAAAGCCCTTTTACCCAGTGTAGGCCCATTAATTTCAATACAGCTGTACCAATTTGTGCTGTTTAAAAACTGATGTTACATAAATACAAAAAACCTCAAATTAGAGGACAAGCAGTGATAAATGCCACTTAGGCTACCTGAGGGCATTATTTTCCCTTTTATACTTTAATTAAACATGGAATTTTTTCTCACCACAAATAAATAAATGAACTAAAGTCATTGAGTCAGCATCATAGAACAGGAAATAATAAAATTAAGAATGTTTGATGCAATTTTAATGAAGGTACAGCAAAGATTACTATCAAAATTTACTGCAACATTTCCTTTAGCTTTCAGCAGCAATTGTTCAGTATATTGAAAGTATGAATAAATTGATGCTATTTTTATGTTAATCTCTATTTTTCTTTACTGCAGTTATAGTATGCACTCATGGACAACATTTCATTAAATCTTATTTCTGAAAAGACAACAATTTAAGATGTACATGTAATCCTGTAAAACTAGAGATGTTTATGGACACTACTGCTATGTCATAAAGTGCTTGGGATGCAAGAGTATATTTTTTTCTGAACTCACAAGGACTCACCCCATACTTTATAGTTTGCATCTGTGATTCATTCTCCTGAATGACTTTAGTACAGGAGATATCTATCAGGTATTTTAATGGTTTTAAGCACTATGTGAAATACTACTACATTGCACAAGCATGATGTATAACATGATGCTTGGCATCAGGATATAGAAGTTAGAAAAAAGAAATGACATACAAATCATTAAACTGAAACACAAATAGGTTCAAAGAAGCCTTTGAACTTCTTAACTTCTGAAGGTTCAGGGTGTGTATCAGAATAGCATCAATCTAATTCCAGCAAAGGTCAAAAAAATGCAAAGTCCCAGCCAAGGTCTGGATCTGATAGATTTGTGTCCTCTTGCTCTGAGAGAAATTGATTTAGTAGAATGCTAGAACCTGAACTGGCTCTTGCAACCACAAGAAAATGTGTTATTTCAGCTTGCTTTCTCCTGGAGAGTGCAATAACAGCTTTGAATCCCCTGCTAGGGCACCCAGATTAGTTGAAAATTTTCTGAATATAATCTAAATTTACTGTGAACACCTGCTCCCTCATGGCAGCAGATCAGATACCTGAAGACTTGGCATCAATACGTTTCAAGGTTCATTTCATATGTTTGCTAAATTCAGAGGAGGGCCTTTTGTACAATTTTTACTTTTCAACAGCAAAAATGACATATTTTACATTCTCATTATGATGCCTATCAAATACTTTTACTGAACTAGTAGGTCCAAAGTGGGAGGAAGAGAGATTCAGTTCTGATCTTCCTATGTCAGAAACATTGGAGGAAGGCGTCTTTTTTGCATTCAGGTAGAGCATTCAGGATAAGCAAGTGAGACAGAGAGAGTCAGCAGGGATTGCAGAGTCATATCTTGATGGGAAAGATCAAGATTGTTCTCTTAGAAGGAAATATCATGCTATGGTCCCTCCTATTCCAGTTTCTCCACAGGGTAAAATGTTCTGTTGCATTTCTTCAATGAAGAGTAAGCAAGGGTCATTGTCAAATCTGCAAGTCTCTATAGGGAAGGGAAGGGGAGGAGAGGGAAGGGAAGGGGAAGGGGAAGGGGAAGGGGAAGGGGAAGGGGAAGGGGAAGGGGAAGGTGTGGGAAGGGAAGGAAGGTGTGGGAAGGTGTGGGAAGGTGTGGGAAGGTGTGGGAAGGTGTGGAGGTGTGGGAAGGGAAGGGAAGGGAAGGGAAGGGAAGGGAAGGGAAGGTGTGGAAGGTGTGGAAAGGAAGGGAAGGGAAGGGAAGGGAAGGTGTGGGAAGGTGTGGGAAGGGAAGGTGTGGGAAGGGAAGGTGTGGGAAGGGAAGGTGGGAAGGGAAGGTGTTGGAAGGTGTGGGGAAGGTGTGGGAAGGGTGGGAAGGTGTGGGAGGTGTGGGAAGGTGTGGGAAGGGAAGGTGTGGGAAGGGAAGGTGTGGGAAGGGAAGGGAAGGGAAGGTGTGGGAAGGGAAGGTTGTGGGAAGGGAAGGTGTGGGAAGGGAAGGGAAGGTGTGGGAAGGGAAGGTTGTGGGAAGGGAAGGGAAGGTGTGGGAAGGGAAGGGAAGGGAAGGTGTGGGAAGGGAAGGAAGGAAGGGAAGGGAAGGGAAGGGAAGGGAAGGAAGGAAGGGAAGGAAGGGAAGGAAGGGGAAGGGAAGGGAAGGTGGGGAAGGGAAGGTGTGGGAAGGGAAGGTGTGGGAAGGGAAGGTGTGGGGAAGGAAGGTGTGGGAAGGTGTGGAAGGTGTGGGAAGGTGTGGGAAGGTGTGGGAAGGTGTGGGAAGGTGTGGGAAGGTGTGGAAGGTGTGGAAGGTGTGGGAAGGTGTGGAAGGTGTGGGAAGGTGTTGGAAGGTGTGGGAAGGGAAGGGAAGGGAAGGGAAGGGAAGGGAAGGAAGGGAAGGGAAGGGAAGGGAAGGGAAGGGAAGGGAAGGGAAGGGAATTAAGTGGCAAATTTCAGCACCACACAGGCAAGATGTAACCTCCTGAAAGAAGAATTCAGACTGAAAACAATGCCAGATACGTTGCAATTCAAAAGTACAGGAAGGATCTGGGGTTTTTTTTATTTGAGAAGTGAAATGATTAATAAAGCAACCTTTCCTTTCTTTTCCTTCTCTCCCTGAGAACTTGCAATGTGGGTTCCTGATGAAGATATTTGAGCACCCTCTAATCTAATAGAAACATGTAACATGAAGCCACTAAATACATCCTTTTGCCCCGATACGTCATGAAATTAAAGCAAATAGATTTAAAACTCTAGCATTGCAGATTATGAAATTAGAAAGCCATTAGTGGCCATATAGAGTATTAGAGCACTGAGCCCCAAAAAGCCATTAAGGAGAAATTTTTTTAACAGATAAAAATATATTGATTTCACTCTTTTATTATTCAATAAAGTATTTTTTTTTGAGTCCTGTTGACTTTTGTTCTCTCTTTGTGCAGCAGAACCAATAATAGAAAACCTTCTAAATTTCTTCTGTCTTTAAGGAATGAGAGAGGAAAAGAGACTTTTATACACCGGTGATTTTGTGTGACTGACATAATAAAGTTTCATCTTGGACAAAGAGATAACAGTACTATTCAGTATTCCTTTTCAGCTACTAATCATTTGTCTCTGCTCCCTGAAAATTCCCACCCTTTTCCAGTCTTTCAAGGAATGTAATCTAGTGTCAGATTGTACCATTTTGCTAAAAGAAGAGAGGGAAGGCAAGCGCAATTCTCAGCTGTTGTCAAGTAATCTTGCTTTGCTGAAAAGATTAGATATATCTAAACATACATCAGTCAGGGGCCAGGCCCATTTGTGGGAGGACAAAAAGAATACAGAAAAAACAAGATGGATAATTTCTCAAATCAACAGTCCTTTGCAAGACCAGCTATATGTCAGTACATCAAAAGCCATAAGAAAAATTAAAGGAATAATCCTCTGCAAAAAACAGTTCCAAGTGCAGCTTGGTTTACATCTGATGATAACAACTTAAACAGCTAGTTTAAGCTATCTCTGATGTCATAGGGGGAGCATCCAGGACACAGAGTGTTGTGCATACATACTACTGGAAACTGGTGGTCTTCCTTCCCCCCAGCAAGAACACAAAAATGAATCAGGCATTGTCAATGGTAGTAAAATGAGATGCAGATGGTTTCCCAGTAGACAGGAAAATGGTGGGAAGGACACATCCAAGTTGCAATTATAACTGCTTTCTAATAAAACAAAACATTAGTGAGATGCAAAAGTACAGGAATAACTGTCTCCTCTTGCTGTACAGTGGTTGTAAATGATCAGAACCCTACAGTGCGGCTTCAACACAGTGAAGAACTGATGAGACTGAGAAAAACATGAGCAGGTCCTTTTTCTTGTCTTCACTAGCCTCAAGCAAGGCCTAATATCTGAGTGCCTAAATGCCTGGAGTGAAGCAGAGGCCTCATGCACTGATGTTTCTTCAGTGAAGCACACAAAGCACCCGTGCCTCTGTAGCAGCCAACAGCCACACTCCCCTTACTGTGAAAAACAACCCTTGTTATAAGTCTGGGTGGTTAAGGAGATAAGGATGCCTGCAAAGACCCTCTGACAAAGATCAGAGAGCTTTGACTGCTGCCCCAGTACCCTGTAGGAGGATCAAAGTGTTGATTCTTCCTCTTTTGACAACTATAAATTCTGACCAGAAGTAACTGAGACACTCATTAAGCCCCATTACCATGTTAACTTACACAGTCCTTGAGATGCAAATGAAGGAAAACCTGCCCTGAAATTCATGTGTCGCCAAAGTCATCAAACCCAACTATACCATGTGACTGTCCCACATGGCTAAAATTTCTAGTATGGAAGGCGGGCCTCAGGGCAGAAATGTCTGGAGCAGGAAAACAGTTCTGTTAGCTCCAACTGGAATGAAAGTGGGTTTATTTTCCAACAAATTCCTATACCTTTTTTGCAGCACACACTACAAGCAAAAGCAGGTCCCGGTTTCTGACAACTAGCAGTCATACCACCCAATGCAAACCAGGAGATAAACATTCCTTAACCATCTGTTGAGAAAGATTAAATGAACAGTAAAGAGGAGTCCCCACAAAAAGGGAGCGGGGGAAAAATGAAAAAAAAAATTATAGCATAGTTGAGAGAGAGAGGAAAATTGGAGGAGAAAGAACACCCTGTGTATTCGTGTTTAAAGCATGCAGATAATACAATACTGACCAGTGGATTGTTGTATTTCAGGTGGTATCACGGTGGTTTAGAGAACACGTTCAGCTCACACCTATAAAAGAGGGCAGTGGGTGTGAAATCATTTTTATTTCAAGGGTAGGAGCAGATATTGACAACACTTCAATAAATCTCTCTTTGCCTAAACAGTTGTGAGGATGTTGTTTTCTGAAATGGGACAATCTTTAGCTCATTCTCATCAAGGCTGGGAAAAAGATGAGTAAGATACTTTTCTTGCATATATTCGTCAGGATCAATGTGCATTTCATATTTTGCAACCCACTTATACCTGCAATTTAAATGAGTCATTGCCAAGCAGCTCGGGACTTTTATATAGTGTTATAAATAAAGTATGTAATTCGTGCTATTATATATATATATATATATTTGGAATATAACCAGACCCCACAGAGACCGAGTTTCAAAATCTCTGCACCAGCCTGGCTGAGAGAAAAATTTCACAACACTAAAAGTATTTCTTTCACAATAAGTGAGGATTCCACCGAGGTGGGGTTGGATCTTATCACTGGGACATTTGCACCATGAGGACTTGATCACCACACTCTGATATCTACATCGCATCTGATAAGGAATCGGACATTCCGGGAAACTAAAAATAACTGTTCCAGGAACCAGAGATGGCCCACTCATCACCCAGGATGGACAATTCATCAGGCCCAGGAAAGGCTTTGTGCGACCCAACTCCGGGACAAGAAAACTGCATGAATACGAGAAGAATAGAATTAATTCGGACTCTACCCAAAAACTGTGTAAGAAGGGACCAGCCAAAGCAGCAGTCGTGAACTTGGGAGGTCTGGTGCGATAGAGATCAGATCTATGTGTGCTCACCCAGCTCCGACTCCGGGCTCGGTGCTGTTTTTCTCGATCGTGGCGTTTGAAACCGATATTTCGGTCGCATAATAAATGTCATTTCTTTATTAATTTTGATTCAGCAATTTTGTTTACATTATATACACAGTATAGTATAGTTTTACTGAGTTGAATATTTTGTTTCATTCAGGTCATCATCCAGAGTACACAAACAGAAAGCATGCTTCTCTATTGGTCTCAGTGGGAAGCTGATGAATTCGGGTAAGTCTGCAAGGAGGAAGAAGGTATTCACTCCTCTGTTCTTCATGGCATGTTTACATCTTCTTATTAGAAATAGTTATGCTCAAATTTTGCCCTAGCAGGTCTAGTATGAGGTAATGAGTTCCAAAAAATCAACAGAATAAATATCACTTTATTACCATCAGCAACAACTTCTCTTATCCAGTTTTCTAATTTTTGGCCTCTGCTACCTATTGTTCTGACAGAAAAAAAAAATTGGTTATTTTACTTAATAGTTTTGCTCAATCTTTGTTTAGATCTTCTTATGTCTGATAACCATCTGTTTTATATATTGTTCCTATTTTCCACATAACATAGACCTATCCAGCACAACCTTTAAAATGTTTTTGTTTTCATCCATGTTAAAAAATTACAGATTGAAACAACCATTCTCAATTTATTTTTCTTACTTTACATCATTGTCAACTATGAATTGTCACTGAAATACTCCTTTACTTCCATGGCTTATCTTCAGCAGTTTACCTTTTTAATGCAGTTGTAACAAAACTGCAGAACTCTTATTTCAGTTTAAATTGCACATCTGATATACCACTGTAAATAAGAAACCCTACAGTAGCTAAATCTGTAAGTCTAAGGTCCTGAAATTTCTTATTTAACCAGCATTAAAAAAATTTTAAATTTTAAAAAATATCCATGAAGGGCAAAAATACCCATCTGACTGCAGTGATGTTTCTGCTGTCTCAGTCACTTCAGATTAGTAGAGGATTAACCACTTTCGTGAGACCTTTCTTACATGTACTGCTGATCCCTAGAAATTCTTCAGTAGGGAGGCAGGTAGTCCTGAATGACTGTAGTGTTAACAAGATACTTTTGTAGTGCCTCAGTAGAGGGAACCTAGCCTCTGCTACTGAGCATGGTGATTGGTACTTACCTATTGCATACCGAACCTCTGTATTCACTGCAGCCATTTTTTTCCTTAAAAAAATCAAGATCACATTATATACTCATAAAATTAACACCTAAACTGCTGATAAGTAGCTGGGAGTGAAACAGGGTTCTTATAATAAGCTAATTGGTGCTGTCACCATAGAAAATAAAAATCTCCTCAAATGTCAGAACAGTATCATGAAGAAGGTTGCCTTGTTTATTCCAGGGAAGAGCAATATGCCTGATGTGATATTCTAACATATGAAATCTAAATGTATATATACAAAGGGCCTTTCTTCATGGTAATTAAATATTTTTTTTATATGCATTTTAAAGTAGAACCAATGCACTGGCAATGCAAATTGGCACAGAAGACAATTGAATTATGTTGAAAGTCTTCCCAATTTTGGACTCAGCAGGATCAGTATTGCAGAGTAACAGATGTTTACTGTGTTTACATGGATTTCAGTCTCTTGCAAGTGTGTCATGGAGAATTTAGGAAGAAAAAATGTCACAAGGAGATGGTCTTAAAAAAATTTCTTACAAAATAACACAGTAGTTCTTTCACTACTATTTCCCCTACGACTAGGAAAAAAAAGACAAAGTACCCAAACTCAGGAACCCATGTCCTTAAGAACCCATCAACATCAGGCAGAGTGAAAACAAAATGTATGTTTATGCACTTCTTGAAATTTAAAGATAGTTTTACTACTCAGAACTGATTTATGCTACACCAGATTAATCCTGCAGATATATTTAAACTCTTATAGTGTAAAGATAAATAATATAAGTTTAAATATTCTGTGCACTTTGCCTATGGTTTTGTTGTCCTCAAAGTTATCTTCTGTAAAATTTACCTAAACAGTGAACAATTATACTTTCTTGCTAGAAATTATCTGGAGGTCAGAGATAAAAAAACCCTAAATATTGTATTTTGCACCTCTGGAACTACTTGATCTGAAAATAAAACTACTATAATCTAATTTATTGGGGGATATATTAATTTTAATAAACCATGAAAATTTCAATACCCTGGTTTTTTGTTTAAAAAGCCAAATTTTTTTAAATAAAAAAATCTGAAATTTTGTCCTGAAGCAAAGCAGTGATTATCCCACAAGCTGGGTATTATTCAAAATATTTCCCTAAGAATGTATTGCTAAAACACCTTTTACTTTCAGTTTTCATATTGATTACACAAGAAAATTATTAAAAATATACATATGCAAGACAGCTCTTAGCACTACTGAGTTAAAGGCCTATCACATGTGTCTTCATGTGACAGAATACAGAAACTAATCTTAGCCTGTTTAAAGTTGAAGTAACTGCAATAATCACATTTGCCCTATAAGATTTATACCAGATAAAACTGTGTTTGTTCATGTGAGTATTTGTGTGTACAAATTCCTTTTCACTGTCCATCAGTGTCATTACATTAATGTAAAGATCTCAGTGGTAGTTAAAGTTCTTAAAAGTATTTCTAACAAGGAGTAAAATATTCCTTAAGCTCAGAAAGTCATCAATTCAGTGTGCTTTGAATCCCCTACTGTGTCTCATGACCAAGAGATCTCTGATTTTCTCACTCATTCTTAACTAACAAAATGAGGTACAAAACCATCTGATTGATATCAACATATACAATGCATATTGTGACATCACAAACTATCTCCATATAAATTGTGTGCATATTTTCATCTAAATACCATAATTAGAAAAATCATGTACAAACATCTGGAACCCTATCTTTTAATATTTATGCAAAGTGAGTTTGCCATGTATCATTTCTAAAATATGGGTTGAGATGTATAAAAATATAATCCCTTAAACATGAGAATATATTACACAGGTCAAGAAACAGTGTTTACCCTCATTAATATGGAATATAAGAAAGCTGACTAGCCAAAATTATTCAGACTACAAAAAGTCACATGACAATACATAACACAACAATTACAAAAGAAGTACACAGATATTAGGCTGGAAGGTGAAAGAAAAGTAAATAATAGGATAAAGTTATCACACAAATCATACCTTGTCACAAATATAAATCACCTTACATCAGTGAAAATCAGGATAGCGTTAGAAGATAGCAGAACATGCTTTTAGCAGCATCCATATCCCTAGAGATATCTTTTCCCCAACTTTGAATTGTATGTCTTACCTACAAGAACTCAGACTTGAATTCCAAAGTGCCATCTTGAAAAAAAAGGAAGCAGAAATCTGGTCACTAAAGTTTTCTACATGTAATCAGTAGCAATATAATTACTATGGCACAGATGCAAAACAAACAAGCAAAAAAAGATAATGTAAGGATGCATTTATTATTAATTCTCTCCAAGTGGAAGAAAATTATTTTAGCTAGAAATAAAAGAAGAAGTGATTTATTGGGGAGCAAAATACAAGATATGTAAACAGCCACATTGAGAAGGGATGGTGTATGGATTAGAATAACTGCACCCAAGTGACTTTTCTGGCAGTCTGCTCTTTTAACACAAATGATGCTCCCTCTGCTAAATTCCCAATCAAGATAGCAAAGTTTGCACTGATGTGAAATTTTCTTTCAATATTTTCAGGTATTTATGACAGAGGAGTATACATGCCCAGCGCACTCCATATAGACTAGCTAAGACATCTCCACCTACTTTCTCTGTAGACTGCCCATTGTTCATAGAGGACCACCGGTGCATCTGCAAATATCCACAGCTTACTCTGGCACAGAATCTTTGGAGAACAAAGATCAAACCACAGGTGCTGAAATTGCTCATGTAAATCACAGATATGACTGGCCACTGCTAAGTCACACAGTGAAAGTTCAAAAAACAATTACTCCAAAAAAGCCTAGGTCTACATTTCTGATGTCTCCTTTTCTCCATTCCATCCTTTAATTAAAGAAAACAGTATGTAGAGACATAATAGGCTCAGATATAAGTCAATATTTGTAAAGTTCTCTCCTTTGCAAGTAAGACAACTTAAAATGAAAAGGACATAAGCTGAGAAGTCCCAAAATATCTAACCAACACACAGCACTAAAAGTTCATGATCCTAAGTTGCCTCTTAGATGTGGAACCCTAAGTATCTCAATAAGGATCCTGAAAATTTCTGGCCATAAGAAAGAAAAAAAAGTCCTGGACCTGCTTGCATTTTTTGGCTAGTAGTGAGCCTTGCCTGTGAAGAACTTGCTTTGTCAGGAGATTGGAAGTACCTTCTGGATTGAAGTAAAGAATTTCTCAGAAATACTCACTCTACAAGTAATAAATATGTGCTGTATTTTGACAAGAGGCAAAGCATTTGGTCATGCTGACCTGAATTTTCTTCTCTTTTCTTGAATGATTTAAATTACAAATGCTAAAACCAGTTAATGGCAGTGTTACATCAAAAACAACTGCAAGGTTCTGATTATTAAGAATGTAAGTATTCTAACTTCTTATTGTTCTTCTGAATCCCAGACATTACAGCCCCACTTAATGAACTTTTACCACATATATTCTGGAAATCACAAAAAATATACACTGTGCCTGGTTTAAATTCCTTTGGCTGGAAGTAGGAGATCCTCAGACATTAGTATGTTCTACACCACACAATTACATAGCATTAGCCTTCACTTTTCCTTTGTGTAGCTAATGAGCAGGTAAGTTTATTGACCCATAAGAAACCTCACCCTCCTGGGCTGTGTCTAAACGGTAGAGAGAAAGTACGTAGCTGTGTAGTTAACTTCCAATTATGTAAGCAATAAAGGCATAATATAAGGTTATTAATATGTTAAAAATTTGTAAGGAAATTTCTGGCATTTAATTAACATTTGCCAAGACAGCCTACAGAAAATTAAATATCAATTAATAAAAATACCGACATTTACTTAGATACTCTATTAGTTGTCACAATTATTAACTCAATATACCCAGCTTCTAAAAATCCAATTAAAAGTCTAAATATTCATTACAATTTTTATGTGTGGAAAATCTAATTATATTTTAACTTAATTACACATGATCTTTCCTATTAAGTCTCAATAAATGCTCTTTTAATCATTTAATTTTGATCAAATGTCAATTGATGTTTAATTGACATCACTGTCATAAAACCACAGACATTTCTTACCTTTCATGGATAGGTGAACAATTTGATCTATTGTATCCTCCATTTACTTCATATGAACACCACAGCCTGCTTGCAATGCATTAATGCTCTAATGCTTTTTGCTAGCATCCCCTCATGAACCTAATTCCTAATCGGTTTGATGGGCAAAGTTGGCCTTTCAGACCCAAATAACTAGGTGCAGGTGAAGACCAATGACTTGAAGACCAATTGTGATCTAGAACTAGTGCAATCCTGCTGAACTGGAGAGGTGCTGCTGTACTTCATGAATACTTGGAGAAAGTCTGGTCCAAAATTTCCCTTCACAGAGGACAGAAAAAAAATTCACTTATAAAATTACTCAAAATTTACTAATCAACTTCTTCATTATTCATCTCACCCAGTTGCCCCCGCACCTTCTTCTTCCACTTGCCATTATTTTCCATTTTTCTCTCCTCTTGTCCTGCTGCTCGCCCTGGAGTTACTGTTGCCCAAGATTTGGTTTTATTTTCTAATCACTAGCTTCACCTGATCAAGTTGAGAAGTTTGTATGGAAGCTGACTTTGCCCAGAGACACTAAATCTCTCTGGCCTCTCCAGGTGGCTTTGCAGACATAATACAGGTAGACCAATACAAGACCAGCACTAGGTTTTCTTGCTTCAATTATCTGTTAACTGTACAGGCTAAAGAAGATCAGTTAGTTTTTCCCTCCATTTCCCACATGCAAGGACCCCTTGTTTTGGAAAATGTAATTCAGTTCCCATATTTAATGACAGTGATGTGAGCAGGTGCTAATTATTGCTTGGAAAGCTTTTAGCTGTGTGTGTCTCCTTCCACAACATGCAGATACCAAAAAAAAAAAAAAAAAAAAGTGGGTAAAATTGCTCTCTACTCTTACTGAAAAACAATATCATCCTTCAAAATATGCCCAGGAAACTACTGGACCATGAATTCCCGGTTACATGATTGCTATGAAACAATTGCAAAAGCTCTTAATGTTGATGTGAAAAACTTGTTGAAATGGTAAGATTTGATTTTGCATGCCTGTCAAGATGTGCTAGATACAAGCACAGGATAAGAAGTGGGGAAAATCGTGACTTTAAAGTAATTTCTTTCATACTGCTTGAAGTTTAGTATTTTCATCTTATGACGAGAGAGTCAGCAAAAAAAAAGTAATGTTTTCATCTTCTATTTCTATCGTTCTTTGCCACTGTGCATGACCTATGGTGTAGCTGCTGAGTTTTATTGCAGGGATGACTGTACTTCATCGTGTGCATTAGGATTACTTACAGATACTCCTTTACACAAGACACATACTTCTACAATTCACTTTTAATGAAATGGGGAAAAAAGAACACAATATCTGCATTTTTGAAGTGCGGGGAACTCTTGGGATGAAAAGCATTATCTTAATATGATCCACCACCATTCTTTAGTTTTGGCCACAGGAGTAGTAGCTATCTTGTTAACATGCACATAAATAAAAAGGAAGCTTAATCTACTGACATTCGTGTTTTATATGTCTGCTAAGAATATTAGCCTTTGTAATTCACAAAAGTTTGACACCTATTATGCCATCATAAACTAAACTCTAGCTTGAAACTCGATCTTCAATAACTAATTATATTGCATTAGGGGTTCAATAGTTCTTTGATAATAAAGTTTTGGTTCCCTAACAGGAGGCCCAGATATAAATACTCAGCATCTTCTTACTTAAGGTAGTTAGTACTATCATACTGCCACTATCCCTGCACAATCCTGTGTTTCAGCACTGTAGTACGTGCAATGTCTTCCTAAAGTTGAAAGAACTTCAGGCATGGGTAATTTTTTAAGAAAGTGATTAATTATGTAATATGCAGTAACACTCATTATTGAAAAAGTAAGACAGAATCAGTTTAGAAACTTTGAATTCTTGTTCCTCTTTGGCAGGTTTCCCTAACCTGGCATTTAGTGTAGAAGAAAGAGAAAAGAAAGTCCCACAAACTTATGCAGGGGAAGAAGATACCAGAATATGCCAAACATAGCCCTTCAGATACTATGCCTGTTCTCTTAATTACAAAAATAATTTTTAAAATTATCAGTAATGTAATAAATAAGCACTTCAATTAGACCTACATCCTCACCTCACTCCCCAACTATTAGGGAAGCCAATATATAACACAGGACTTTCCCATACATTAACTTCTTTAAGAGAAGGAGAACTAGTCACGCGTAGATAAGGAAACAACCATTTTCTTGTCCTGTGGTAAAAAGTCTATAACCATGCCTAGGACAAAAAAGGAATTAGGTTTATTACACGTTGCTGATGACTATGTATCAAACTAATGCAAGCAAAGAGCTCAACCTTATCAGGCATAGATTTCTTGGGAGTTCTTCTATCACATGAACATAAAAACCATAACTATTACCTTTAGCTTAGCTCAATCAGTCAGTCAACACTTTCACCCATCTGCTGCACAAAGAAACTTTAACCTCAATTTTCATTCCAAAACAGGTTTTTTTTCATTGTTTGAAGGAGGAGGAATTAGAGGAGTAATTTTTACAGAGATACTCATTTTATCATTTGTAATTATATCAGTGTGAAAGGGTCTCTTGCATCTGCCCTCACAGACAGGAACATCTGCAGCTCTCAGCAGACTGGACATTCACTAGCTACAATTGAGCTGCCCTACTTCTTGATTACAAAGTTGAATTTTATTAATGTACTAATCAATATGTATTTGCAAAATTTTGTGATCATTGCTCAGGAATCATGGCATCAGTTGCAACTGTGGTACCTCTTGAAAGCATCTCAGCCTTACAATAGCTTTGCAGCACAGAAATGATAGTAATCTGTCATCCATCACTGTATTTCCCTTAGCTAAATGTATTACAATACATAACATTGATATGTAATGCAACTTCTGTGCATACAAACCTTATAAAAGTAAACATTAACAATGTTAAAATCAACGTTCTCTTTTCCAGTTATCTTTTCCTTTTGTTTTTTTCCAGAATGTAAGCCTAAAGTGCTGAGGTTATTTAAGGTCTTTCACTTACTGTTTTCACTGGGCTTTTCCCCTGCTAGTTTTTTTTTTTTTTTCATTTTTCTTCTCCATCCTCTACAAAGGATACATCCATCCACAGTATGCTTAATACGTGTTCCTTTAGATCTGGAGGTATAAGACTGAAATTTTTTCCTGGTGACTAGTAGAAAATATTCACAGTATTGAAGCCTTGATTTTCTGTGTGGGGAAATCTAAGAGAGTGAGATACAAATTCCCATTACATAATATATCCATATTCTATTTATTTAGATGGACCAGTATTTATCTGGTCTATCTGGTTTTGATTGTGTGTGTAATGTACAGCCAGAATCATAAAAAGCCCCTACAAACAAAGCCTGAAGTCCTGACTACAGTCAATAACTATCAATATGTTGCTAGAATGACTTGGTTTCACCTGTCCAGACCTTTGATCAATCTGAACACTTATTAATGCTGCCAGGCAGAAATTTCTGATTCATTTTCACTGTCAATTGGCATAAATGAATAAATTATGTGAGACAAGTCACCTTCTCTTATATCCTTGCTCAGAAAAAATCTCCACATTTGAGTACAAAAGTAATTTCAAAACATTTTTCACTGCTTTTTAAATTAAAAGATTAATTTTATTTTAGGAACTATTGTAAAAGTTTGCAAATATGTGAAATTAATAAAGGTGATGAGAGAAAGCAGGACTGAAGGAAAAATGAGATGATACAAAAGTCTGTTGGGTCCATCAATTAATTTGAGCTGTGGTCTCATGTATGTAAATATGCATTATGTTCACTCCATTTTGCTTACAGATAACATAGTTGTTAAGATCTGATTACTAGAGAGAGATGTCCCTCCCAGAATTAAGGTGTAAATAAGACCATATGCTGAAGTCAATAGATTTTATTTAATAGTAAATGTAAGGTAGATAGAAAAGAGGAGTGGGGTAAGAAGGAGAGTGAGAGAGAGACAGATTTAGAGTAGAAAGATAGGCACCACCCTGTGGATGCAGATGATGTTCTGTTGATCCTTTCACCTTGACTTCTCAGTGGTGGGGTTTCTGACGTGTCTCAAAACTTCTCACCACTTACACATTTTAGCAAAGTAATTAAAGCACATTGGCTACACATTCTCTTCATCTACTTGTTAAATGGTTCTTTGCTTCCAAGTTAATTAATCCCATGCTCCCTCTTTCTCGTCTTAGATGTGGGTGGGCCTCTGATCTATATTCTGGGGGCTATGGCCTCCCTGCTCTTGACCCAGACAGAGATGATCTTCACCACAACTTCTGAGGTGGCTTTCCTTGTGGATACATACTTGTCCCCCAGCCTTATGTTCTTCTCCCTAGACCTGAGATATTTGGACAATAATACCACTTTTATTTTATCTCAAGTTCCAGTTAGGTGGCTCCAAATTCCCAGAATCCAGGAGGCATGTTCTACAGAGGGAGTGGGCTTAAGTGGTGCAGATAAGCAGTTGCTTCTTTGCACATTTTGCTACAGTGAGCAACATCCTTAGGTGATCTTAACAGTGTATGAGGTATTTTTCATTAAAATTTTGGTATTTTAGGTCTCTTACAATAGTGCCCCCCAGTTTGCAGGAAACCATTGTGTTGTCTTCATTTACGTTCTTTAGAGACCTGGGGTTGAGACCTGTGACATCTGAATTGTCTCAGCAAGAATACTGTGTAACAGCTAGTACTTTTGAAAAAAGTACATCTAAACCTAGGGAAGAACTCTAAGAGTCTGATTCTCCATTCAAATTTATTCATTTACTTCTCATTCACAGATTAATAGACTAGAAAATACTGTCCAAATCAGTATTTTTTATCAATAAGATTTTAATAATCCCATGGCCTTCATTAAGAGAGGATTGCAAAAAAAAGCATTGAACTGTTAAAGTAAATTTGAGATTTTTATGCTAGATAGTGTTGCCTGTAATAATGTAAACATGCAACAGAATTTGTCACAAAGACTGCACAATAAATTTTATAACTATATTTATATGATTATTCACTGCAAAATATGAACACATCATTGCTTATACTGTAAGATCATGGCCATGTCCTATTGTAATGTGCAAACATATACTCATAAAAAGTACAGTTTACAAATGTTTACAGTCTAATTTACCTGTTTAGTTATTTCAGTGATATGTTTTAGTGTCCCCTTTAAACAATTGTATGTATACAATTGATTGCTCTGAATAATAAATCCTATAACTCAGTCAACCTGAAAATTAGCCAAGGAATCTGAAATACTTCTGCTCCTTTTTGGACATAAAGTGTTGAAAGGAAATATGTTTTGTCCTACTTTATTTGAAATGACAAATTTCCAATATTTCCAAGAGTGTCATTCATGCAATTATTAAAGACAAAATAAGCATGAATCAAAGACCAGATATACTAATGTGAACCCTTTTACTTCCTTTCATAGGTTTCTCTTTGTCTCAAAGAAACTAATTTAATTTGAGAGCATTTCTAGAAAACAGAGAGTTATTAGGTATCAAGAGGCTGAGCAGAGGTAGAGTTCCATAAAATTTTCTCTATGATTGGAAAAATTTGGACAATCGAAGTGAGATTACTTTGCATAATGTTAAATCACAGGCATGGTAAGAGAGAAAAAATAGGAACTGTCTGAAGGACTAAGCCTCATAGATGTTAGCTGCTCTGAAGGCATTTGGTAATTTGTGGAAGAAAATTGTGAACTATTGCCTGCTTTTCTAAGATCACATAGCATATGCGGTTTAACGTAACAAGTGAATTCAGAGAGCCGTACTTGCTGATCTAAAAACAAACAAACAAACGAAAATACAGGTGACTATGTATTATATGGTTTTGACAGCATTTTATAAAAATATGAGTCTTACTATCTTATTAATGTCTAAAGACATCATCTGTGAATTTTGGTGTTGTTAATAAAGAACCACATTTTTTTAATTCTTAGAAAGAAATGTTTCTGTGGAAATGCTCTTCAGAGGAAATTTATTGCATTTAACCACAGCTGCAAATTTTCTCCTCCAATACTATAAGTTTCCTTTAAATGTTTAATGGTTTATAACTGTAATTATTCTTGTGTGCCAACATTAAAATTTTAAAAGTTTAATTTGGAGACTATTCAGAGAAACTAATCTTTTTTACAGCCTCATAAATAGTCTTTGATGAAATGAACAGAGGCTTAGCATCGGCCTGAGGTGAATACAAATGACACTACATAGTATCCCACTTTCAAAAAGGGGGTAAATGTTTTGATGTCTCAAGTGATCAGCTAATACTATATGCAGCACTAGATAGATAAACATGGTTCACTCAAGGTTTTATCACCATTTACTATGAAAGACTTCAACCGGAGTGTCAAAGATGATGTAGAAAAGAAAAACAAGGTCAATACTCACACAACAGAGATACTGCACTGCAGGAGAAAAAAGAATGCCAAGTCAGCAGCTGCACTTCAGACATAGCAAGTGTATTTCAACTAACTGTTCTGAGTTATGGTTAAGAAAAAATATATATCTAATAAATATACTATGTAGTCTGCAAATGTACATGGATCTGACACCATATCAAGCTTCAGGAAAATAAAAGGAGGATACTGCAATTAACAAATTCTAGCACCAAGTCAGTGGAGAAAGGCGAAGACAGGGAAAATGTGATTGGAACTTGCAAAAACTTCTTTAGGATCTGACCTTGGTTCCCTGAGCAGGCCTGACCCCAACTGCTAGCTACAATCTGATGAAGGGTGCAGCTACTTGGAAGAACCAGCACAGAATTATCATGGTGGCCAAGGCGACTTCCCACTAACCCTTCTCTATATTATTACAAAGTGATGTGGACATGCTTCAGAGCATGCAATACTTTAGTGAAACTCACAGTAGTAGAACTTGCTGTTCTCAAGGAAATCTGCAGAATTTTATATAGTTTTAACAGTTCAGATTATTCAGATTATTCCCATTGCATTATATGTACACGCAAATTCACGTAATTCCTAAATAGTCCAATTGTGTTAAATACTGAACACGGCAATCGCCTCTCAAAAAGCATTCATCACCTAAAACTATTCAAGGAATATGAGAAAAGAATAAATCTTAATGTGTTTAGAATTCACTGAGATGAATAATAATATCAGATGCTATTACTGCTATTTTTAATATACCATCAAATTTGAGACACAGTTTGTAACAAGAACCATGAAAAACAGGTCTAAAATTTAATGACCCTGTATTTAATCTAAATGTTAAAAGATCTGAAGTGACCAAAAGTATAGTTTCCTGAGGATAGACAGAAATCTCTGTGGGTGCTGCTTTCCAATCTCTTCCTTAAAAAACAAGGAGAAAAATTTGGATCTAGGTATAAGCATGTTTTCTTGCAGTTCATTCTGCTTGGTGTGTATTTTAGTCTGGGTTATGTATTTAATAAACCAAACCTCTCCTTTTTATGTTTTACCTGTGGACATTACGGCCAAATAGTATAATTTCACTCACACATAAAACTTACAGAAATAATTAGAAATAAAAAACAGTCCACTAACAACATGCCCCATTATCTTTACAGGATTATAAACAAAAAAACAGTCCACTAACAGTATGTCCTAATATCTTTTCAGGATGGTTACAGTAGGTAAGAGAGGAAGAGCCATAACTGAAGAGCCAGATTATATCCTCCTTGACCACCATTCCTAATATGCGCACAGGTACATCTACTGGTGTCACAGCAATTCAGAAACAACTCTAAAATAATGACCTGATGTGGAAGGTATCTCGGAACAGGCAGCAACAACCTGAGGCTGTTAGATAATAAATCTACTGTGATTCACAGGTGCCTGTGTGAAAAACGAGGAGCCAAAACACCCCTCCACTGAACGACAGCCTTATTGCATATCGAGCTCCAATTATTTCAAAATCACCTTGAGCATTTAAACCATTCCCAGCTCTCAGCTATGGAAACAAAATGAAATATACAGTAATTTTTATTCAAGGTGACATCCTGCAGGATTTAGTAAACCATAGAAGTGAGATGTACACTATTAGACAAAAGGAATACCACAATTTCTGTAAATAAATATTTCCTTATAAAATCTCACCTTGACATGTTGATAGTGTATTTTTGTGTGATGTAGTAGACAGGTAAAAAGATCAGAAAGAAAGAACAAGTGAGGGGAGAAAAAAGGCAGTGCTTAGATTAGAAGTATTTTCTGTAAGTGCAAAATGTTTTTCATCAATGTATTTTTTATTATTTATCATAGGAATAAAAAGCAATAAAAGACTTGAATAGAAAAGGAAATGTAGAAAAAAATTGTTTATTCCCTAAACAAACTACTTAAATAAAAAAGTCTATAATTCCTGCTAATCTAAACCCTTAACATGGGAACAACTAGGAGCAGTCACTTATCCTTCTAGAGAAGACTATCATTTGTGGAATCCCTCCTCTCTTTCATTGAAATCTTACAGTGATAAACTACAGATGGTTCTTGAACCCTGCTATCTCAGGGCCATTCAGTTAAAATACTTGGCTCGTGGCAAGAGCAAGGATATCTTCAGAAAAAAGATTGAGCAAAGAGGGAAAAATGGGAAAAATTGTCTTTACATGGTTGCTTACTTTTTTTCCCTCAAATGGAACAAGTCCTCTTTTTTTACACAGCTTATACCTCTCATTCACAGAGTAGCTACCATAAAAAGGAGTGTAATAATGAAAACCAAACAAAAAATAATTAAATCTCAAGAATTTTTGAATATGAGAATCTGCCCTATCCTAGGTAAGTTCATTCTTTGTACGTGTTCAATCTGTACAAACCAAAGCAATTTTTGCAACCCTGATAACAACGAACAGAGCCTGCCACTCTTCAAAAACAATGCTCATGGCCTAGCAATATATATCATTATATTGAAAACTGTTCTCAAGCCAGAAAAAGACAAGCCTCACAGTTAACTCTTTGGAGCACTAGGTCATGCCCATCACCAAAGTAGAATGAAAACAATGATAAAAACGTTATTCCCAGGGTGCTATACTCCAACTGACAGAATAAACTGAAAACTAATACACCACATCATCATAAATGCAAATGAAATTTCAACCACAAAGTAGCTTAATACTAAGGAATAGGTTTCAAAGATGGAGAAGTAAATGCACAAGAATGCATGCTTAGGCAGGAAAACAGGCATCTCAGGAGAGCTGCTTGGTTAGTGGGAAACTCATGACAAAGATCTAACACAAAATGGCAGCGTATGAGGGGTGAAAGGGAAAGGATTCAAGGGAAGAATTTAGAAATACTGTCCAAGCATGCAGAGATGGTATGAGGAAAGTTAAAGCTCAGGTGGAGCTGAGACTGGTGGGACAGATCAATGACAACAAGAGCTTCTACCTCGACACTCCAGCTGGATTGTACTACACTAACCACAACCCTCTGAGGTTTGCCATTCAGCCAATTTTTGATCCACTTCACTGTCCATTCATCTAATTCACCTTTTGTAAGCTCACCTAAGAAGCTGTGGAGACAGTGCCAAAAGCGTTGCTGAAGAAAAGGTGGGCAACAACCACCACTCTTTCTTTGTTGATCCATTCTGCCATGTCATCGTGGAAGACTATCAGATTGGTCGGAGAGGTGGTACTGTTTCCCAGACTGGGACATAAAAGATAATGCTCTAAGACCTATAATGCTGATCTCACCATGTTACTGAGCTTGCTGTAGGTAAAAATGGAGTCTTTTCTGCTGATCTGAACTGTCTTGTGAGACTGTAATGTCAATTTGAAAAAAGTATTATAAAAATGAGAGTTATATTCTAAAACTGTTCATTCATATTAAAATGAAAATCTACTCCTTATTGACTAATCATCATAAAGTTACAGGAATTTGAATACATGCATTCAGTCCTTGCTATTCTGAAACACCAGCCTGTTTGTAGAGAAAGGCCCCAGAAACATCCATTATACTGTGTTTCTATCTTAATTTACCCCTCAGATCTCTGCTTAAAATCCCTTCATCCTTTCCTCCAGATCAAAACAATCTTCTCATAAGCCTTTTCTCTCCTTTCTCTGTCTTTATGACTCTCTCATCTATCTTTCTCCTCATTTAATACATACTTATCTCTATCCCTCCAATTTGATCAACAGAGGTCTTTTTGAAAGTCTTTTTTATAATGCTTCCTCATAGAAGAGTATTTTAGTGTATTTGCCTATCTTATTATCCCTCCTTTTATCTTTTCAGAATACCTGCATTTTCCCAGTTTCCAATGTGTTCATTTATTTCTTACTCCTTGTATTGGTTTTGCATGGCCTGGTTTTTAGTAGCTTGAGGTGGCTTCTGTGAGAAGGTGCTGGAAGCTTCCACCATGTCCAGCAGAGCAAATCCCTGATGGCTCTGAAGATGGACATGCCCCTGGCCAAGGCTGGGCCAATTAGAGAGGTTGGTAATGCCTCTGTGATGACATATTTAAGAAGAAAATCAAAACAAAGGACACACAGTTTTTCTTGTAGCCAGAGAAGAGGAGGAGGTGAGAACACGTGAGGGAAACAAGACGGCAACACCAAGGTCAGTGGAGAAGGAGGGGCAGGAGGTGCTCCAGGAGCCGGAGCCGAGGTTCCTCTGCAGGCCGTGGTGCAGCCCATGGTGAAGCCGCTGTGCCCCTGCAGCCCATGGATCCACGGGGGATGCAGAGATCCACCCGCAGCCCGTGGCGAGGTGCCCGTGCCGGAGCGGGTGGATGCCTGGAGGGGGCTGTGATCCAGCGGGAGACCCGGTGCAGAGAGAGGGCCCTGCTTCCAGGCGGGAGCAGCCTGGCCTTGGAGGGCTGCACCCCGTGGGAAGAGAGAGCCCCGGCGCTGCAGTTTGGGAGGGCTGCGGGCCCGTGGGGAGGGGCTCAGGCTGCAGCAGGGGCGGTGGGGCTGCTGCTCCTGAGAGCGGACCCACGCCAGGGAAGTTCAGGAGAACTGTCTCCCGTGGGAGGGACCCACGGCCTCACAGGGGAAGACTCCTCTCCCGGAGCAGCAGAAGGGAATCTCGGTGATGGACTGACCAAGCCCCCATGCCCTGTCTCCCTGCATGTGGGAAGGAGGGAGGGGCTGGGGGAAAAAAGGTGTTCTAAGGGCTTATTTTATTCTCATTATCCTCCTCTGATTCTGTTAGTCATAAATGCACTTTCGCTTAAGATGAACCTGTTTTGCCCTTGAAGTGTTTTCTCCTGGTCCTTATCTCAACTCATGAACCCTCTGTTAATTTTTTTTGTCTCCTCTGCCCAGCTGTGGCAGGGGAGGGTGAGTGAGCAACTCTCATGGTTGTCTGGCATTGGGCCAGCGTCAAACCACAACACTCCTACTGCCATGTTTTTTGGGGGTTTTTTTGCAGTCCACTTATTCAACAAATTTGATGAGTTTGTGTAAAAATGTCTGTATAAAGGTACAGCTTCACTTATTCAGCTTTCTGAAAACTGTCGTAAATCACTTGGATCCTGTGGCTAAATGTTGCCTCAAACAAGCTGTTTTCAAACTAAAGGGGAAACCACATTAAGCAATAGATCCTGTGGAGGCAGGGTAGTGCGTTTTTTATGCCAGTCTCTTTATCATACCTTGAGCCACCACAACGCAGACACAAAAATCAGAACATTCACTCAGAAACTTTGTCCAGGCACACCCAAACACACAGACACACACACACACACACACTCATGCCCTGCTCTTGCTGCCACCAGACTTTCAGAATTTTTCAGAAAGAAAACTGCACATGTCCGGAACTTATCTCAGAGGAGGTACTGGGGTGTTCACTGGAAGAACTAGGATTTTAGTAAGCCCAGATTTTGATGGGATCCTTCAACAATGAACCTGGTCACCCTGTTTCAGAGGTGGGTTGCAACAAAAACCATCTTAAATAGATGCATTGCTTCCTCAGGTATAATGTGGCCTGACAATACCCTAAAGGTACTGCAGAGGGAGACAGTTTATAAATACATAACATGCCTTATAACATGAAAAAAAAGAGGGCAAAAGGAGTATTTTTTTAGACTGCAAACGTTACACAGAGTATATAGCTTGAGCAGCCGAAATTAGTGTAGTGGTTGGGACTGGATTTTTGAAAGTAAGGCTTTCCATTGTTGTCCTTCCATTTTCCTATAAACACTCTGAAATAGAAAATAGAGCCTGAATCTTCTGTTGATAAACTACACTGTTTGCTTAAGCCATGCCTGTTGAACACTGCATATGAACACTTCACTACAGTGAAGGTATGAATACAGTAAAGGTTTTGAAGACACAAGGAACAAGACTTATAAATGTGTATGTACTTTGGGAAAATAAGCAGCTTGATATTCTTGAAGGAATTGCAAATGTCCCAAATGTGGATTGAAACATAAGATGAGGATTTAGCCTCTGTCTGTATCATCATCCCTCCACTTTTAATGAAGGTGCTGTGCATCAGCACATCAGTACCACAGTGAATCACTGGCTTCCTAAAGCCAGTAGGCTGGATAATTATCCTGCCTGAGATCAGCCTCCCTTTCAAAGCCTAGTGTTCTTCCACTGCTTGCCACAGTGGGTTAATTTTCTGATTAGTACAATTGTCACTGAAGTAAGGGAATATTATCCAAATATAAGTGCTTGCAAGTCTGAAATTAGTGCTACCTTCAACTCCTCCACTTGTCCTGCTGCTCTTACTCATGGTGGGAGATACAGAACAGTGTGTGATCTTACATACCATATGCTCTGAAACAGCAAGGCAGCTTATATGTGGCAAGAAGTTCTCCTTGCCTTGTGACATTTCAGAGTGCTGTGCTGAGAAAAATAGAGGCTGATTTTTCTTTCTTCATGCTCCTGAAGCTGAATTGCACACTTCTAACAGCAATGGAACCCCAGAAATTAAAGAAACTACTTTGCGTTTTTCTCCAGATTCAGCCCTCCCTCCTACCCCACAAGTTTGGTATGTATTAACAGATTTTCTGGTACTTGTGGATACAGACAGACACACTTAATAGTGTTGCTGAGTGCAATCTTTTTGCATAATATGCAATGCTTATGGTTGGTATTTGGGAATATAGCTTTAAAAACATCTGAATTTGGGCCAATTTAGAACATAAAAAACCACATTACATCACTGTTAAATTCCAACAGAGAAGGTCTAATACTGGGTCATCTTTCTTTCTTAATTCACTGGTGGGGGTTTTCATTTTTCTGTTCCTGTCCCTCCCCTTGCAGGGGAAGAAAGTGTTAGATTTGATAGGTCAGTGGTCTAAAGTGAAGTGTCTTTTACTTGTAGAAGTAAAAGAGAAAGGTTGAGTATTTTCTGATACACCACAGAATGCGAGCACTTTCACAGTCATAAATCAGTGTAATATGACTTTGGATACTCTAACACTTGGAAAGTTGTCCTTTGTCTTGCAGAGCTGAGTATCGGTGGTGCAGTTGCAAGAGATTTGTCTTCTACTCTTACAAGCCCAAATGGGAAATGTTTGGTCACTGTCTTCATATAACAGGTAGTGTAGTGTTTGCTTACTAGGACTTGAGAGGTAAGACCAACATCTGTGTACAGTCAATATTGGGGTTGGGCTGGGGCTTTGTAAACTAAAGGGACAGAACAGTGTACATTACCACACCTTCAGTAAGAAGTCTGCAAGAGTGGTTGCTTAGCTGGGGACAGATTTATCAAACCAGTCAACAGTATTGTGCCTCTTTTCCACAACCTTGATAGTCATAAATGATATATAAGGGAGTTGTAAGAATGGGAAGTCACTGAGTACTTTCTTGGAGTCTCTCTAAACTTTGTGTTTCTGGCTATAATTAGTTTTGCAGGAATTGGTTTTAATATTTGAGTAATTTATCCAATTTTTATGAAGTCATGCAGGTGCCGCACAGCTGACTCTATTCTTTCAAAATTTTAGAGATCATCCTGTTCTGCACAGAATATGTGAGACTGGAAGGCTGTTGATTTATGTGCACTTCCTATTCAAGCTTGATTGAATGCATTGCAACTTCACCTCAAGTGACGTAGAATCATGTATTGGGTTTTTTTAGTGATGGCAATACAGTAGAACTAAAGTTTCTGCTCCCTGTCAGACTTAATATAGTGTGAGGCTTTGGAAGACCCATTTAGGGCAAGTCTTCTCCAGAAAAAGATTAAAGATTCTCCAAATATGGGGAAGTTCTATACATCATATAATTGCTCTGGGAATCCATTTCACTATTTGTTTCTTTTCTTCCAAGCTTTTCTTAACATTTTATCTTCTGCAAGGTCTGAAGGTAACCACAGATTAGTAGACAGCCAAGCTGGGGAGCCAAAATAGGAATTTTTCCACATATCCTCATTTAAATAAGTGCATATACGGTGTGATCTCACTGCAGGTTCCTACTTCACTGACTTGTTCCCTTCTCTTGCTTGTTATTCTTAATTTTGTACCCTGGTTTAAATTAAATAAAAATACAAAGAGTGGATGTGTGCAAGGAAGAGATGTCTCTAAGGGTTCTCATATGACAGCTCATTAACTGTCGAATCTGAGAAGACTTTGGTATTTTGTTGGCTTTTGTGAAATTTCCCCCAAGTTTCCAAGGACTTCCAAGCCACAATGTGTTTATATATTTTTGAGCAGATGTACATGTATATACAGATCTAGATATATTTACCCAACTAAACCCTGTCGGTTTTACTGGTCATTCCAGTGAACACAAAGGTAACAGTGACGTTGACTGACATCTTCTAGCAGTGCATGGTATGTTTGAGAGAGGGAGAAAAATTTATAAAAAATATACTGAATTATGAAATTAGTACTATGAAGCCATATTTAACATTAATTAGGCAGTCTATAGTAGATTCTGAAACTTAATATAGGGTTTACATGTCAACTCAGAACTATTAAATCATCAAAAATCTTTATTGAACAAGAGCTTCTTTTAGTGTACTCACAATCATGGACCTTTAGCCAATCTCTCTATTGCTTTTCCTAG